>NC_058130.1:528434055-528512438 GCF_016433145.1 Gracilinanus agilis
GGAAGGAAGGAAGGAAGGAAGGAAGGAAGGAAGGAAAGAAGGAAGGAAGGAAGAAAGGAAGGAAGGAAGGAAGGAAGGGAGGGAGGAAGGGAGGAAGGAAGGGAGGGAGGGAGGGAGGAAGGGAGGGAGGAAGCGAAGGAAGAACGAAGGGAAGGAGGTAAGGAAGGAAGAGAAACCAAGACTTAAAGAGATTGTCACTCATTAGATGTCACATAGGTAGTAAGCAGAAGAGTTGTTACTTGAACCAGATGACATGTGAGAGGAGAAGGTCTTATAACTCTAAATCCAATGTTCTTTTTGTTACACATTTAAAAAAGGGCAGGAATATAATGGAATCAGTGCTTTAAAAAGACTGTTCTCATAATGGTGTGCAGGATGGATGAGAGTCCAGAAGCAAGGGATCTAAGACATGCACGGTAAAATTTTGTGAAGCTACACCTAGCCTGTGACTATCCATGTTTCCTGGGCCTTTCCCACCCTCCTGTAAGACAGCTACATCCTAAATCTTTCTGCAGTTTTCACAGTGCACGAGCTGACCCTGTCTCTGAACCAGTGTCAGGTTCCTCGGTGCAGATTCCCCTTAAAAGAGTACCCCGGAAACTACTCCTAGAGAGCCAAGGATGCTTTAGTCCGTACGGTCCTAACATTCTCTCCATCTGTCTCAAGAACAGCTGGCTCTGGGCTCTTCTTGCAGTGCTTGTGGCCCTCTAGTGGGGCTGCATGAGTTCAAAGTTGAACTGAAACTGGTTAGGAATTGATGCAAATCCCAAACTCTTGAAGATTTGGTCATATCAACCTCGCAGCAGTCCCCACTTTAGGAGAATATTAGGATGCTCTGACGCGAGGAGAAAAAATAATATACTATCCTCACAGTGCAAGACAGGCAAAGACTGACTCTAGGAAGGAAATACACCCTAAGACACTAAGGAATGTTATCAAGGAGTCCAATTGTAGCTAACATTTGTACAGTGCTTTCTAGTTCTCAAAGCACTTTAAATACATTATCTCATTTGATCCTCACAACAGTCCTCTGAGATAATCTATATTATTAGAGATAAATCAGCATGAGCCAGTATCATGAGAGGAGACCTGAGAGAAGTCTCAAATAGAGGGTAAATACAAGAGGAGAAGTTGCCAAGTGGGGAACAACCAATAGGCAATGCAAATCCATGCAAAAAACTCCTAATATAGAGAAGAGACAGTATGGTACAGTAGATAGAACACTGACCTATGAAATCAGAGGAGTTGGATTCAAATCCTATCTTTATCGTTTACTAATTGTGAGAACCTGGTCATAGCACATATAATTATTATGACCATTTGCGTGTGTGATGCTTTGTGACTCCATTTGGGGTTTTCTTGGCAAATTTACTGGAGTGGTTTTCCATTTCCTTCTCCAGTTCATTTTTTTTTATACCTTTACCTTCTTTCTTAAAATCAATACTGTTTATTGATTCCAAGGCAGAGAATGGTAAGGGCTGGGCAAATGAGGGTTAAGTGATTTACCCAAGGTTACATAGATAGGGAATGTCTGAGGCCAGATTTGAATCCAGGATTTCCCAGCCCTAGAACTGGCTCTCAATACCCTGAGACACCTAGTTGCCCCCTTTTCCAGCTCATTTTATAGATAAGAAAACTAAGGGTAAAGGGTTACATGACTTACCCAGAGTCACACAGCTAGGTAGCATCTGAGACCAGATTTCAACTCATAAAGCTGAGTCTTCCTTACCAGCTCTTCTATCCACTGTGCCACCTACCCTTCATGTAGTATTTTACATATATTATCTCATTTGAGTTTCATAACAACCCTATGATTTGAATTTCTAAATGGCCACCACTTTGCAAATAAGGTATCTGAGACCTATAGCAGTTAAGTAACTTGTCCAGTGTCCTTCACCTTGTAAATGCCTGAGGCAGGACTTGAAATGTAGCTTCTGTGACTCCAAGTCCAGTGTTCTCTCCACTTTATCACCTAGCTAGCTTTATCTTCTTGATCTTGCATTTTCTAATCTTTAAAACAAGGAAATTCAACTTGATAGCCTCTGCAGCACCCTCCAGCTCCAGACATATGATGCTTTGGTACAAAAGCAATGTGGAACAATAAAAAGAGTCCTGGCTCTGGAGTCACAGGACCTGAATTCAAATCCTATCTTTGTCATTAATGAAAGAAATAAAATTAATATAATGATAAAATTAAAAATATCATGGTTTCAAAGGGTTTCTTGAAAGCCATTTAGAAAAATGAAGCCACATGTTGATAATAATAATATGTAATGTATAATATAATACCTTATATTATATATAGTAATTTGATACATAATAATAATAAATAACTGTTGAGTTATTTTAAAGGGACCCGTCATTTACCTGCTCCTCCCATCCTCCTGCTCCACAATCACAAAAGAGAGGAAGTACCAATCCAGTCCTCAGTCTTTATACTCCTGTTTATGTTATTAAACTTCCTGCCCACATGATTATGCAAGAGGAATCATGGGAAATGTAGTTCAATGTGCCCTAAATGTCTACAGGAAGTTTAGATCAGGGAACCTCAAAATTAGTTCAAGGACTCCCAAATTTCCAATATCACACTTACTCTCTGGATTACCTGGGTCTCACCTAACTCATTGCAAAATGAAAGAGTAGACTCAATGGCCTCTGAGGTCTTAATGTAATGATGGAAGTGAAGAGTGAGGACCCAGGTCTTAAAGCATGCATATTTTCCTGGTGCAAATCCATATGAAGTACTCATACCCCTGTTTCAGGAAATGTGTGGAAAGAGACCTTCTTTCTCCAATTTAGCACATACACGAGTATCCTGAGTATTTACTATCAAGTTACTTCATGGTGGTGAAAAGCCCTTTCACTGGCTGTTGAGCCATGATTAAGTATGCATTCAACAGATTTAACAAGGGAAATATTTCTTCCCTGGTGGTGAGAGAAACAAGACCTTCTTCGTCTATCTCTGTTGCATTTATCCTTTCTCGATCTTAAATGAATGACTGTTAGAGATCAGAGTATGTTACAAACTTCGGAGCTTCAAAAGGTTCAAAGAGCCACCAGAAGTCTGATAACAGAGTCCATAGCAGACTCTGCCAGGAATTGCTGTAGCCAAGCCTAATGAGAAGACAGTCCTGAGGAGTGACCAATATACTCAACCAATGGGAACAGTGAAAGGACCTTGAACCTGACACTGTCCTGAAAGCAAAATAAAGGAGTTGTCCATTGGTTGTGCCATATAAAGAAGTGAATTTGGTTGATGGAATATTTTGTGACAATCACTTTAAGGCTGATTTCATGCCCCTAGAAACTACATGGGTATGTAAAAGAGAAAATGTGCCCCCATTAGGGAGGGAATAAGAAATGTATTTGTACCTTTGTCTTTTGATGTGTTCTAGGAAATATCTTTTTGTAATACCTAAATGATATTGACTGGTTATTCGATATTGAGGAAATATCAACTGGTTAACTGATATTGGAGAGAAACTAATTGAATGATATTGGGGAAGTACAGTAGAGGGTGTTCATGAGTGACAGTACATGAAAGACATTTTTCACCCACTCAGGGTTACCCATAGAATCCTGAGGGAAGAAAGTAATCTTGATCTGGAGACCTGACCTATTATTCCAAATGGAATTAGGAGTGTGATTTCCCAGACACTAAATGTACTATACCAGTGACAGTGAACTTGTGGCATGGATGCTAAAGATGGCATGCAGAGTGCTCTCTGTGGTCACTTGGCCACACACACACACACACACACACACACACACACACACACACACACCTAGAGTTCCTTTCTAGAAAGGCAGAGGGACTCAGGCAGAGCAGCTCCCTCCCCACTCTGCACCATGCCTGAGGACATTTTTTCATATCCCTCGCCCCTCTGCCCAGCAGCCCAATGGGAGCACACAGAGGGTCAGGTGGGTGTTTCACAGGTGGCAGAGCTGGAAGGGAGTAGAGTGCTTGGGCTACTCCTCTCCCCCTCTCTGCACTCAATAATGTTATAAGGAAAAGAGCAAAAGCAGGAGCTGTTGCCAAAGCAGAGGCAGGAAAGATTCCAGAACTCTAAGGGAGTGACAGTGTAAGCTTCTGCTGAAAGCAGTTGATCTCTGGAAGAGGTTGAGAGTATGTGTCTGAGCTCCTCAGGTGGACTGAGTGAGTTTGACCATTTCTCCCTTTTCTCGTGGCTGTCCTTCTGGTACAACTTTGTTCCTACTATTTTGAGTTCCTGATTGTGTATCCAGTTACTGCTGTTTGACAGACTCCTACAGAGCTGTTGAAGCCAACTGTCAGTGAGATCCTCTCCCTTTTAGCCCTGTTCCTGCTTACTCTCCAACCTTTTCCAACTCTATTTGCCATCTAAGGGGGAGGTGGGAAATTTGGTTAGTGAGGTATTGTAGGAGCTGGGACTTTTAGGTAGAGAGAGAGTATTGTTAGAGTAGATAACAACTTTAAGAAGACAACTACCAGATTTTGGTGAGAGGTTTATTTACAGTATTTAGTCAGATCATCCCAACTCCCTTCCCTTCCTTCACTTTCCTTGCTTCGAATAAAACCTGTTTTATACCATTTGGGTATTCCTGCTATATTTTTCTTGTTGGCCTTCCCAAACCTGTGTTACTTCTGATAGCTGGCCCTAATGAACTATCTGTAATCCTTATACCACCAAATATCTAATTTAGATACATTATTTCACTAAGGATATTCCTCATTTCACCCACCCCTCCACCCAGCAGCCCAATGGGAGCTCTTTCTCCTTCCCCTGTGTGGGGTAAAGAGGTGGGGACAGGGAGTACCCAGCATGTGGGGGGGGAGGGGCATGACATATGGTCTGGGGGGGCAGGCATGCCACTCAGTGGGGGGGAGGGGGCAGACCTGGCACTCCATCCCTAAAAAGTTCACCATCACTGTACTATATACATCTAGAATATGCTTATAAAAGCAAAAAGAGCCATTATCATTACTATCACATTTTTATTTGAGAAAACTAAGGTTTAGAAAAGTTAAATAATTTGTCCAGTCACACAGCTTTAAATCTTAGAGCTAAAACAGAGCCTAACTACCCTCTCTCTACTGTAGAAAGTTATGATCCTATGCTCACTTGGTCTCCTTTTACTTCCTGCCAGTAAATGTGACATTATGACACTGGTAATTATGAAAACAATTCAGAAAATATTTTACCCACTGGAAGAGATTTTAAATTTACTCACAAGGAAAAATGAAAACTCTCATGATTGGCATAGCCAAAATTCAGACCTTTTAGATCAAAGTAAAAATACTGTGAACAGACAAGAAGAAAGAGTTCAACCTCCAAGGAACCACAGACAGGATCACAGAAGACTTGGCAGCTGCAACTTTGCATAGTATCACATGGTCAGTATTGGTCAGAGGCAAGATTTTAACCTAAGTCTTCTTCCTATTTCCCCCAGATTTCAAAACAATCCTAAACACAATAAATGCTTAATAAGTATTTGCTAAACAAGATTGAATTCCTCCATGAAACCCTATAACATCAAAATGATCTCTTCCTTGTTTTTCCTATGGTATTTACTCTCTATACCACTGAGTGGACACTTAACATAGCATCTTCTATTGTTATTAACATTTCAGATGTTTCCAGCTACATCACAAACTCCTGAAAATAGGTACCATTTTTATATTTCTTTAAATTTTCCCATCTTACCTACCTAGAATAATACTCAGTAAACAGCAGGTGCTTTAAAACTGTTTCTGTTGATTGACTTAATGATACCTAGGAGAGCTCCTACTCTAGCTGCTTCAGGGCTGAACTCTGGTGCCAATATTCACACCAAGCTTTAATCATTACTACCCACATAATTTAATTGGATCAGTCTAGCCTATAGAATTAGAGGAGATAGGCCATATTTGTTAGCCCTAGCTATCTATTTTGTAATCTAAAGTACAATATGAATACTAACTATTATTATTATTACATATTGATCAAATTAATCAAAAATTACTAAATTTTGTCACTTTGCTCCATGCTTTGCATACCTGTTCATTATGTCTATAGTACCAAACACAAATCTTTATTCCCAACTTGCCCAAACTAAAATGTGCATAAATCAATTTATTCTAGAAAGAATGAGTCGGATATAGACCATGGTTTCCTGTAGTGTAGTCTGGAAGATCTGCTTCACCATGGTATCAAACTGATTGGAATTGCTATTTTCTCCAGAACTAATCCTTGACCCAAAATGTTATAACAAGTATTTATTGGATACCTAATGAATGCGTAGAGGAAGTAAATAAAGGATTTGTAACTGATGATTTCCCGATTGTATATATATGATGTTTGGTTTCAAAAGAAAAGTTAAAGTTGTCATTTAAGTTTCATATACATTCATGCTACTAATCAACGTTACTATTGCAATTTTATAGGTATTTCTGGGCATGTGGCAAAATGTATCCGAAGTTATTTTTTTTCCTAAATAAACGCTGTTGGAAATGCCACATAATGACAAAAAATTCAGGTAAGCAATCAGTACAGACATGGGCTTTTCACTAACATTCACTGACCCTTTGGGTCAATACATTTTGAAGTTGACTTAGCAAGTCAATAAGACTTATTTTCATTTAGATTAAATTTGGATTTCAACTTGCAAGTTTTTCTTTTTTCACAAATGCAAAACTCTTTTCAGTTTATTATTCATATATAGGGCAACTAAGATTTTCCTTTGGGATTAGTGGCTCCCCACCTTGATAAGGGTTTTTTTTAAATAATACAAGCATATTATGAAAGTGACCTTTTGTGTGTCTCCCACTCACTCCACATAGAAAGAGCTATAATGTCTTGAAAGCTGTACAAACAATTAAGTTAAATCATTCTGTAAGCGGTTCCATGAAATGCAAGAGTGATTTTTTTCTTAAAGTTTAAATGTGTAACTCAGCTTACATGAGCATATAAGCATATTTTGCTTAAATTACATTTCCATCTGACAATATTAATTTCATCAAAGAAGCTTAGTATAAAATTAATTATAGCTATCAGTTATGTTATTTCATCTTTCCCTTCCATTGAAGCTTCAATGAGAGCTCATCAGCTGAAGGACATGATTCACATTTTAAAGAAAATAACAAAAAAATTCTGTTTAATTCTACTGGAATCTTGTTCTTGATAATATGCCCCTTTCTTTCCTACCAAATGTAAAATTACATTTTAAGATTCAAGTGAAAAATCCCCAAAGAGGATGATTTAAAAAAACCATCCAACTGTATTCTCTTATTGATTAATAATAGATGGTGCAGTGGTTAGAGCACAGACTAGTTCCAATCCAATCTCAGACATTTATTGTCTGTGTTTTATCCTAAAGAAATCTTATCATCTAAGTTTCTGCATCAATTCCTTATCTGTAAAATGGCAATAACACTTATATTCCAGGGTTGTTGTAAAGCTATAGTTAGCTAATATTGCAAACTTAAAAGCATTAGTTAGACAGAGAGAGAGAGAGAGAGAGAGAGAGAGAGAGAGAGAGAGAGATTTGTGTATGTTAGCTACTGTTATTAGGAACAACAATAATAGTAGTTCACACTAAAAATAACTGATATATTTACATGATAATGTTATCACTTTAAAATTTGTGAAACATTTTATTACATAACCTCATTTGATCCTCATAACAATATAAAATACTTCAGGCTTTTTTGATATGAATAATAATAATTCACAAATACCTAGAACCTTAAAGTTTATATGGTACTTTTCCCATGAAAATTCTGCAATCATATAAGCCATAGAAGTAGTATGTGTAGATAGATAGATAGATAGATAGATAGATAGATAGATAGATAGATAGATNAGTATGTGTAGATAGATAGATAGATAGATAGATAGATAGATAGATAGATAGATAGATTTTAATCCTTACCTTCTAACTTAGGATCAATACTGTGTATTAATTCCAAGGCAGAAAAGTAATAAGGGTTAAGCAATGGGAATTAAGTGAATTGAGAGTCACATAGCTAAGAAATATCTCAGGCTATATTTGGATCCAGGACCTCACATCTCTATGCCTAGTTCTCAATCCACTGAATCACCTAGCCGGTGGCTGCTAGATGATTCAACATATACATATATATATATATATATATATATATATATATCTCCAATAACAAAATCCATTATTTGTACAGACTGCTACAACCAAATATTTTTATGATATCATGCAGCCCCTCACATTCTCTTATTCCTTTGATTAAAGATGTGGGAAAGGAAGTCATATTGTTGGGAGGGGGTCTAAATTCAAAGGGAAAAACAAAGAATATTCAGGAGGTATTTTAATGCAAATATTTCATTTTTCTATAACTTGCTTTGAAAGTTAAACATTTATGTGAACTACAGAAGCAAGGGGATCTGTCCTTAATGCAATCACACACTAATTTGATTCAATTCAACAAACATTTATTAAATGCCTCCTACAGTCTATGCCAAACACTGATAGGGACTGAGAAAACAAAGACAAAAATAAAACAATCTCCACTCCTGACTAGCTTGCATCCTTGGAGTGAGGAAAAGAAAAAGTACAACATGTACATTAGTAAATAAAGGCCAAATAACGAAGCAATTTGGAGAGAGTATTAATAACTGAGAGCAAGAGTAAGGAAAGTTGTGTTGGGCTTTGAAGGAAGAAAAGAATTCAATAATGTAGAAATTAGCAGGAAGTATATTCCAAAATGGAGCTAGATGGTACAGTGGATAGAGTGACAGACCTGGAGTCAAGAAGACTTACTTTTCTGAGTTTAAATGTAGCCTCAGACACATTATCTGTGACCCTAGGTAAGTCACTTAACCCTGCCTGCCACCATTCCCAATCTTTAAAATAAGCTGGGAAAGGAAATGGTAAACCACTCCAATATCTTTACCCAGAAAACCCCAAATGGGATCATAAGAGTCAGACACAGCTGAAGTGGCTAAACTAGCCTAATATTCCAAAAATGAGAGACCACTTATGCAAAAGCATGGAGGTAAGAGATGAAGAATTGCTTATGGAGATTGTCTATAAAACAGTTTAACTAAATAAGGGAGTATATTGAGGAAGTCGGTACAGTTACAAGGCGTTGGAGTCATAGTGATGAGCCTAAAAACCAAAACTCCAGCCCCAAATATTTTCTGCTCCCTTACCTTCCCCCTATGACAAACCTAAAAATGTTTTCCAGCTGAAGCTATCTTAACACCTCCTTGAGGAATATTTACTACCCTGATGAATGTTTACCTCCTTAATGAATATTTACCCCTTTAATGAATATTTGGCCAGGTGCTTCCTGACTCCTGATCCTGAAATCCCCCTCGCCAGAAGCTTCCTGACCACCTGTCCCTGACACCACCTTGATAATTATGTATGCACTAACCCCCTTCCCCAAACATTTCTATATAAACGCCTGGCTGAAGAAGCCTCGGGCTCAGACCAGCAAATATTCCTCTCTGCCACTGACCCTAGCTTCTCTGCTTGCAAATATATGAGCCTCTTCTTGCACATTGCAGTGTCAGTGTGATTCTTCCTGCCACAACTGAATCTGGGTATTAAAATTTGGGTACAACAATAGAACCTAGGTTCAAATATTGTCTCTGCCATTTATACCCTGTGTGACTTGGACCTAGTTAGATCATCTTAATGGCATTGACACTGTACCCCCCGAAACTCAGGCAAACTATTAGTAGGGAAATTCCTTTGCTACCTTATGCCCTGTGACTCCCAACCCAAAACATCAGACCCTGAGAGGATTATCCTTCTTTGATTGTCCCATTGATTTGAGATGGATAAAGAGACACCCCTCATCCTCTATCCTCCAAATCTAGGGCCACCCCCTATGCCTTAAGGCAAACCTTCCCCACTCCTTGCTTCAGTGCTTACCACTCTAGAGTCACAACTTCATTATTGTAAAGAATGTAAAAACCCCGGAATTGATGGCCTCTGGGGGACATCTTTTCCATCCATGATGTCTTCCCAAGGAGCAGCTCTCCACCCATGCTATTCCACCTAGGAGGCAGGCTTCCACCTATGCTACCTTCCTGGCCAGATTCAACATTATATTCCAAATTAATACATTTCTCTTTTTATTTTTAAGCTAATTTCAGGATCTTTCATTCTTGCAGAAGGTACCCTTCCTGAACCCCAGGGGCTCACCTCAAGCTCCCCACAACATTAATGAGACTCTATTTTCTTAGCTGTGACTTAGGACCTTAGATTTGATGACCTCAAAGGTCCCTCCCAACTTTAAATGTTCCTATGAATAGTAATCTGAAATAAAGTTAATAGGTAAGTGGGCATCATCTTGTGGGGGGCTCTAAAAACCAAAATAGGGAACTTGCATTTGATTCTAAGAAGCCATTAAAGAATCTTTTGTTTGTTTGTTTTTTTAAACATTTATTAATATTTATTTTTTTGGAAAAGTTAACATGGTTACATAATTCATGCTCTTACTTTCCCCTTCACACCCCCCAGGTCCCCACTCCCCCATGGCTGATGCGTATTTCCACTGGTTTTAACATGTGTCATTGATCAAGACCTATTTCGAAATTGTCGATAGTTGCATTGGTGTGGTAGTTTTGAGTCTACATCCCCAGTCATGTCTGCCTCAACCCATGTGTTCAAGCAGTTATTTTTCTTCTGTGTTTCCACTCCTGCAGTTCTTCCTCTGAATGTGGATAGCATTCTTTTCCATAAATTCCTCAGAATTGTCCTGGGTCATTGCATTTCTGCTAGTACAGAAGTCCATTACATTTGATTTTACCACAGTGTATCAGTCTCTGTGTACAATGTTCTTCTGGCTCTGCTCCTTTCGCTCTGCATCAATTCCTGGAGGTCTTTCCAGTTCACATGGAATTCCTCCAGTTTATTATTCCTTTGAGCACAATAGTATTCCATTACCAGCATATACCACAATTTGTTCAGCCATTCCCCAATTGAAGGACATACCCTCATTTTCCAGTTTTTTGCCACCACAAAAAGCACAGCTATAAATATTTTCATACAAGTCTGTTTATGATCTCTTTGGGGTACAAACCCAACAATGGTATGGCTGGATCAAAGGGCAGGCATTCTTTTATAGCCCTTTGAGCATAGTTCCAAATTGCCAGCCAGAATGGTTGGATCAGTTCACAACTCTACCAGCAATGCATTAATGTCCCAATTTTGCCACATCCCCTCCAGCATTCATTACTCTCCCCTTCTTTCATTTTAGCCAATCTGCTAGGTATGAGGTGATACCTCAGAGTTGTTTTGATTTGCATTTCTCTAATTATTAGAGATTTAGAACACTTTCTCATGCGCTTATTGATAGTTTTGATTTCTTTATCTGAAAATTGCCTATTCATGTCTCTTGCCCATTTATTAATTGGGGAATGGCTTATTTTTTATACAATTGGTTTAACTCCTTGTATGTTTGAGTAATTAGACCCCCTGTTAGAGTTTTTTGTTATAAAGATTTTTTTCCCAATTTGTTGTTTCTCTTCTGATTTTGGCTACATTATTTTTGCTTGTACAAAACCTTTTTAGTTTGATATGATCGAAATCATTTATTTTACATTTTGTAATTTTCTCTAACTTTTGCTTGGTTTTAAAATCTTTCCTCTCCCAGAGATCTGACAAGTAAACTATTCTATGTTCACTTAACTTATTTATAGTTTCCCTCTTTATATTCAAGTCATTCACCCATTCTGAATTTATCTTGGTGTAGGGTGTGAGATGTTGATCTAAACCTAATCTCTCCCATATTGTTTTCCAAATTACCCAGCAGTTTTTGTCAAATAGTGAATTTTTGTCCCAAAAGTTGGGATCTTTGGGTTTATCATACACTGTCTTGCTGATGTCACTACCCCAAGTCTATTCCACTGATCCTCCCTTCTGTCTCTTAGCCAGTACCACACCGTTTTGATGACTGCTGCTTTATAATACAGTTTAATATCTGGTACTGCTAGGCCCCCTTCCTTCACATTTTTTTTCATTATTTCCCTTGATATTCTTGATCTTTTGTTATTCCAGATGAACTTTGTTATAGTTTTTCCTAATTCACTAAAAAAGTTTTTGGTAGTTTGATAGGTATGGCGCTAAATAGGTAAATTAATTTGGGTAGAATGGTCATTTTTATTAGGTTAGCTCATCCTACCCATGAGCAATCAATGTTTTTCCAATTGTTTAGATCTAGTTTTAATTGTTTGGAAAGTGTTTTGTAGTTGTTTTCATATAATTCCTGTGTTTGTTTTGGTAGATAGATTCCTAAGTATTTTATATTGTCTAGGGTGATTTTAAATGATGTTTCTCTTTCTACCTCTTGCTGCTGTGATGCGTTGGAAATATATAGAAATGCTGATGATTTATGTGCATTTATTTTGTATCCTGCAACTTTGCTAAAGTTGTTGATTATTTCTACAAGCTTCTTAGTTGATTCTCTAGGATTTTTTAAGTAGACCATCATATCATCTGCAAAGAGTGATAGCTTAGTCTCCTCATTGCCTATTTTGATACCTTTAATTTCTTTTTCTTCTCTAACTGCTGCTACTAGTGTTTCTAGTACAATGTTAAATAATAGAGGTGATAATGGGCATCCTTGTTTCACTCCTGATCTTATTGGAAAGGCTTCTAATTTATCCCCATTGCATATGATGTTTGTGGATGGTTTTAGGTATATACTGTTTATTATTTTTAGGAAAGGTCCTTCTATTCCTATACTTTCCAGGGTTTTCAAAGGAATGGGTGTTGTATTTTGTCAAAGGCTTTTTCAGCATCCATTGAGATAATCATGTGATTTTTGTTTGTTAGACTGTTGATATGGTCAATTATGTGGATGGTTTTCCTAATGTTGAACCATTCTTGCATTGCTGGTATAAATCCCACCTGATCATGGTGGATGATCCTCTTGATCACTTGCTGGAATCTCTTTGCTAGTATTCTATTTAAGATTTTTGCATCTATGTTCATTAGGGAGATTGGTCTGTAGTTTTCTTTCTCTGTTTTTGATCTACCTGGCTTTGGAATCAATACCATATTTGTGTCATAAAAGGAATTTGGTAGGGCTCCTTCTTTGCTTATTATATCAAATAATTTGTATAGTATTGGGATTAGTTGCTCTTTGAATGTCTGATAGAATTCACTTGTGAATCCATCAGGCCCTGGAGATTTTTTCTTAGGGAGTTCTTTGATGACTTGTTCAATTTCTTTTTCTGATATGGGATTATTTAGGTATTCTATTTCTTCTGCTGTTAATCTAGGCAATTTGTATTTTTGTACATTTGTAATTTCCATATCTCCCAGATTGCTATGTTTATTGCCATATAATTGGGCAAAATAGTTTTTAATGATTGCCTTAATTTCCCCTTTATTGAAAAAAAAAGTTGATATAGGTTATACCAGTGCTTTCATGCGATACATATTTCCATATTCCTCATTCCATGACAGAAGAGATGCCATATCACACATACAATAAAAAACTCATGAAGGAAATAAAGTGAAGGATGGTATGCTTTGATCTGCAATCAGATTCCAAAAGTTCCTTCTCTGACTATGGATAGCATTTTTTAACATGAGGTCCTGTGGGTGCCCCATTTGAAAAATAAGTTGGCCCAGTCACTTAATAGGGAAGAAAGATATTTTCTTCTTTATAAGGAAAATGATTCGCCTCCCCTTTATGATGAAGCAATGAGGGAGTAGTTGAGATCTCTAAGTCCTCCTCTTTTGAAATACCCACCAATGGACACTGTCAGGGGACGGTCAAAGGTTGACCAGTCAGGTCAATCAGAAGGAGGACATAACTCCCACTATAAGGTAAGAGGTAGTATTCACCTGAGGACTTTTTCTTGGAAGAAAGTTACTGAAAGATTCAATCCTTGTTAAATGGATTGTGTGATAATTAGATTAAGTCTACACTGCCCATCTTTAAATTTAATCACCAAAGGTAAGAGCACCTCCATTCTGGGAGGTCCTAACCCACATGTGCTGGAGTAGGTGATAAAGCAGAATCAACTGACTGCCCCCTAGACAGTACTATGAGAATCGTCTATTGTCATTGGACACGCAAATTAGGAGGGAGGCACAGGAAGTGAAGCATAAGTGACCCCTTTAAAAGGAGAAGGTTCTCAGTCAGCTGGGGTCTTCGGTGAAGAGCGCTGCTAATGAAGGACCTTTTCTGGTTCATGGAGGAGTGTTGGAATGCTGAGACCCTGGTGAGACTGCTTTAAATATCTTCTTTGAATTCCAAGTGGTAAGTTTAAAGACTGAATCTTCCTGAACTTCTATTAAGAAAACTTCTTTTTATAGACTCTGTGAATGAAGTTTGCTCCAATCACCTCCGGGCCTCAGGCCTTTTAACCCTCTGCTGAGGGTTAAGATCTACCTGGATTAATTAGTGGGTAGATTCTTATTTCCTTACTTCCTCTCTCTCTTCTCAAATGTAAATAAACTTCCATAAAAGTCAATTTTGATTTGAGATTATTCTTAATTGAGGATTGATAATAGTTCAATCCTCTGGCGACCATCTTTTAATATATTGAACCCATAAAACCCCTTTTTCACCCTTACAATTGCATGGCCTCATTAATAAACAATGTTATTCTTTTCTCTGGGAAATGACCTCATAGTTTTTATTGGTTAGAATCTGGTGCTACAAAAGAGACAAGAGTATGTCTAGAAATTAGTTACCAGAAAAGTGAGAGGACTGGAGATCATACCATAATGGGGATGTTTAGCCTGGAGAAGAGAAGATTTACAGGAAGAGGCAAGAAAAACCAAGATTTTTTTTAACCTCAGAACAAGAGCTTGGGCAGAAGGCTGTAGGAGAGGTCAGAAGAAGAATATCCCCTGGAAAAGGAGGAGGATGTCATCTCCTTGAATTACCTCAGAATTTAGGATTTTACTAGGCAAGAAATACAAAGACCTGAAAAAAAAAAAAAGAATGTCCCTAACATTGAGGAGTTTACATTTTACTGGGTGGGTACAACCCAGAAGCATAGGGCTTATAACTTAAGGGTAAGGACAGTGAAAGCTGAGGGTGGTCAAGAAAGACTTCCTGACAGAGCTGGCATCTGAACTGAATCATAAAGAAACCCAGGGATCCTAAGAATCATAGGTAAGGAGGGATAATACATTCTAGGACTATGTAAAGACATGGAGACAGGAGATAAAAAAAAGTCACATATGAGGAACAGAAACTGTCACAGTAGTTGGAAATAAAGTCCATGAAAAAGATGTAATGTGTACTAATTTGGAATGGTAGGCTTAAGCCAGGTTATGAAAGGTTTTAAATATGAAGCTAAGGAATTCAGATTTTTATCTTAGAGCCAAAAGGGATCCACTAAGATTCTGGAACCAAATACTATGTATGGAGAAGGCCTGGGAGGTAGGGGACAGGAGAATACTGGATGATAATCCTGGAAAGAAGGCTGAAATGGAATGAACAAACAGGTGGGGGTGGGGGACAAAAGAAAGGAATGAAAACTGTTGGCACCAGTTATAAAAATTTATCAATAAATAAAAATGTTAGCAACCTTGAAAAAAAGTCATTTTAGTTGAATAGTGAGATGGAAAACCAAATGACAAGTGGTTGCAAAAAGGAACAGGATAAAGAGGACATGGAGGAAAGTATTGTGTGCTTCCCCAACCCTTCCTGCCCCAGTGATATGGACAAGAAAGAAGGAAGAAATATAGGAAAATGGCTTCCTTCGGTGAGGAGACAGCAAGGTTTTCTGCTACCAGGACAAAGGGGAAGGGTGAAGGGGAGGATACTAAGGTGTATTTTTGGTTTTTTGTTTGTTTGTTTGTTTTTATATTGGTATCACCAAGCAGGAATAAAGGCCTAAAGGATAGAGGGCAATGATATTCTCTTTCTCACTTAGCTTTTATTTTTGTTCAGCTTCATTTGCACATCAATGGGAGAGTCCCTTGAGAGCCATTGTGTCTTCTGGATGGTTAGTTATAGTAGATACTTATGAGTTATATTTTTGTATAGGAACTGACCCTTGGAGTACTCCAATCTAGAATTACCATTCTAGAATGCTCCAAGAACTACCCCATGATAAGTATTTTTGTTTAGTTTATGGTTTTTGAGTCTAGATTTCCCTGTTTCACCCAAGTCACTCATGGGACAGATTTCCAGCTTCCAAAGAAACCATGAAAATAGTGATGTTTTTGACAGAGACAGTCAAGTTGGAAGAGAAAAGTGATAAATTTAAGACAACAGGGATGCTTTATTGAAAATGAAGTAGATGGTTTGAAATGTGGGACTAACATTTGGTTTAGAGGCCAGAGTTGGAGATACAGATGTGAGTCATCCAGGTAGAAAGGATATTATACATTAGTAATGTAAATCTGAGAAAATAGTGAGGTATGTGGATTTCAAGCAAGGATAGTGATTGGAGTGAGTAGGAGTCAATGTCAAAGACAAAATACTGGAGTTAGACATTAAGATGAAAGGGGAGATAGAGGCAGAGAGAACTATTTTCTCAAGTGACCTAGTGAGAATGCTTTGAAGCAGTCAGAAGATGGATACATGCATGGAGCACTTGTCCTTGTATATGAATCATTGAGGACACTGATGTCATCTGATTTTAAATGTCATCCTTTTTCCTTTTCTTGTTCTTGGCCTTTTTTGTTTAAAAATCAAGAAGCAAGAGCTGAGAATTCATCTGTGCTAAACTCTGCCTGTCGGACTGCAACACCGTTCCTCTGAAATGAAAGGAAGGTACCAATTGTGCTAAATGGCTCAGCTATTTTGGGTCCATCTTCTCCCCAAGTACCTCTAATGCCACATGTATTTTTCTTCTTTCAAAAATGACTCACTCTTAAACTCCAGACCTGAAACCTTGCTGCTTTTTCTAAAATGTAACGCTTCTCAAAAATCTCCTATCCCCCTCATTTTAATAGGCTTTTCTATTTTTTTCTCTGTGGTTATAAGTATGAGACTATAGTACAAGGATTCCTAAATCATTTTTTTCTCATGGATTCCTTTGATGGTTTGGTTGAAGCTTATGGACCCCTTTGCAAAATAATTTTTAAACAAATTATAATTGAAGGATATGCTAAATTTCCCCTTAAAAATAAAGTAAAAATAAAATTGTATTTTTTTTTCCTATCCAAGTTTAGAGACTTCCTGATATCTTTCCAAGTACCCTGTAGGTCCTGTTCTGATATTGTTTCTTCTCTTGAGAAGATGTTTGCAAAAATATTTTTTAAATGCTGAGATTTTGAAAAATATTAACAGTTTTCTATTAAACATATTTTAAGTGGCACAACGCCATTTAAAATTTATTTGTCCAAAACAAAAAGAAAATCATATGTAATAATATGTATAATAACTTTATTCTTTTAGCTGCTGCAAATAAGAGTACACCATTCTCAGGTGCTTTCACTTAGTAAATTTTCACATATTTCGGTTCATGTTTCATAAACTCTCCTTCTTGAAAATGGGTTTAAGCTATGTAACAATGACTTATTGACCTTGTCTTAGAAACCATTCTATGGTGACCAATAAAATGTCTCCTCCAAAGTTTTACTCTTTACTATTCTTTATTGTTGTGGGAAATGAGAAGGGAAAAGAATAACCACTTTACTTATTTTCATCAACTTTCTATTTTTTTCTTTTAAAAAAATGTTTTTAATTAAAATGCTCAGTTAACTTTCTCCCTCCTTTCTTCCCCTCCCCCTATTAGAGAAACCATCATCTGACAAAAAGATATATGTATATGTAAAACTATGACATTTATTTCTAAGTTCTTTCTGTGGAAGTAGACAACACAAATAATTTTTCAAATACTATTTCTATTGATGTATATAATGTTCTCTTGGTTCTGCTTGTTTCATGTTTCATAATTTCATGTAGATCTTTCCATGTTTTTCCAAAACTAAAATAAAAAGGCTAAATCTATAATTGTGATCTCTCATTAAAAAAAAATAAACAAACGTGTCAAGTAGTGAAATTAATATAGAGTCTTCTACATTCCTTCTCTCCATTACTGGGGCTTAAAAAGTTGTCTGTCCCTCAGATAAACTGTGTTTTTCTTAACCAAAGTTACTTAGTAATAATCATGAAATCAGAGCTATAGAACTGCAAGGGATCTTGGAGATCATCAAGTTCCTTTAAATTTCCCAGTGAGTAAAATAAAGATTACAAAGGTCAAGTAGCTTGCCCGTTGTTACAGAGCTAATAAGAATAAGAGCTGGGATATATTCAAGCATAGATTTCTTTAGTATTATTATCATAGGCAGTTCTGTCCTCATAGGCATAAGTCTAAAACTTCTATAATTTGGTTTTGCTATATAGTTTGGATTTATTAGATAGAATGTAAACTCTATAAGAGCAGAGGACTGTTTCATTTTTGCCTTTGTATCCCTAGTGCCTACCACATTTCCTGACACATAGTAGA
The DNA here is from genome assembly GCF_016433145.1 of Gracilinanus agilis. Lineage (NCBI taxonomy): Eukaryota > Metazoa > Chordata > Mammalia > Didelphimorphia > Didelphidae > Gracilinanus > Gracilinanus agilis. The sequence goes on from NC_058130.1 coordinate 528,452,430, forward strand.
CTCTTTATAATACTTTTTTAAAGTGACTGATCGGTTGATTGAATAATTTTTTTAGAAACATAAGAAAGAGAAGCATTGATTTTATTTTGCATGCTTCAAATCAGCTTGTTTGTGAAGTTCTAGGAAAGAGTTTTAAGAGCTATATAGTTATCCAAGCGCTAAATAGATTTCTTCGCTCACTGATATTATTTTAGTGAAGTTTGACAAGCATGCTAACTTTAGAATAAACTCTTAAATTCATAATTTACATTTGTAGAGGAAATGTCCTCACTGGGAGTTTCCTATGCCAATGGAATGACAGGTATAGTCCCTCCCATAGAATTCTTAAATATATGCAAGCTAAATTTATAACCTTATACCTAAAAAAAAGAACAACTAATCCTTTTATTAACTTATTTTTAGATTCAAAATATCTTTCTGAAATTATCTTTTAATTTTAGAATGTAGGTCAAGATTTTTAAAAATAGAAGACAAAAATACAATGTACTTTTACTCCAGAGAAAGAATTTTGAGAATCATTACATTTCTTTTTCTCAAAAAAATTGGATAGTCTCCATGACTATTTAGGAAACCATCTGTTTCGTGAACAATTTGAACAAATTAAGGTTACTTTATACATTTGCCTTCAGTGCACCATTTATTCCTACTTTTTCTTTTGGAGGTATGGTATAGATTAGTTTATTAAGGGTGAAGTTTAGTAATAATGATGAATTGCCTTGTTATATATATACTAACTAGTAGATTGATCTTAGGCAAAACAATGAAGTATACAAATTTGGTCTTCCTTGACTTCTGCCTTCTTACTTTGGATCTCTTCTTCTTGATGAATTTCATTCCCTCTTTTGCAAATACTCAGTGTCCTTCTATTCTATTCCTAGTGTCCCTGGGCAAGTCACTTAACTCCAATAACCTAGCCCTTATTGTTCTTCTGCCTTGGAACCAATACTTAGTATCAATTCTAAGACAGAAGGTATGGGTTTTTAGAAGAAAAAAAATCTTAGTCTCAAGAATGACTCATTTGTACTATACTGTACATGACTGAGAATAGCTCACAATGGTCTTCCTCTCAGAGCTCTATTTTTAACAATAGCAAAGATTCCAACTAAAGTTATAAAGTTTCCAGAGTGAAATTTAAGGTGAGTAGGTTAGAAAGATTTTGAAAAGGTAGGAATTGTTCTGGCATCCTCAAACCATAATATGAAGAGAGTCACTTTCTCCCCCTATAACTAAGACCACCCCATATGTACAAACTCTTGACTGGCCCCCTTTATAGCTTAATAGCATTCAATTACAAAATTAATTGACTTGGGTAGGTGTGCAGTCTGTTAAACTTTACACAAGAAAACTGGATCCATTGCCCTAAAAAAGGACAGAGAGACCACTACTATACATTCATGATATCACCTGTGACATTCATTGTCACCATATACAATCATTTAATTTAATATACATTTCTAGTACAGTTTCATCTAGTGTTTTTTTTTAATTTCCTGCTAGGCATCCACTCCCTTTGGCATCATGGATAGAGCAAGGTGAGAGGGGACTGTAAAACAGACATCATTGAGATTAAAAGGTCAATAAAGGTTCTTTGAGGGAGAGATCTTCACACAGTAGCAGCAATACTGCACAGTGAACAACAGTGAATGTCTTAACTATTATTGGCAATGCAGCAAAGAGACAACACCAAGGAAAAAGGCTACCCATTGCCATAGAAAAAAGCAATTGAATCAAAATGCAGATTGAAGCATTTTCCACTTTATTTCTCCCATGATGTTTTTTCTTGTATAAATGACATGTCTTCTTTTACAACATGAAAATATATATTATATGAGAGCATATGTATAACCTATATCATATTACCTTCCATCTGGGGAGGGGGAATAGTAGGAGGGAGGGAGAGAACATGGAATGTAAAATGTGAGAAAAGGATTATTAAGAATTGCATTTACACGTAATCTGAAAAAAGAAAAGATAATTTTTTTAAAAAATGTTTAAAAAGAAGATTTCTGGCAGACTCATTTTGCTGACACTTCTAAATGTTCTTCCTGATTTCTGATTTGAAATGTAAATTGCTAACCCTCACTTCCATTTCCTGCAACATATCTTGGGCTTTGACTTTTTAAAGAAACTACACTCCTTGACCCAATTCCGGCTCCTAATTTATATTCTCACTTGAATCTTGGTTTGAGTCCCATCTTTCCTTCCCCCAAAGAGGGTATACAAGATTAGTCCCTTATTCAGGTCAGTTTCTTGGTCCTTTAAGTCTATAACTGGAATGAACTGAAATATGGGTAGTCTACCTAAGAATTAATAAAAAGGTTTGTTTAATCATAGAATAGGATGGATATTCAGAGTAGATGAAAGGGATATTCATTCCAGATAAAGCTTTAATTCCATTGAGCACAACTTCCTAGTCCTGTTCAGGCTGATGGGCTAAGGCAATGATGTGAACTTTTTAGAGACAGATGGCTGGGCCCTGCCCCCACCCCTCCCTGGAGACTGAGTGCCATGCCACACACACCCCTTGTCCCTGCCTGCCCCCCCCCCCTTAACCCAGACAGGGGAGGGAGAAAACTCTCCCATTGAGTTGCTGGGCAGAGGGGTGGGTGATGAGAGAAATGTCCTCAGCACAGGTGAAGAGAGGGAGAGTATCATGACAGATAACCATGGAGCCCCATATCAATTTCTTGGTTATGATACTGGCCTAACCAAAAAACCTGATATAATTAATAAATGTATATTCTTAATCAAAAATCAGTCTCTTGAGATCATTTTAATCATGACAAATTCCCAGCTATCTCCTTCCCTCCTTCTCCTTCCTGCACTAGAGAAGGTATCATTTGACAAAAGGATATAGGTATATAACTATATCTTATTTGTTTCTATTACCCCATTACACCAAGATAACATCACATTGGATACACAACCTAGGCATAAAGGGAGCTATCTTAAGCAAATTAACAGAGCAGGGAACATATTACCTATTGAATTTATACATGGGGAAGAATTTATGTATAAACAAGAGATAAGAAGCATAGCAAGATGTGAAATGGATAATTTTGAATACATTAAAAAGATTTTGAACAGATAAAATTAATGCTGCCACATAATTATATTATAATTTCAAGGTCTACTCATATACCTAGAATAATCTCTGTTATGAGAACTATGGTGTCCACTATGTGATTAGTATTGTACTAGGTCTTATGGAACACTTTTACAAAAATTCTACTCCAGTGGCTCATCATGGCATAAAGGTGGGCTGAATTCTTTGAGACTATACTAATAGAGTGCAACTTCTGGCAGGTTTTACAAGGCTAAAGAGCTTTCGAGTATGGTTCTAGTGATAATCCATATCTACTGTTTAAGAACCAGGCCAGGTTAAGTACATAGAAACTCATCACCAGTACAATGGAGGAGATAAATTCTTTGATTGTGGCAGCCATTAAGATAAAGAAAAAATATATTAAAAAGATCCTCAGTCCTCTTGCCCTCTTTTACTGCCCTAGTGAAACTATTAGATGGTAGGAGAAAGATGAAAAAAGGTGACTAAGAGTTGGATCATCTAAAAATATAAACAGCAATTGATACTGTAAAAATGAGATCTTTGTCCAGTAGTTAATCCATTGATATTCAATCGGAGGCACTGAACTCTATCAATAATGACATTTTCAATGTAAATTAAATCAGAAGATAAAAGGAAACTGTAGCTAACAAATAGAAAATTGGATTTCTTGAGTCAATAAAAAAATTTAATTGAGAATTCTAATGCAAAAAGAAACATTTCATGGGATACTTGTTAATCTCTGCAGTATTCATGATGACATGTCTAAAAAAAATCTGGAAGATAATTGCAGCTCCTGTGTCCTTTTCTGTTACAGAGGATGAAGGAAAGAACTCTATGTGATTTTTCAAATCAAGTCAACACAAATTTTAATATTTAGTAACTTCAATGTGAAAATAGATATAGGAGAGGGATAGTAACTGCTTTTAATTGTCATTTTTTGCTTTTGTTTTTTATCTGAACCCATGTGGTCCTCTTTGGTACAAGGAACTACCAATGTGTAAACTCTCCAATGATGCAAACCATATCAGCAAATTAGAGTCTCGTAGAGTGATCTTTGTCACGAAGAGATTTATTTTCTTGTTGAGAATAACACAGCTAATATGTATCATAGAAAGGATGCAAACCCAGGTCTTTCTGATTCTTAGGCAAATTCCTTACCTACAGCTCAGTGCTTCTCTTTCACAGATGTTAGTGACACTTGTTTCATTGTCTATGCTGTTTCTAAGATAAGTTTTCCTGATTGTCTCACTTAACAGTATCCCTCTTTATAGTTCCCTTAATTGAAATGATGATTGAAAAGCCCGTTTCTTAGTTGCTTGGAGTTGGATTTTGTTCAGTCCTTTCTTTCCCATTTTTAGATCTAAAAGTTAAGGGTTCTAAGAGATAAAAGAGACTAGTACACGATCATATAAACTTACCCAGCCAGGTCTCTTGGTGTTGCCACAGGAAAGAATCCTAAGGCATTAACACCCTCAAAATATCCAGTGTTGATGAGATTGTGAACTAGTCCAATCATTCTGGAGAGCAATTTGGAAGAATGCCCAAATTGCTATAAATACTCTTTTATTTAATTTAATATATCACATATTAATAATTCAATTAATTATTTAATTATTTGTTGGTGATTGATTATTAAATTAATAATTTAATATATTACATATTCTTAAACCCAGCAATATCACTACTTCATTTATATCCCAAAGAGATCAAAGGAAAAAGAAAAGGACATATTCATACCCAAATATCTCTAGCAGCTCTTTTGGGTTGCTAAAGAATTGGAAATTGAGGAATTACTCATCAATTGGGGAATGACAAGTTCAGCTGTGAAAGACTTAGCTACTCTGATCAAGACTATCACTCAAGATAATTCCAAAAGACCCATGATGAAAAATGCTATCCACCTCCAGAAAGAGAATTGATGAACTCTGAGTAACGAAGCATAATTTTTTACTTTATTTTTCTTGAGGTTTTGTATGTGTGTTTTTTTGTTGTTTTTTTGCAACCTGGCTAATATGGAAATATGTTTTGAATGACTTCACATGTATAATTGATATATTGCTTACCTTCTCAAGGAATTGAGGAAGTTTAGAACTTAAAAAAAATTTTTTTAAATCAATGGTTTTTGTACAAACAAAACCAATGCAATCAAGATTAGAAGGAAAGTAGGAAACCAGAGCAGGAGATATTTACAGCAATTTTCTCTGATAAGGACTCATTTCTCAAAACACAGAGAACCAAGTTAAATTTTACAAGTCATGCCCCAATTGACAAATGGTCAAATGATATAAACAGTAGTTTTCAGATGAAGAAATCAATGGTACCTATAGGCACATGATGGGGGGGGGGGGAGTGATCTAAATCAGAAATGTAAATTAAAACAGTCCTGAAGTTCTCCCTCACATCTATCAGATTGACTAATATGAGAGAAAAGGAAAATGACAAATGTTGGAGGGGATATAGGAAAATTGGAATGCTAAAGCATTATGGTGGAGTTGTGAACTAATCCAACCATTCTGGAGAGTAATTGGAATGATGCCATTCTACCTCTAGGTCTATATCACAAAAACATTTTTTGAGGAAAATGGCCTATATATGCAAACACATACATACAGCTCTTTTTGTAGTGGCAAGAATTAAAAATTGAAGGTTACTCATCATTTGGGGAAAGGCTAAATAAGTCATGCATATGACTGTGATGAAATTCTATTATGTTATAAGAAATGATAAGCAGGATGTTCTCACAAAACCCTGGAAAGACTTACATGAACTGATGCAAAGTGAAGTGAGCAGAACCAGGAAAATATTTTACAATGAACAACTATAAATTACTTAACTATGATCAGTGGTACAATTATCTAAAACAATTCTACAGGACTTTTGATGAAAAATGCTATCCACTTCCATAGAAAGAACTGATGAAGTCTGGATACAGATTAAAGCATACTTTTAAACATTCTCTATTTTTTTTTGTTCTGTATTTTCTTTCACAACATTCTTTCACATACATTTTATATGACCACAAATGTATAAATTATATAAAATGTCTTGCCTTCTCAGTGAAGAGAAAATCTCCTTCTCAGGGAGAAAATTTGGAACTAAAAGAATGTAATGCATATTTAAAATTGTTTTTACATGTAATTAGAAAAAGCAAATATAAAATAGGATTAAAATATTAGTTGTAATTGAGAAAATTTTAACAAAACAAATTAAATTTTTTAAAAACTGCAGTCCTTCCATATGTATGATAAGGGCTAGTTGGGATATGAATGTATCTATTACCTTTTGCCTTCACTGAGATTTATTTGATTTGTAAAGCCCATTCATGAAAATCTGATAGTAACACAGTGTAATGGAAAGATCATTGACCCCAGAATTAGGGCATCCAGGTTCAGATCCCAGTTCTACCACTTTTTAAGGAGTAACTTGTGCAACTGGGCAAGTCACTTAACTTTATCTCTTGGCATATGCTTTCTTCTGTCTCTTCCAGGAGATACTTTGCTGCTTCAGTTAGGTTGGGTTGCCTGCCCTATGAACAGTAATGAGTTGGGATTTGATAGAGATAGCTGACCCCTTTCTTCACAAGATCTGCTTCCTAAGATAATGATAGCAAGGGCTAGACTAGAAGCAGGACTGGTATTGAAGTAGTCTGAATAAATGGAATAGGTTAGAGAATAAAGTAGAATTGAATAGGTTAGAGAATAAAGTAGAATTGAAGTAGATTAATCCATTCCTGCACTATTTAGGAAACTGACCTAGGCCCTCCAGGTGACCAAACAACCTAGGCAAGTGGAGGGTCAGAATCCTAATTCCCCAATGAACATCAAAGGGACACCAGGACAAACAAATGGGTCAGGATGGAACACAAGGTTCCAACTCATAGTTAACTGGGGATGAATGTTTAGGTACAAACAAATAGGTCAGGATGAAATGCAGAGTAAACATGTAGCTAACTAAGATTGAGCGTTTAGCTACACATGAAGAGTAAATATCCCCTAAATGTTAACCACTTATCACTACCAGTATTTCTGATGAATTTTGTCTTGACAAATAAGAACCTGGATGTAAAAGGGAATAGCCTTGCATCTTATATCCTATATAAGCCACCTTGTAATGTCATTCTGATACAGCTTCCACTAGGGAAGGCTGTCCCAGCTAGTATATTTTTTTCTTGTCCTTTTTTTAATCAATAAATAACAGTTCCAATCATTGAACTTCTGGGTATCCGGACTTGTGTTATGAAGTACCCCACTTCAGTATCTTGGGGGTGCTGTCACTTTCAAGGAACCTGTGCCTAGTTGTTGGCAATTGGTAAGAAGCCATTCTGGTAGTGATAAGTGATAAGTGATAAGGAAGGAGGGATCATTCTCCTCAATGATTTCTCCCTTTAATGGTTACTATGGGAGAATTTCTGATAATTTGGGGAACTGTTTTCCCAAGGCTCTTGAGTTCAGAGTCCTAGGACATTTCCATCATGGTCTGGGGAAAGATAGTGGTCTTTTGGGTAGTGGTAGTTTGACTTACCTATGTGCTGTCTTCTAATTCTTCCTCAGAGTGCCCTGATGCCCTCTAGAATCCAGGGTCCTTAATTGATTTTCTCTCATCATCAGACCTGCAATTTCAACAGCTGCCACGTGGTGGTGGTGGTGGTGCTTAGACATAGATTCAATTTTTATACTTTTTCTCCATATAGAAGCAATTTATCTCAGAGATGGATATAGACATTGACTTTGGCAAGGACTCTGAAACTTTTTCTTGTGTGTCACAGCAACCTTTGACAATCTAGTGATGTTTCTGGATCCCTTGTCAGAATAATGTTTTTAAATACATAAAGTAAAATACATAGAGTCACAAAGACAGTGAATTATATTGAAATATAATTATCAATTTTTTAAAACAAATTCACAAGAACTCCCACTTTAATATGTGTCTTATTTTACAATATAACAAGTAGGGAAATATGGATTATACATTATATATACGCTCTATATCATATTACCTGCCTTTTTGGGGAGCGGGAAGAAGTGAGAGGAATGGGGAAGAATTTAGACATAACTAATGTATGAATGTTCCTCTTGGATGAGAATATTTACTACAATTTATTATATATTCATAACTAGTCATGTGTTATATTATTGTTGTTGCCTATTCTACTGTGTTATATGTAAAAATATGTAAAAATACATGGTTACTCAAAAAAGAAAAAAGAACTCCTGCTTTAGAGTATGCTTACTCCTGATTATTCAGTTATATGTTTTGTTTATAAAAGCATAACTTGATGTTCATTTATGCTGGTGAAACACCATTGTTTTTTACATTACATTTTACATTTTTACATTACATTTCTATGTTAACATTCAACAGATATTAAGGGTCTGATACATGCATGATGCTATGTTCTAAACTACTTTGTGTTTTATCAGGTTATGAAGGTGCCCTTGGGCTTTGGAAGGCCATGTCAATAGAACAGAAGCCCTGGCAGGTTCTGCCAAACTGGAAAGACCTGGAATATGGGCTTGTTGATGGCTGTCCAAGGACTAGTACAGTGAACTTTAAAAATGTTAATCATGAGACTGGTCACAGGGTGTTGATTTTATAGGCAGAGTAACTCTTGAAGGCCATGTACTAAAATTACATAAGGGCTCTGACCTGTGTTTATGAAAGGAATACAGTAATTCTTAATCTTTTATGTGTTGCGGACCTCTTTGGCAGTCTGAAGAAGCCTGTGGACCTCTTTCTGAATAATGTTTTTAATAAATAGGATTACCCAAAAGAACCCAATTATATTGAAATACAATTATCATAATGTGAAAAAAAAAAGTTCATGGCCTTCAGGTTAAAAATCCCTGAACTACACCAACAAAATCACAGATCCTTGAAATATGGGAGTTCCTGTACTTAGGGGCTAAATTAACTAAATGAATAGCAGTAATAGAAAATATAATTTGAAATGACATTTGAACACATAGATCTCTTAGATTCAGGTCCCATGCTTTCTTAAATAATTCAAATTGGTTTGATTTCTGATTAATTTAACAATAATGATAACCTGTATTTCTATAGTATTTTAAGACTTGCAAAGGGATTTTGTCACAACAATGCTGAGAGTAACATTGGTATTCTCATTTTGTGGATGAAAAAGGCTACAGTTTAGAAAAGTATAGGAACCAGTCCAAGGTCACATTAGCTAGTAAAGAGCTAAATCAGAATTCAAATTCAAATCTCCTGACTCAAGTTCAATATTTCTTGGGTAACCTGGCCAAGGATTCATTATAAACTTACTTATTTTTTGCTCATTGTAAGTCTGAGACTAAACAGCAATTGGCTGTGAGATTATTGTTTGATGAAGCTTGCCCTGGAGGTGGGAGGGAGCCAGAAAATTGGGGGAAAGCCTTGAATGTCTTTGTTGTTCCTGGGTTTAATTCTTCCCCCTGAAGAATTTGCCTACTCTAACTCTTTTAGCCTGTTCCTTGAAGATGGTGGTTTTTCATTACTACCCCAAAGTTTGACATCTTTTTAACACCTTGTCAGTCTGATTTTTCCACTATTGCTCTTGTCCTTATCTAAAATGAAACAAAAATTCTACTAGCTACTTCTTGGTCTTTCCCAATCTTGGGGTGCCCTCATTCTCTCTGCTAACTATGTTAGTCACTCCCCTTGCTTCTCCAGACAGCATGCACTCACAGGAGCTCGGATGCACACACACACACACACACACACACACACACACACACACACACAAATACCCACTGAGGCAGGGCAAACGTCTGTTCATGAACTCTTACATAACTGATCAGATTCTTATCTCAATCTCATAGTTGAACTTTTCAAATCTTGTGTACCATTCTGTTGAAAGATGGAATTTTTTCTTTTCTTTAAATTATTTTTTTCAAATTTAAAAAACAATTATTAAAAGCCTTTTATGTGTATAGGCCTATGCTTTAGCATGGCAGAGTAGATAGTGAAATGAAAATGAAGTCAGGAAGACCTAGGTTCAAATTCTGGTTCTCACACTAAGCTGTGTAAACATTGGCAATGAGCCACTTGACTCTTCTGAGTCTTAGATATTGTGGGTGGAAAGTACTAATTATCAAATGACTCTTATACCTCACACCTTAATGAGATATAAATAAGATAAAATATGTAAAGCACTCTGGAGATTTCAAAATGCAATGTAGGAGCAGCTAGGTAGCTCTATCCACTGATAAAGTGCCAAGCCTGGAGTTGGGAGGACTTGGGTTAAAATCTGGATGCTGACATTTCTTAGCTTTGTGACCTTGAGCAAGTCACCAACTCCAGCTTGCCTAGCCCTTCCTGCTTTTCTGTCTTGGAATTGATACATTTATCTATTCTAAGACAGAAATGTATAGGTTTTTTCAATGCAATGTAAATTTCAAGTATTTTTCCTACTGAACCCATTAATCTCATTTTTAAACATAATGTTACAAAGTGAGTGGTTTAGTCACAACACTCTAAAGAGGGGAAAAGGAAACAGCTAGCTAGCAAAAACTATCTCCCTTTCTTTGATACATATTTGTGGTCTTTTGCCTTTAATAAGCTGAATAACATCACTAGAAAAATGAAAAGGCTTGACTTCTTAGAGAAAAATTTCATATTACTAGAAAAAACTAGAAAAGGAAATAATTGTACTAAGCTTAAAATAAGCATTGAGTAACTCCAAAATAAACATATTAACTGTAAACAATGACACAACTTGGGGTCAGAAGATGTGACCTCAGGTCCAGACTTTGGGCCCTTTAACCTATCTAAACTTTAGATCCTTCATCAAAGAAAGATTTTTCTCTTCCACTGATATAATTTCTGTTGAAGAGATAGGTGGTTCTTTCCCTTGTAAAGCTCAAAGCTTCCATTTGACTTCATGCTACCATACCCTTACATTTTTTCAATTTGATTTGACTCTGGCATTGATATGGGGGTACAGGTTTCCCCTAGACACCCCCAAGCTCCAAAGGTGTCCCAGGTCAGAGAATACATAAAGAATTTGTTTTTCCTTGTATTCCTGCAGTGCTGAGGGAAGATGACTTTAAATTGAGAGGAATATCCTCTCTGTCCTCACCCCTCATTCTTTTATTTTTTTTAAGAGCCCTTATCTTCTGTCTTAGAATCAATACTGTGTATTGGTTTCAAGGCAGAAGAGTGGTAAGGGCTAGGTGATGGGGGTTAAGTGACTTGCCCAGGATCACACAGCTAGTAACAGAGGCCATATTTGAACCCAGGACTTCCCATCTCTGAGTCTAGCTCTCAATCCACTGAGCTACCTAGATTCCCCCTCTCCCTTCCTTCTTTTTTTTTTAATTTTCTTTTTTTCCCTCCATTCTTAATGAACACAGATATGCACCTCCCAGCTTGCTTCTGATAAGCATCTGTTTTGAGCTCAGATATCTAACTATCCCCTAAACTAGACAAGTTCAACCTCTTTTGACTTTGAGGCATAGGATATAATCACATGACCCATCTTGGGTCCCAGAATCCCAAAAAATCACTCCATCAACACCATTCTCTGCCTTATAACATGTCACCCTACCATCATCCATCTCTAATCACATAAGCCCTGTTGTCAAGAGGGTGTAATTATCCCAAGAGAGAGCATTCCACCTGCTCCTGCCTCCCAGCCACTCAACTCAATAATTCAACTTGCCATCAATTTAACAAATTGCTGTTATTTTTAAGTTAATTATTAGAGCCTGTCATTCCTGATAAGGGTACCCATCCTGACCCAGGGCTTTACTTCCAAGCTCTCCTACAACAGCATCCTTTCAAAGTACTATACTTCATCTCTTCTCTCTTGTCCAAACTCCTAGAAAATGTATTCCATACCCATTACTTCCATTCTTCACCTTCCATTCATTTTTCAATCATTTGTAATCTGGCTTGCTTGAAGCTATGAAATAAACTTCATAAACTCTAGAGCAATGATTCCCAAAGTGGGCGCCACTGCCCCCTGGTGGGTGCTGCAGCGATCCACAGATGCGGTGATGGCCACAGGTGTATTTGGGGGCGGTGAATAACTGTAAGAGGGCTATGACAGTACGTGACAAGGGGCGCTAAGTAATATTTTTTCTGGAAAGGGGGCAGTAGGTCAAAAATGTTTGGGAACCACTGCTCTAGAGGGAGCAGATGTGGTTAGGCAGAAGTCTATTCAAAAATTAAAATTCACCAAATTTTAATGGGCTGCAAGCTTCTTGTGAGACAGCATATGAGGCAACCAATCAAGACAATGTGATCTTGGCATCTTTATTGTATTCTGTCCTAGTTAGGTCACCTCTGGTGTATTGTGTGCAGTTGCAGGCACCACATTTTAGGAAGGATACCAGTAAACTGGAGAGCGTCCTGAGGAGGACAATCCAAGAGGTGAAGAGTCATGAGTCTCTGCCATTGTAGGATCGTTGGAAAGAAAAGTGAATATTTAGCCTGGAAAAGAAAAGGCCCATAAAAGACAGGATGGTTATCTTCAAGTATCTGAAATATTAGCATGTGGAAAGATATTAGACTTCCTCTCTGGCCTTATAAACAGGAATAGTGACTAGAACTTACAAACAGCTAATTTTAGACTTTGTTTAAGGACTTAAATTGGCACTATCTTGAAGTGGAATGGTATGCCTCCAGAAAAAGTGGATTTTTCCTCACTAGAGGTCTTTAAGAAAAGTCTAAATTCTAGATGGTCACTTGTTGGGAATGCTGTTAAAAGACTGTCAGGAACAAGTTGGAGTAGATGGCTGCTGAAATTCCTTCCCCCTCTGAATTTCTATGGTTCTGTGATCTAATAGTTTGTGGTCCAATCCAACATGTATTTATTAAACGTTTATTATAAGTAAAGCCAACAACTTGGTGGCACACTGGCTAGAGGGAGGGGTCTAGAATCAGGAAGACTCATCTTCCTGAGTTCAAATCTGTCCTCAGTCATGTACAAGCTTTGTGATCCTTGGCAAGTCACTTAACCCTATTTACCTCAGTTTCCTTATCTGTAAAATGATCTGGAGAAGGAAATAGCAAACTATTCCAGTGACTCTGCCAAGAAAATCCCAAAGGGGGTCCAGAAGAGTAGGACAGGACTGAAATGACTAAACAAATGTACTACAAGGCACAGTTATGCTCTGGCAATACAAAGACGATTTTCCCTACTCTCAAGAATCTTATATTCTACTAGGGAAACAGCAGTAAACAGATAAGTATGCATATGTAAATGCCATTACAGATCATTTGAAATGAAAGACAACACTAACAAAAAGGAGTATCAGGAGAGACTTCCTGTGAGCTGAGCCTTGAAGGAAGCAAGAGATCCTAACAGTTAAAGATATAAAGGGAAGAGATTCCAGGCACAAGGGGCAGCCAATGCAAAGACACAGAGGTGGAAGGTGGGATGCACGGTTTAGGGAAGAGCAAATAAACCAGTTTGACTGGAATGTGGAGTGTGTGTGGGAGTAATGTAAAATAAACCTGGAAAGGTTGGGTGAAGCCAGTTTATGAAGAAGAACAATAAATGCTAAACTGAAAATATTCATCTTAGAAGCAAGAGAAAACTACTGAAGGTTTGTGAACAGAGGAATAGTATTTCCATATTTGTGCTCTAAGAACATTATTTTGGTAGGAATATGTTAAATGGACTGGATCAAGAAAAGATTGTAAGTCAAGAACCTAATTAGGAAATTGTTACACTTAACCTTTCTGTGACTCAGTTTCCTCATCTGAAAAATGAGGACCATTATGCTTCAACTATTTACCTCATAAGATTCATGTGAGAAAAGCACTTTATAAACCTGAAAGCAGTACAGCAAATTATGGGAGGCTTCTACTATTACTTTTGTAGAAGTAGATTGGGAGAAGTTTTTATGTATCTAAACTAAACTTGTCTTCCAAAACCAAAACTTTCACAAACAAAAATACATTCTGGCTTGATTACAGTATTAGTGTGAGTTCCTTAAAAGAAGTCTAGACTGGCAAAGGGTGGGGACTTTCTACCCCACACAAGATTCTTTAAAGCTCACTAAAGCTGCATTTTATAAATAACCATCTTGGTCTTTCTTAAGGTAAGATCTAAAGAGGATTGTCCAGGCAGGTGGTTTAGGCAGGCTTCCTTATTTCCCTGGTATTGATATAAGAGGTTACTTTTCCTTCTATCTGACTTTCTCCTCTGTGGTTATCAGAACACTCATTTCTTGGGCTACCACATTTAAGCCCTGAGGCTTTTAGGTGTGTTGCCTTCAGAAATGCCTTTTAAAACTGATCAGTTACCTGAGGAAGGAGGTCCTTTGGGTAGGCAGGGATCAGAAAGAGAAAAAAACAAAACACTTGAAACCAATTTAACTCCATACTTACTAAATTCCTGCAATCTCAATGACAGGAAGTTCTTTCACAAATATTTCCTGCAAATGACTAATTAACATTCCACCCAACAATTAATTAGAAAGTTACATCATTAGTGTTTCACTGTGAGGCTATTTAGACATTGTAGCTTGCATCAGAAAAAAAACTTCTAGTGAAGAACAGAGAGGTTTGTGGGATTGTATAAATAGGGAAATTGTGAAATAAAGAGTGTGGGTGGGTCATAAGATACTTACTATTGGAGCCTTATAGTTCTTGCAATGAACTTAATCATCTTTCTATGATTCAGGACATAATAATGAGCCTCCCTTTACATATAAAGCAGTTGGGTAACAGTGGCTAGTCTTCCAACTTGGTATGGATTTTCAAATCCTATTTCAAATTCTCTCTATCTCTGTGATCCTGGACAATTCACTTACTCTCTCTCTCTCTCAGAATCGATTTCCTCATCTGTAATACACTTAATTCATGAGATTATAAGGATAAAATTAAATAATGTATATAAAAGACTAACGTGAATGCCAGCAAAATACATTATTACTATATTCTAGTGGCTTCTAGACTTTTTTAATGTAAAAAAAAAATTTCTCTTCCCCCTACACATAACAGTATTATCAAAATCCATTGGTTTAGAAAATACTTAAGGAGAAAAAAGTACAATAAAATATGTACAGTAGAATGTAAGCTCTTTGAAATCAGTGGCTATTTTTTCTTATTTTTCTTCAGTAGGAAGGAAGGAAGAAAAGGAAGGATTACTATTATTGTGCACAATGATCTTCCAGTCCTTCTCACTTCACTTTGTATCAGTTCCTACAGGTTTTCCCATGTTTTTCTGAAACCATTCTTTTTTTTCCCCTCATTTTCATAGCACAATAGTACCCCATTACAATCACCATACCATAATTTGTTCAGCCTTCCCCTCAATTTTCAATTTTTTGCCACCACAAAAAAAAGAGTTGCCATAAATATTTATATACATAAAAATATTTTTCTTTTTTTTTTAATCTTTATAGTGTACAGACCTAGTAGTAGTATTGCTGGGTCAAAGGATAGGCACAGTTTTATCACCCTTTGGGCATAGTTTCAGATTCTTCTCCAGAATGGTTAAAACAGTTTGCTACTCCACCAACAATTCATTAATTCATTAAATTTCTCTAGTCTTTTCTAGTATTTGTCATTTCTGATAGATCTAAGAATTGTTTTAATTTTAATTTCTCTAATCAATAGTAATTTCATACATTTTTTTAAAAAACCTTATCATCTTAGAATCAAGACTATATGTTTGGTTCTAAGGCAAAAGAATAGCAAGGACTAGGCTAAGGGGGTTAAGAGACTTGCCCAGAGTCACATAGCTAGGAAATGTCTATATTCAGATTTGAACCCACGACCTCCTATATGCAGGCCTGGCTCTCTATCCACTGAGCAATCTAACTGCCCCCTAGAGAATTTTTTTATGTGACTATAGATAACTTTGATTTTTTTCTTTTGAAAACTATTTATATCCATTGACCTTTTATCAATTGGTGAATGGCTCTTGTTTTATAAATTTGACTCAGTTCTCTATTGTTTGAGAAATGAAGCCTTCATCAGATAAATTTGCTATATTTTTATATTATTTCATTATCTATGGTACCTTTTAACAAAATTTGGTTTCCCTTTTGATTAGGTCTATTGTTACTTTTGCTTTGTCTGAGGTCATAATTGTTACCACTGTCTTTTTATTTCAGATGAAGCATAATTCTGCTCTAGCCCCTTATTTTAACTCAGTATGTGTTTCTTGTATACAACATATTGCTGGATTCTAATTTCTAATCCATCCTGCTATATTCTTCAGTTTTACAGCTGAACTCATCTCATTCACATTGACAGTTATAATTACTATTTATCCCCTTCACCCCATTTTCTTTTATTTATCCTTCTCTTTCTTTTCATCCTTTCCCTCTTCAAAGGTCTGTTTTATTTCTGACCAGTGCCTTCCTTAGTCCACTCTTCTTTTTATCACCCAGCCCCTTTTTCTTTTCCCCTTCCCCTCCTATTTTCTTATTGGGTAAGATGACTTCTACACCTAAGCGAGTGTATATATTTCTTGAACCAATTTTGATGAGAATGAGTTTCATCCATTGCTTGCCACCTCCCTATTTTCCTCTCTTCCTTATGCACCGCTTTTATGTGAGAAATTTTTTCCCATTCTACCTCTCTTCCCCTTCTCCAAGAATATTTCTCTTCCTTATCCATTATTTTTTTTGGAGATCATCCTAACATCCTAACTCATACCAATGCCCTCTGTCTATGTAGACTCCTAACTGCTCTAATAATGATAAAGTTCTTAGGAGTTACATGTATAGGTAAGGTAAATACTTTAACTTTATTGAGTCCCTTATGCTTACTCTTTCATGCTTACTTTTCTATGATACTCTTGTCTTTTGTTCGAATGCCAAATTTTCTATTCAGCTCTTATTTTTTCAAAAGGACTCTTTGAAAGTATCCTATTTGATTTAATATTCATTTTTCCCACCTGTAGGGTTATACTGTTTTGCTGAGTATGTTATTTGTGGTTGTATTTCTAGATACTTTATCTTCCAAATTATTATATTGCGAGCCCTCTGCTTTTTTCACATGGAAGCTGCTAGATCTTGTGTGATCCTGATTGTGGCTCTACTATATATAAATGTTTTTTTGGTTTTTTTTTTTTTTTCTGGCTGTTGACAATATTTTCTCCTTGGCCTGGGAGCTCTGGAATTTAACTATAATATTCCTGGAAGTTTTCATTTGGGGATTTCTTTCAGGTAGTGATTGGTGGATTCTTTCCATTTATACTTTTCCCTTTGGATGTAAGCTATTGAGGGCAGTTTTTGTTGATGATTTCTTGAAAAATATATTTTAGGCTTTTTTTATCATAGTTTTTAGGCAGTCCAATAATTCTTACATTATTTCTTCTCATTTTATTTTTCAAGTCAACTGGTTTTCCAAGAGATTTTTCACATATTCTTGCACTTTTTTATTCTTTGACTTGATTTTATTTTTTCTTGAAGTCTCATGGAATGATCCGCTTCCACTTGCTCAATTCTAATTTTTAAAGAATTATTTTCTTTAGTGAGCTTTTATAACTTCTTTTCCATTTGGTCAATTCTACTTTTTAAAAATCTCTTTTCTTAAGTGAATTTTTGTACCTCCTTTTCCATTTGATTTATTCTGCTTTTAAAAGAGTTATTTGCTTCAGTGAATTTTTGTGTCTCTTTTACCATTAGGCTAATTTGCTTTTAATTAATTAATTAATTAATTAATTTGTTACATTAAACTCTCCAGGCAATGCTGCCTCTCTCCCCTCCCCCCACTAGAGGCATCACTTGACAAAAAGATATATGTAGATATAAAACTATTCCTTTCTTATTTTTTTTTAAACCCTTACCTTCTGTCTTAGAGCCAATACTTGGTATTGGCTCCAAAGCAGAAGAGTGGTAAGGGTAGGCAATGGGGGTCAAGTGACTTGTCCAGGGTCACACAGCTGGGAAGTGTCTGAGGCCAGATTTGAATCCAGGATCTCCCATCTCTAGGCCTAGCTCTCAATCCACTGAGCAACCCAGCTGCCCTATTCTTTCTCATTTTTATTAATCAATTCTTTCTCTTATGTAGAAATACACAAATTATTCATCAAACAATATTTCTGTTGCTGTATATAATGTTCTCTTGGTTCTGCTCCTTTCACTCTTGATTACTTTATATACATTTTTCCATTTAAAAAAAATTAACCTGTTTAATATTTCTTATGGCACAGTAATAGTCCATTATAATCATATGCCACAATTTGTTTAGCTATTCTCCACTTGATGGACATCCCTTCAGTTTCCAGTTCTTTGCTATAACAAAGAGCTGCTATAGATATTTTAGAACATATCAGTTTTTTTCCTTTTCCCCTGATCACCTTAGGAAATAAACCTACTACAGGTATTTCTGGGTAAAAGAGTATACACCATTTTATAACTCTTTGGGCATAATTCAAGAATGTTCTCCAAAAAGGATGGATCAGTTCACAGTTCCCCCAATGGTCTATTAGCGTCCCCATTTTTCCAAATCCCTTCCAACATTCATCATTTTGGCCTTCTATAATTTTAGCCAATTTGAACAGTTTGAGATCCTATCTCAGAGTTTTTTGATTTGCATCTCTCTAATCAATAATGATTTGGAGCACTTTTTTCATACAGTTTTTAAGATAGTATTTTCTACAAGATTTTTGTGTCTCTATTACCAAGTTGTTAATTCTCTTTTCATAGTTTTCTTGCATCACTCTCATTTCTTTTCCCAATTTTTCCTCTACCACTCTCATCTGTTTCTTTACCTATCAGAGAAATTCTTGCTGACCTTGGGTCCAATTAACATTTTCTTTTGAGGCTTTGTTTTTAGTTTGTTGTCTTCTTTTAAGTTTGTCTTGGTCTTCTCTGCCATAGAAAGTAGCTTTACTTAGTGAAAGGTTATTTCCGTTGTTTATTCACTTTCCTAGCTTATTTCTTCATTTTTAATGGACTCTGGTCACCTTGGATGGGGAGGCACTGCGCCAAGTTACAGGATTTTTCATGTTGCTTTTCTCACATCTAGTTCTGGAGGTCTGAAAGTTTCTGTTGCTTCCAAGGTGGTGTTATCTCAGGAGATATGTGGTCATTGCTCTCCTGGTCTACACTTTTTTCTTTAGCTAGGAAGGGCTCCTGCTTCCCTGTGGTCTCAAATGATAGAATTCCTCTTCTTCCTAGGTCTGTAACCAGATCAACTGCTATTCTATAGCCACAAGTGCAAGCAATCCTCTTGGCCCCGGAACTGTGACCAGGACCTCTGCTCCTCTGTGACTGATCATTCTCCAACTGAGAAATGTGATCCAGAACCACTTATTGTCAATCAGCTCCAACTGCTGCCAGTGCCAGCAAGAGGACCCCTGTAATTTCTTTCTGACTAGTTGTCCAAGTTTTTAATAACCTCTGAGCTAAAAGTTCCTGAAGCTATTGCTGCTGCTATCACAGTCAAATCTAAGGCCCACCACTGACGCTCCTGCAACTCTCTGGACCTGCACCCACCCTAGTGTTATAGACCTTCCTCTCAGATCTTCTGAAGTTGCCGTAGGTAGGAAATATATCTCCCTCTGACATGTTGTTGGCTTTGCCACTCCAAAATTTGATTTGAGGAATTACTTTAAAGTTGTTTAGAAGGAAATGTTGAGAAAGTTCAGCTGGATCCCATCATGTTTTCCATCATCTTCCCAGTAACTGTATTGATGAATTAAATATGTTATTCATTCTGTATATTGAAAATATGTCTGCCTATTTGTTTTCCTTAGCCTGAATTAGTTGAAAATAAAGATCAAAATCATAATACTTTGTGCACATATGGATTTTTGGACTCTTTGCAGTAATTCCATGGCCCTGCAGAGGTCTTCAACCCACAAGCTGAGAACAATATTTTTTTTACAAATAAATATACACATGTGTGTGTATAATATAAATATATACATATGTGTGTGTATTTATGTAATAAATATTCTAAGTTAAGTTTCTGTTACTAAACAACTATTTGGGGAATATGATTGAATATGATGGATTCCCATTGCTTTTTTCACAAATATTCTCTCCTACACCCTTTATAAACAATAGCAGACACACTTGAATTCACTGAGATTCAAGGTAGAGGTCATTGTTCTGATGTCTATGGAATCAGTAGCAACCTCAAGCAACTCAAAGGCCTGGATAAGGACAGGCTTACCAGCAATGGGACATTAATCACTGGCAGGGGGGACTATGACCTGCCTTTTTTAGGTATACTTCAGAGGAAAGAAAAAAAATGAAAGGAACAACCTACATTTCAGACAATGAGATTTAAAGAAGTCCCAAAAGGACCCTCCAACATAAATGGAAGCTGAGACTGAGTCTACCTGTATGTATTTGGAACAAGGAGAAGAGTTGGAGGAAAGGGCTGTGTTATAGCATATTCCTACATTTTAGAAGAAAATCATTTGAGAGAAATGTGTCTGAAGGGAGAGAAAGAGAGAGAAAGAACAGACAGAGAGTTAGGTTTAGAGAGTCAGAGACAAAGAGGCAGAAACACAGAGAGACAGAGACAGAGAAAAGCAGAGATATATAGAAAGACAGAGAGATACAGGTACAGAGAAACAGAGGGAAGAGGGCAGTGAGGTGGTTCAGTGGATGGGAGGTCCTGGACTCAAACCAGGCCTCTGACACTTCCTCGCTGAGTGACCTTGGGCAAATCACTTGATCCCTTTGCCTAGCCCTTACCACTCTTCTGCCTTGGAACCAATACATGATTCTAAGACAGAAGGTAAGGGTTAAAAAAAAAAAGAGAGAGAAGAAAGAAAAAGAGAGAAACCATTATTCCCCAAGAAGTGATAATAAATGTCATACATTAGTTCTGATAGTTTGGTTCTTTGGAAATAGGATGTGTAGAGATTGAAAACAAAAAGAGGACTAGATGCCTATTTAGTTAATAAAACCTGATTATCAACAACAGGTACACTGACCTATCAGATACCTTGGAGTCATCAAGAAATCCTAAAGAAAGCTGTATCAAATTGGGAATGATAAGGCTTTCACCTAATTATGAGTATTAATTATATAGGGAAGCTTGCAATCAGCTCATAAAATGGGTGTTGGCACCCTCATTATTCAATATTTCATGCAGTAATGATAAAGCCATGTCAGAATAATAAAAAGCATTTATGTATTCATTTATTTACCTCATTGAAAATTGAAGTTGGAGAGGATTAGAGTTGCATATCTAAGAAAGATACTACAAGCAGGAAGGAGAAGATGGAAGGTGTAACAAGAGCCAGGAACAACTAAAACAGCAAGACAGCGGGTAAGAGAATTGCTTATTTTTTGTCTTGACAAACTATATCCCTACAATTGAATGTGACGTGAGAGTGACATTTCACTCTGAGGATGATGGAAGTGTCTGGTTCTTGAATTTAGGAAATGAATGCCCAAATCCTTGGAGAGAACCCCAAGAACCTTACCACTTTGGGAGCCCCAATGGGAGAACTAGAGAGAGTGAGAACATGGGAAGCTCTGTGTTATACACAGGGGAGCTCTGCCACTTTAAACATTTCAGAAGGTTCCACCCATTCATTTAATCCCAATGGAAGAGGAGAGCAATTCTGGTTGTGGGAAAAGAGCAGTGGGTGGAAAGCAAGGGAGGGAGAGAGGGATATATGCTTCAAGATTGCCATCTAGAAGAGAAGCACTGACAGGAAGTAGTGGGTGGAGAGGCAGGAGGGACTACACCCTTCAGGACAAAATGTCAGGAGAAAACAACTCTGCCCCAGCACTTGTGCCAGGAGGCAGCAGGAACTCTCCACCAGGTAGCTTATAAAATAACACATCTGAAACCTAGGGACAGCATTCCCCAAGGGGGCAGTGAGGCAGGTCATAGGCTGGCATAATTGGAATGCCAAAATCTGCTTTTCAGTGGCCAATGTAACTAGTTTTGTTTAATAAAAGATAAATCTCCACCCCCATGCCCGGCTGCTCACCATCCTGCCCTCCCTCTGTATTTCTCAATGCTACTCACATTGCTTCGTTTTACTCTTTTGATATGTATTATTTCCAAATGGCAGAGAATCTTAGCTTGGCTTGTGACTCAACTCTTGGCCTTTTCTTGGAAAGAGATAAAACACAAGTTTTATTTCACTAGAAGAAATCATAGATTGTTTTAGATACTTTATGTTTGTCTTTGATTACTAACTCTGAAAATAAATGCTGAATACTCAGAAGAGGTAATTTACCAATTTGCATACAGGTCCAGTTTTATATTACCCTTCCAAATAATATTTTATAATAAGATTTAAGACCTAGGGTGGGAGTGGAGAGGTGGGAAACCAAACAACAAAAGGCCAGCACTGGCTGAAAAAACCACACATCATTGTCAGACCTCAATAACAGGAGCTAGACTCAGGAATTCAGACAAGAACAATATTTCAATTCAGCACTCCGAGAGAAAAGAGGGTTTTCAGCTAGCACTATAGTCCAAATGAGATTGGAGAATACGTGTTCAACCTCCTTGAGAAAGCCAAATACTTTTAAATATGGCTTAAGTTGGCAATGAGGCACGGTGGAAAAAATGCTGGGCTAGAAGTCGAGGAACCTGAGTCATTCATTGCCTTGGCTCTGTCATTGACTAGCAATGTGACCTTGGGAGAAACACAATACAATCTGACGAATTTTTATTAAACACCTGTACACACAACACCGAAAAAAATAAAAAGTTGACCTCTGTGACTTCTCATCCTAACTAACTCTCATTCAGGAACTACTTCCGTAGTGACAGGGCCTTGCCTCTAGGTATTTGGGCTTTGATGTCCATGAGTTACCCTTTGCTTTTATATTACTGAGTGATCTTTTATGCCACTTCCCTTGTATATGTTTTGGCTGATAATGTCTTATAGCCTGATTATGCCCACCATGTACCCCCTCTATTGTCCTTTTTGGGACAATATTAGCTCTTTGGAGACTGTGGCAATCCATATCTAGTCCAGAAGACACTGGGGGTGTACAAAGAGCTGAGCCTCAAATTAAACAAAAGGAGAGCAGTTTTAATTGCCTCTGAGAAAGTGTAAATTGTTTTCAATTACCCTCAAGTTTCTCCTGAAACTAAGGACCATCTTTTTATTTATTTACTTATTTTTAAAATTTTTATATACATTTATTATCTCTCCCTCTCACTGTTTCCCCAGCTCAATAATTTCTTAAAACTCCTTATCATAAATATTCTTAATCCATCAAAACAAATTCCCATATTGAAAGGCCCATCATTTTAACATTGTTCTATGAGAAATCTTGAAATAGCATGGTCTTCAAAGTACACATTTCAAAGGAAAAAAAGTAATATAACAAAAGCACATTTGTCTTTGTGTCTAGATCTGTGAAATCCTCAGTTCTGCTCCAATTTGTAGTCTTAAAGAGTTGCCTGAGGCATTAAGAGAAAGATAATATACCTAAAATCACAAAGCCGGGATATGTCAGCAGATTTGAATCCGAGTGTTCCTGGTTCTGAAGCTAACTCTTCTTATGAAACACTCTCTCTCAATAATTCATAGACTAAATTATGAAGTGTCTAATATGGGGGATTATACATAAGACAGTTAATACAAATTTACTAAATGAATGTATTTGGATATTTTAATGTTTTAAAAGCACTTTCTTCACAATATTCCCTTGAGATGATTAGAATAATTATTATCCCCATTTTATAGATGTAGAAAGAGAATCTCAGAAAAATTTAACAATTTGATCTTAATGACAGAGTTGAGAGCAAACCCAAATCCTTTGATTCTAAGCCTTTGTGCTTTCTGTCAGATCACAGTTTTTAAAGTAGTGTTAGGACATTTACACAAACACATTTTCAGGAAGATTCCAGGTCATTTTAGTCAAAAGTTGTCCTAAATCAAGACTTTTCAGATGCTTCCATAAATGCTGTAGAGAATCTGTCTAAATCGGTCAGATAGCCCGTTTTCTGTTTAGCCCCACTTTCTTCTTTTCCACATTTTACCATCTTAATCCAAGATGGCAAATTGACAAAAGTCCTCTCAAGACAGAGAAACTCAGACACAAAGAGGAATAGAAAAGTTGAATAAAATATTATTCCTTGTGGTCCAGGACACTTTAAACTGATACAAACTAGAACCAGTCTTGGAGGTAGTGCTAAAGCATCCATAAGTATCTCTCATGGGTTCTTTATGCTCCTACCTAGAATCAATTCTGGGGCCTTTTTTAACGTAGCTTACCTACAGTTCATATCCAAGTTTCCATAAGTGCAGTGAATAGAGTTCCTAGCTCCTATACAGGCTCTTAAGGAAATAAATGCATATGGGGTAGAAGAAATTCTTCATTTTATCCTCTAGAAAATTCAGAAAACACAAATGACTAAGAGTCCAATGAAACATATAAACAAATACAAATAGTAGCCCATGAAGACTCACAATTCTCTTTCTTCTTTGACTGTTTCTACTTTTCCACTATGCTCCAAGAGCCTTTTCAATTTAGAATCCTCTTGGAAAGGAACTGATCTTGATTTGGCAGCAGTTCAAAGTCTAGAAATACTCCTCTATGTGATACTTATTTCCCTTTTTTTTGGCAGGGTTATTTAACGAGTAGTAAGGTGCAATACGATATGGCGGTTAGAGAACCGGCCTTGAGGCCAGGAAGACATGGGTTCATATCCTACCTCTGACACATATTGGTTTTATGATGTTGACCTAAGTGATTCAGGTAACTCTCTCAAATAGTGGCAAAGTGTGCTTAAACAGCAGTTTGTCTGGAAAAAACATATTTTCAAGGATTTCAAACTCAATATGAGTCAACAGTGTTAGTAGCAAGCAAAAAGCTAATGGAATTTTGGATCATATTGAGAAGCATAGCTTCAGGAAATAAAAAGGTGACAGCCCTTCCCATCTCTGTCCTGGTCAGACTTCATCTGGAATATCCTGTTTAGTTGTAGGTGCCACAATGTGATAAGGAACTTGATAAGCTTAAGAAGATTCAGAAGAGGGCAACCAGGATGGAGAAGAGCTGTGGGTCTATAGTTTATAGGATATATTGAGGGAATTAGAATGTTTTACCTTGATAAGAGAAGATTTAAGGGAGGACATGTATTCAAATGTGAACGTTATCAAATGCATGTGTTAATCCTTCAAATATATGAAATCTAATCCTGTTGTAAATTAGAACCTAAAACAGGGATTCTATTTGCTTTGTTTGGCCTCAGAAGGTAGAACCAGAAGCCATGGGTGAAATTTTCAAGTAGGGCATCTTAAACTTAATGTCAAGAAAACTTAATAATAGAGTGGAATGGACTGTCTTGAAAGAGTGGATTCCCCCTTCTTGAAGGCCTTGAGGATAACAGCATTAACTATTCCTTTTGAATAAGTCCCTTCTAGCTTTCATATTCCATAATTGCTTTTCAGAAATTTAAAGTTTTATGTTCACCTTTCTATACTAGAACCTAAGACAATACATGGAGAGATTTGAATTTGGAGGTGCCTGGAGGATCTTCTCTTCCAAATCATATTTGAAGAAGGGCATGTTAGTTTAATTTCTCTGAGTTTTCATTCAGAAAAGGCAGAGATTGGACCAGACAAACCTTAGAGTATTTTCCATCTCTAACCTTAGGACTTTGCCTACTTGGGTTCCAGATTCCCCCTCAAAGCAAATGAGAAGATTCTATAACACTTTTTAGTTTGAGCTCCCTTTCCTGAGAGATTGAAGTGTAGAGATGTGAGAGTGTGTTCATCATTTAAGATGTCATTGTCCTTTGGTCCTTGTCAAACCTCAGTAAATACCCCTGTTTTAAAGTTAATGTGTGTTAGTTAATTAGTTAATTGGAGATGGGAAGATGTTAACTGTTTAAAAAATATTGATGAAAAACACATCAGGTGGAAGCTTCTGACTGAGAGGTACTAGAAACCAACCCCAAAGCATCAGGGTTAATTCAGTACTCAAGGGCAAAAATTAGTGGCCTAGATCTGAGGATTTTACTTGGCAATTGAGGAGTTAAGAGAGGGAAACAGATCTTAGCTGCTACAGTTAAAATGAGAAGTATTTCTAAGTATAAAGTGCAGCCTCAGAAAGTAGTAGATTTCCCATCACTGGAGAGCTACATCCCTTTCAACAATGGATGGTTGACTCCTTGTCAAGAATGTGGTAGAGAAGACTATTTTCAGTTGTGGACTAGATGGTCTGTGAGGTCCTTTCCAACTCTATGATTCTGTGATTCTATGAATTTATTTAACCATTCCCTTCTTATCTGATATATAGATTGCAGAGGAGCAACAATGAAATTATTGAATCAAAGTGATGATATTTGTAACTTTTACTATGTATTTCCAGATTCCTTCCCAAATATACTATATAAATTAATAATTCCACCAGAAACAATTGAATTAATCTATTTCTCTAAAATTCCATCAGCACTGAGTTTCCTTACTTTTAATTTCTTTTGTCAGTTTGAGAGATATGATGTAATACTTCAGAGGGGCAGCTAGGTGGCACAACGAATAGAGAGTACCAGCCCTGGAGTCAGAAACACTGATTTCAAATTTTCAAATTTCAAATTTCAATTTCTGATTTCAAATCTGGCTTCAGATGCTAACTAACTATGTAGCCTTGGGCAAGTCACTTAATTCTGTTGGCCTCAGTTTCCTCAACTGAAAAATGAGCTAGAGAAAGAAATGACAAGCCATTCTAATATCTTTGCTAAGAATACTCCAAATGAGATCAGGAAGAGTCAGTTATGGTTGAAATGACTAAACATTTTTAATTAATATCCCATTGATTACTGAGTCTTTTTTCAAGTGATTAGCATAAATTTTAACAAATAATATTTCCTTATGAAAAAAGTCCATTCACATTTAATATATATGTATGTTCATTCAAAAGTATAAATATATGTATATATCTATACACAAACATAGGTAACTACAAATACAAGGACCTATTTATATAAATATACATGTATATGGCATGAGGTGAAAGTTTGTTTGGACTTTTTTTTGTAGTTTGGTCACTTCAGTAGTGTTGAATCTTCATGACTCCATTTAGAATTTTCTTAGTAAAGCTACTAGAAGGGTTTGCCATTTTCTTCTCCAGTTCATTTCACAGATGAAGAAATGGAGGCAAACAGGGTTAATTTTTTGGAGGTACCATAAAAGAGTGAATTTAACTGATAAATATTTTGTATGTGGTCTGACCATTCCACTCACCCACTGTTCCCTGTCTCTCTTCTTCTTCTCAGGTCTCTCTATTCCTTGAAACATAATAGTATTAAAATTAGGCCAGTTAGTAATCCTTCAATGGCCTCTATGTACTCAAATGAAAGGAAAAGTCAATCAATGTGGCAGTCTTTATTGTTGTCTTATTTTAAGAAATTGCCAAAGCTACTTCAACCTTCAGCAACCTCCACTCTGATCAGTCAGCATCCATCAACATGAAGGTAAAACCCTCCACCAGCAAAACAATTACAATTTGCTGAAGTCCCAAATAACAGTTAGCATTTTTTAAGCAGTAAAATCATTTTTAATTGAGGTGTGTACATTTATAGACAGAAATACTGTTGCACACTTAATAGACTACAGTACAGTATAAACATAATTTTTATATGCACTGGGAAATCAAAAAATTCATGTGATCACTTTGTTGTAATATTTACTTTATTGCAGTGGCCTAGAAAAAACCTGCAATATCTCTGAGGTATGCCTGTATGTGGGTAGGTAGATAGAGCAAAGGAGAGAAGAATGGGCATGGAATCAGGAAAATCTGAGTTTAAACCCCCCCTAGGACACTTACTAATGGTATAACTCTGGGAAAGTCTCTTAAATTTTGTTTGCCTTAGTTTCTTTTCAACTATAAAACGTGACTAATAATAGTACCTACCTCCCAGAAGTGTTGTGAGGATCAAAATAGATAACAATTGCTAAGCACTTAGCACAGCGCCTCACACATAGTAAGAAATATACAAATGCTAACTGTGTTTTTTGGAACCGATGCTAAGAAGGGGCACATTGGTTCCAGAGCCGGGGAATGGGAAGGCTGGATTACTTTTAGGCCACTACAAAGCTCCTTGACTGACCCCAGGTTTCTCCTAGAAATAAAGATCCATCTTTTGAATATTAACACTCTACCGGAGCTAATATCTGGCAGCAATTCATGGAATTCAAACGCCTCTGAGGACCTGAAAATGACTATTATACAGCAGACAATGGAGACATGGATGGTGGGTGGGTAGGAACAGGCTGCAACATGTGAAAAGCAGAAAATTTCAAGGAGCTTGAGAAGAAAGTGGCCCAGGGCAATAGGTAGAGAAGACAGGTTGGTCACATAGCAAGAGAGAGTTGGCAGACAAGAAGCCAGAATCCTCCTCAGGGAGAAAGACTCCAGCTGTTGGGGTCCCTGTGTGGTAAACGTTTAGAAGGACTTGAACGAGAGTGCCATAAGAGAAGCAGGCTATGAGGAGTAACAATTGGCATCAAGACAGAACATCCAAATCAATGAGATCACAAATCTATTTGAATGAAGATCTTTCTTTACGTTTATTTTCTCAAAAGGTTTACCAGACACTTATCTTTTAGATATGTTGGCTTGGCTCACTTCTGTACTTGTTTTCAATTGATAAATTTCTCTCTATTTTCTCCCTATAAGATATTTTTTAAACAATCACTTGACAAAATAATGTGCAAAATAATTTTCATCAATTTTTAGAATGTCCTAGATTTTCTTGCCATCTGATTTTTCCATATGAATTTCACCAAGATAATTTTATCTAGTTGCATAGAAAGTCCTGACGGTATTTTGATTGGTATTTCATTAAATATTTAGATTAATTTTAGAATTAGACATCTTTTTGCTACCTTAACTTAACTCATAATGGGGGGCAGCTGGGTAGCTCAGTGGATTGAGAGCAAGGCCTAGAGAAGGAAGGTCCTAGGTTCAAATCTGGCCTCAGACACTTCCCAGCTGTGTGACCCTGGGCAAGTCACTTGACCCCCATTGCCTACCCTTACCACTCTTCTGCCTTGGAGCCAATACACATATTGACTCCAAGACGGAAGGTAAGGGTTTAAAAAAATTTTTTTTAACCCATAATGGAAAGAGAATCCAATGATTTAGGTCTTGCTTTATTTTAGTCATTATTGTTTTGTAGTTGTCCTTCTAACACAGGTCCTGAGTATACTAAGTACTTAAATTCCAAAACTTTGATGAGTTTTGTTGATACTATAAATGTAGTTTAACTTTCATGATGTTTCATGATGTTTTCTTGATCTTTATTGCTAGTAAATAAAAATGCAAAAGATTCTGTGGATCAAACTTGTATCCTCTGGGTGCTGAACCTATTTATTCTAACCATTAATTCTTTTGTTTGAGATAGTTAGATGTTGTTTTTTTTTTTTCAGTGTATAATCATACTTAATAGCAAATAATGAAATTTTAACTTTTTCATTTCCAATGTAAATTCTTCTAATGTATTTTGGTCCTGACAATTTTCATTATATTGAGGAAAATCTCATTCTAGATATTTTTTTAATTCTCTTTAGTATTTTTACAATAAATAATCTTTATCAAAGAATTTTAAAAGTTTTATTGATATAGAATGTATATTTATGAGGTTTTTGTTTACGGATTTTTATTATGTTTGCTCATGTTGAACCATACTTACATGCTTATTATAAACCCAACTTGGTGAAAGTGAATGATGATTGGTAGATCTATAGATAGATCGATAAATAGCTAGATGGATGAATAGATAGATAATGTATGTATATTTCTATACTTTATTAGCCAACATTTTATATTTGTATTCACTAGACAAAGTGGTTTATAATTTAATTTTTAATGTTTTCATTACCTAGTTTTAAGAAGGGTTGCAGGAGATAATGAACCTTTGAGTCAAAAAGATTTGGGTTCAAATACTGAGAGTGAGATATAAAAGCAGTATTACCAAGGGCATGTCTCTTGACATCTGAGTGTCCCATACAGTTTTCCAGTACATAAGTTAATGATTTTACCAGCATTTAGAGTAAAGGAAATTTCTACACTAGAATTCTCCAACCAATGTAATTACAGATCAAAACTAAAGATCAACACCGCGTTCACCTAATAAAAAATTATGTAAGTTTCTATCATTTTTACTGAAAAAAATCTATGTGATACTATTGTCAGAGCTATTAATTGGTCAACCATCTTGGAAAATTTTGAAACTATATGTAAAATATCATTTAATTATTTATGTCATTATACCATTGCCCTGAAGGCAATGACTTGTTAGACATATGCCCCAAAATGGCAGGAAGATTTTATATGTAACAAAATATTGATAGCAGCATTCATTTTGTTAGCAAAAAATAGAAAGAAAATGCACATGTCAGTTGACAACTGTCTAAACAAATTATGGTTTATGGATACAATGGGATATTATTGTACTATTGGATACAACAAATATAATTTTAGAGAAACATGGAAAGATGTGATGAAGTAATATGTAGCAAAGAAGACTTGCGACTGGTGACTCAGTCAATAGAGAGATGAGCCTAGAGACAGGAAAATTGTAGCTTATATCCATCCTCAGATACTACTTGTGTGACTGTAGGCAAATCCCTTAACTTGTTTTCTTCAGTTTCCTCATTTGTAAAAATGGGTATAACAATAGCACCTGCCTCTCAGAATAAAATGAGATATTTATAAAAGTGCTTAGCATGTGGTAGACTCTATAGAAATATGCATTCTCTCTTTCCCAAAGAAAGTAGAATCAGAAGAACAGTATATATAATATCATAAATGAAAACAGTACTGAAAGACAAATGAATTCAGACTCAATTTCGTGAACAATATGAGTACCAGAGGACAGAGGGTGTAACCTATATCATCCCAGTTGGTAGAAAAATGCTGGTGCAGAATATCACATATATTGACAGATTTGCTTAATTTTTTTTCTTTATTCTCAGGGAAAGGATTATTAGATAGCATTGGGAAGGAAAAGGGTATTTCAAAATAATTGTGGATTTTGTGGGGTTTTTTTAAACCCTTACCTTCCATCTTGGAGTCAATACTGTGTATTGGCTCCAAGGCAGAAGAGTGGTAAGGGCTAGGCAATGGGGGTCACGTAACTCACCAAGGGTTCCACAGCTGGGAAGTGTCTGAGGCCAGATTTGAACCTAGGACCTTCCTTCTCTAGGCCTTGCTCTCAATCCACTGAGCCACCCAGCTGCCCCCAATTGTGCTTTTTTTAAGCATCAATTTTTAAAATGGGAAAAATTATGTGATATTAGGATTAATTGTTCTCAGAAATTTAAAAATAATTCAGCTGTGAATCAGTCTGAGCAAAGTTTACTCTTTTCTTTCTATAGTAAGTCTATAATAATTTGATTTACTACTCAAATTGATCATTTGAGGGAACATATTTTCAGATAATCATTTATTTCTTTTAAATTGTCCAATGCGTTAGAATATGGTTAAATATTATTCTCTAATACTGTACTTAATTTCTTTGTTATTTTGCTGTGAATGCTTCTTTTTTTCCATTTGTAATTTTACTTATTTCCCTTTTCTCTGATTTTATTTTAGCAAATTTCCTAATTTGTTGGTTTAGGAAGAAAGTTTTTGGTTTTAATTATACATTCAATTAGACATGCTCAAGACCATTTCTGCTCCCATTTCTATAATACTCGCATCTCAGCTGAAGTTTGATTACCTGTTTGGAGCTTCATAAGTTAGACTTTCCCAAGGAAAAGGATGAATAGATGCCTTGAAGAACTGGATCATACCTATAATTCTCTCTGTATCTATTAATTCAAACTTAATAAATGAGAATTTCAAACAGGTGATTTCTTAATTATTAATTTTTCCAGCTGACTTCTCTCATATTCTGATAGTGAAGTAATTAATTCTGATCTGATCTATTCTCACATTCTAATAGTGAAATAATGAATTCCCTATACTTCAAGACCCCATTTAGAATTTTCTTGGCAAAGATTATAGAGTGGTTTGCCACTTCCTTTTCTAGATCATTTTACAGATGAGGAAACCAAGGCAAATGGGTTAAGTGACTTGCCCAGGCTCACATGGCTAGGAAGGATCTTGAGGTTGTGTTCGAACTCAGGTCTTCCTGGTTCTAAACCCAGTACTCTCTCCACTCTGCCACCTAGCTACCCCATACTATTTCCAAGTATTGGTTATTTCTTTTTGTTTCATTGTTAATTTTATTTCATTTATTATTTTAACTTTTAAATAGAATTCTGGTTTCCTTCAAGACTACTTTCTGAAGGAGGCCTTACCAGGTCTCTTATATCCTTCTCCCAGATAGTGCCTTCTAATAGAGTGTATAGTTAGAAAATCTTGTACCCTTGGACTCCATCTCCCCAAATTCTTTTTCATCTCCCAGAATCCTTTTCCCTTCCCCCCACGTTTACATCTTCACTTATTGTTTATAAGTTTGCTGTAACTCCTCCCTTTCTCTCTCTTTTCCCACATGTGTGGCTGGGAAAGCTAGCTTTTTATGTTAGTTATTATTAATAAATCTTATTAAATATAACACTTGGAACATCGGATATTAATTTTGCTTCTCACAAGAATTTGTCTTCCATCTACTCTATTTCCATTTTTTTTATTTATGCCAGTATTGGCATATTGCTTCTCTCATTAAAATATTATCTCCTTGAGGACAGTTTTACAACTTTCCTTATATCCCTAACATTTAGCATGCTATTAAATAAGTGTTTGTGAATTGACTGCATATACATTGAGAATTGCGTACATTTTAATTTATTTTTCCTTATATAGTGCTTTTTTTTTGTCTTTCAAATTTTAAAAATTTTAATTCCATTTTATTAGATAGGATTACTGCCACTACTCCTTTTTTGAATTTATATTTATTTGCACAATATATTTTGGGTTAAATTATTGTATCTTCTTTCCCATATTAACATGTGTTATGTTTTATTGATATTATGTGTCTTCATCACATTGCCATTTCTATTCTCCCCCTCCAGAAAGAATCCTTCCATGTAATGAAAAAAAATTACACCAAAACATTTGATAGTTATATCTAAGCACATTTTACCACCCGTCTTGAGGTGAGAGGTATATTTCATTATCTGTTCTCTGAAACCAAAAACTGGCTTTTCCATAACTCAAAGTTTAACTTCCTTTAGTGATATTAACATTTATTTTGTTGTATTTGCTGTGTATATTGTTCTCTTGATTGTGTTTATTTAGATCTGTAGCTCTTTGTGGAGCTCTTCCCATGTGTGATGGGAGAAATACCTACTAATGTCTCCTCCCTTCCCTCTTCAAATGAGCACTGGGTTAATTCTTCTGAAAATGTACTGAAATCATCCTCCAGACTTAATTGTCTCTGGAGATGAAAAGCTATAACTTTGCTTCCTGAAGCCCAAGTACAAAGAGCCAGGAAGAACTATAGCACCTGTCCCCCAAAAGGTAATAGGGATGTTCTCAGCTGCATCAATAGACTTTGCTCACTGACTATCCTTGTTAAATAGCCTTCCCCTACTACAGCTAAGCAAATCTCAATTTGTCAACTGTCAAATCTTCTAGGAGTGTTTCATTTTGTTCCTCTATCCAACTGGAAGAACTCCATCAGTCTGATCAACTCTAGACTGCAACATCATGTTTCTCTGAATTTCTAATGGTTTCTAATGTTTTCATTTTTTACTTCCACTGTCCTCATATATCAAAAAATTTTGGACATTTCCCAGTTGGTAGGAACCCGCTTTTTCCCAAGAGAAGTATCATGACATAATGGATAAGGTACTGGGCTTGGAGTCAAGAAGATCTGGGTTCAAATCTTGACATACTTACCCTAGGCCTCAGTTTCCTCATCTATAACATTATGAACTTGACCTCAATGGCCACAAAGATAATTTCTATTTCTAAATCTATGATAAGCTCAGCTTTCTATAATTTGTTCACAAAACAAATTATAGTTATGGGTTCTAAATTATTATTTTTTGTTTCACTGATGTTCAGCCCACTTTTTATTATGAAGAAAACTTGCCTTTGGTATTATTGACTACTTTTTCTTCCCCCCTTTTTTCTCATCAGCCCACTCATTCCCAGCAGAATGGGCAAATGAGAACAATTTGTTTCAACAGCCATTAAGGTAGATCAGCTATTCAGGATGCTAAGGTCATCTGCTGCATCCTGGACCACTGATAGTCATCTTGACTTTTGTCTTCCACTAGACTCCATGACTCTGGAAGCAAGAATGGAACTGATGACTTCGTACAACTCTGTCTCACTTAAACCAATTTTCTTGAAAGACAAGATATCACCCTGCAATGTCATTAGTCCTCTTTGTAAATAAAAGATGAACAACAATATTGCCATCATATGATTAATTATATTTTAATAGTAAATATATATAAATATATATTAGTGTACTCTTTGTCTTTTTGTTAACCATTATAACACATTTTATCCAAGACTATAATTTGATAATTTCTAACATTTCCAGGAAAGGTATCTTATTCATTATATATGCATATATGTAAAATCTTTGCTATAATTATTCATGTTTGCTTATTTTTGTTTTTCATATTGAAATATTTACCCTCTATCTTAGTATTAATACTTTGTGTTGCTTCTAAGGCAAAAGAGTTGTAAGAACTAGACAATTGGGGTTAAGTGAACTTGCCCAGGGTCACAGAGCTAGGAAGTCTTTGAAGGCTTATATTATTTAAATAATCATTTGCTCAATCATTTATTTGGTCATTTTGGATTTCCTCTAACATACCTTAGAGCAATGATGGCAAACCTTTTTGAAACTGAGACCCAAACTGCAACACTCATACTGTATGTGAATCTCCCACCTTACCCCAGACAGGGCAGGGAGGAAGTGCTCCCATTAAGCTGCTGGACAGAGGAGAAGATGATGTGAGAAATGTCCTCAGGCACATGTGGAGAGGGGGAAGGGAGCATCCCCCTCCAGCATGCTCCAGGACATGTGCCATAGGTCTGCCAACATGGCATTAGAGTATCTTCTTTAGTTGTAGATTTTTATTAATAACTTCTTACTGGTCTATATCTTTGAAGTGTGTTATGTTTTCAAGAACTATGGTCATGTTTTCATGATATATAATTTTGGGCTCCAATTCTATTTTGTTTTTTTTTAATTGTTGTGTATTTTTGACTCTTGCCATTTCTATTATCCTGAAGCACAATGAATCTATTACTCCCTCAGTCTGAACTTAAATAAATCCTTCAGCCTTTCTTTTGCTGCCTTCTTCTCTAATAACAGTCGTTTGGGTCAGCTTCCAGCCATAGTTTTATTATCCTAGAGACATCTCAGGTTGTGGTAAGCCTGGGGCCTTGACCTTGACTGTCAAACAGTTTCCTTTTTGTGTATTTTGTCTGTGTTCTAAAATCTATATTATTTGAAACTATACAACGCAGAAAAACTTGTCCTTCAAAAATTTTCAGTGGCAAGGCAAAGCAAAACATTCAGATCTATACAACAATTTAATAGCATTTCACACTGGTATTCCCCAAATTGTGTCCCCAAAGTATATGTGAGAAGCAGAGATTCCATACTGAAGAAACCACAGATCTTTCCTGCATTGAATTAAGTAAGTGTTTCAAAGGAAATCGCACTTACCATTTTCTCCTCCTATGCTGGGGAAGCACATACTGTTCTGTATATTTAGGGAAAATTACCATAATGTAGGAACAATTCAGCCCTGCTGGAGACTGAAATAGGACCTAGCATGTGATTGACAAGGATAGAGTACACATGGCCAGTAATAGTTCTGGCTCAGCTCCAGTACTCTGTTATAGCCCTTCATTCAATAAATGTTTATGACACACCTCTTGGATATTATGGTGAAAACGAAAGCGTATATGACACACTTCCATTATTGGCAGAACTTTATGCCAGACGTTATGGTGAAATGGAAGACATATAAGTCATAGTCCCTATTTGTAAAGAGGGAGGCAAGGAAAGTAGAGTGGGAACAAAGGACAGAGGGAAAAAAACAATTTCTCTGTTTCTGATTAGCTAGTGTCAGGCTCAGAGTGAAGGGTAAAGGGAATGACCCTACCTTTTTTTTGAATAATGCTTTTTAAAATTAAAAAAAAAAACCATATGCTAGATTATCTCAAAATCATAGAGGTAGAAAGAATTTGAGGAAATCTCATTGGATTCGATGTCTCCAACATGGGTAATAACTACCTATCTCAAGTTGTTGATTATCTAGCTTGGAGGGCACCTTGAAAGAAGTAATTTAGAACTAGTAAAAGGAATTATTACTATGTCACACAGCAGGCAATATAGAACTTTTCATGCCAAGAGGTAGTGTAGGCTTAAAACATGAATTGGTTTTTAAATAGCTAAAGAAATTTATGGATGACAGCAATATAATTGGTTTTGAAATGAAAGTGGATGAATTGAGGTAATCATTCAACAAATATTTGGGTTCCTACTATGTGGACAGCTGGTGGTGCAGTGGCTAAAGGTCTGGACTTAGAGTCAGGAAATTGAGGTAAACAGGGCCAAAAGGCTTTTCCAGGATCACCTGGTTAGTAGGTGTCTGAGGCCAGATTTGAATTCAGGTCTTCCTTACTGCAGGTTCAGCACACTAACCACTGTACTGCCTAATGTGGTGATGGCAAACCTATGACACACGTGTCAGCACTGACACACAGCCATTTTCGATGACGCACAGCCACATGCAGCCGCATACAGAAAAGTATGGGGCCACATGCCAATGATGAAACATTTGCTGTAGTGTAGTACAGACACTCTGGGCACTATAGATGACAATTCTACCTATATTAATTTACCTATTTTGGTTTACTAAATGCAATTATATATTATAATTATATATTTTTTTATTTAAATTATAAATATCGCAAAATTATGGATTTTTTTTTCTCAAAGTGACACGCCACCTGAGTCATGCTTGGTTTTTTGGTGAATTTTGACGCACCAGGCTCAAAAGGTTTCCCATCACTGGCATAATGTAAGCTATCCAAAGGACCATTTTAGTTTGTCTCTGTATCTTTAGTATATACACTTTCATATAATAAGCCTATAATAAGTTTGTATCATTGAATTCAACCATCTTAGTGGATCAAACAATAATAAGAATAAATAGAATAACTTGGTCCCCCAAAATCAACTTTGTAGACAGAGGAAGCATGCCTCTATGGGAGTTTCTATGAATATGATCACAGGTTTAGTAGGCTTCAGGATCAATATGAGTCTCAGGGTTTAGAACTGAATCAAGAAGACCTGAATGTGATTCCTGCCTCAGACTTATAGACTTATATTAGCTGTTTGGCCCTACACAAGTTATTTAACTTCTCTTGACCTCATCTGTATAAAAAGAAGAAAGAAAGAAAGAAAGAAAGAAAGGAAGGAAGGAAGGAAGGAAGGAAGGAAGGAAGGAAGGAAGGAAGGAAGAAAGAAAGAAAGAAAGAAAGAAAGAAAGAAAGAAAGAAAGAAAGAAAGAAAGAAAGAAAGAAAGAAAGAAAGAAAGAAAGAAAGAAAGAAAGAAAGAGGAAGAAAGAAGATTCAGTTGGCTTTAAGAGTCCCTTCCAGTTCTAAATTTATGATCTTATGAGCCCATTAGCTTAACATGGAACCAAAAAAACTAATACTAATCTAGAAGAGAGAAGAAAAGAGTCTTTTATGGCATGTGACATTCTTTTATGGGAATCATATTTTAAGAAAGACATAGTCAAGCTGAAGCATGTCTAGAAGTGGGCTGGTGAAAAGATAGTGAAGACTAAAAAGAAAAACATGCCTTATAAGGATTTGGTTTAAGGAATCAGCAGTGTTTATCTTGTGGAAAAGAAAACTTATGGGAAGCATGATAGTTGTCTTCAAGTATCTGAACCACTAACATACAGAAAAGGGATTAGATAATTCTGTTTAGTCCAAAGGATGATAGATGGAAACTTCAAAGAGGAAGACTTAGTCTCGGTGTATATAAGGAAAAAACATCTTGACTATTTAAGCTAACCCCAAGTGGAATGGCTTCTTGAGAAACAGTGTCCAAAAAAGACTTGTGGGAGATATGATTGCTGGTTAAGGATAGAACAGATTAGATTAACTCTTTGGTCCTTTCCCACTATTTAAATAAAAGATATTGAGATATTTTATATGTGTGTGTATTTATGGAGACATTAAATATACAGCATAATGTGTGATCTGTCCTAATATCTATCATTGTATATATGTGTATATCAATGGCATCAAACAGATCCCTTCAGACTTCATATTAATTTATTTTTATATATTTTAAATATATACATATTACATATGTATATATATATATATATTCCCTAATTACATTTTTTGGCAGGTCAGGAGTTTCACAGACTTGCAAATGGCTGTGAGTTTAAACTACTCGGCAACACACACACACACACACATGCATATAATGTGATACCATTGTAATGACAAAGGACTTAGAAGAAGGCCTCAGCACACTGGGTGGACTTCATCCCTCAAAAGGAGGCTTTATGGAGGGATATGGACAAGAGTCACACAAGAGGAGAAAATATAAATGAGTCACCATATGACAATTTGGAAGGAGTTCCCATATTGATGAGCTCACTGATCCATGAAAGTGTCGTGCTATAAATTGACATGTGTGTGCGCATATGTGCAAATTTATACACGTGCACATGTAATCTAGAAAATACTTTCAGTAAGGCTTAATTGTTTTCAGTGGTAATTAGTAACATGTTGCAAGAAGCATTCAATTCAACAAATTTAATTCAACAATCATTAGTGAAGTAGTGTTTATTAGTGCAAAGTACTTTAAGAGATGTTAAATGTACAAGATGAGCCTATAGCTTAGTAGGGGAGATAGGACATATGTACAAATGATTTTAATGCAAATTAGAATTTGTGTTTTGCATATAGTAAATGCTTAGTGTCTGTTGAATTGGATAGAATGAGAGGTAGTTGCAACATTGAGCCTTGGAGCCAGAAAGATGGAGATTCAAGTCTAGCCTCAGAGACATATATTCACTCTGTGACCATGGACAAGTTATTTAACTCTTCATGCTCCAGGTTAACCCCACTCCCTAAGATTTTAAGTTACAAATGAGCTGTTGGTCTGCATCAATGGAGGCAACTGACATACTAAAGATTTCCTCACACTGATGTAATCACAGGTTAAACTCTCCCACAAGATCCTTCATTGATGCAAGGTTTCATCTCAGTCCCCATAGGTCACTTCCCCTGACTTTCTTGACTTCTGAGGGTCAGGAATCTTGTCTGCCAAGATGGAAAATTAAGACACATGACTCTGTAACTCCATTGGCTTAAGACTTCCAGGATCTAATGGTCTTCTAGATATTTAATTCACACAGTAGATCAGGAAAATTAATCAGGCACCAGTATATGAATAAATTGGAGTACCCTAAAGGGAAAGGTCCAGTCCCACTATGCCAGTACACCTTGTGCCTAGCTAAATCTTTTTTGTTGTTGTTGTTGTTGTTGGTTTTTTTAATTTGAAAACTTTTATTTAATTAATTTAGAATATTTTTCCATGATTACATGATTCATCTTCTTCCCTTCCCTTCCTCTCACTCCCCCTCCTGTAGCCAACATGCAATTCCATTGGGTTTTACATGTGTCATTGATCAATACCTATTTCCATATTATTAATATTTGCATTAGGGTGATCACTTATAGTCTACATCCCCAATCATATCCCCATTGACCCATGTGATCAAGCAGTTGTTTTTCTTCTGTGTTTCTATTCCCGCAGTTCTTTCTCTGGATGTGGATAGCGTTCTTTCTCATAAGACTCCTGGAATTGTCCTGGATCATTCTAGCTAAATCTAAAGGACCCAGCACCTGAGGCTTTTTTAATAGCCCTGGAAACAGGCAATTAGAGAAGCAAAGTAAGGAAGGGGCTAAACCAGATTAGGGACACTAGGACACAAAGAAAGAGGAATATCGAAGAAATTCTATAGAGGTAGAATTGATAAGATAAAGCAAATGCATATGAGAAGTAAAGGAAAAGGAGGAGTCAAAATATTGTCAGCTTGTGGTTGTGTCTGATACTGGATAGAGACAGAAATAGTTGTTGCTGTTGAGTCTTTTCAGTTGTGTCTGACTCTTCATGACCCCATTTGGGGATTTTCTTGGCAAAGATACTAGAGTGATCTGCCAGTTCCTTCTCCAGCTCATTTTACAGATGAGGAAATTGAGGCAAGCAGGGTTAAGTGACTTGCCATAGCTAGCAAGTAAACCTGAGACTGAATTTGAATTCATGAAGAGTTGTCTTCCTGATCCCAAGCCCAGAACTCTATCTACTTTGCCACTTAGATGACCAAAGAGAAATAAGAATATTATAAATAGATCTCTATGTATTTGGCCTTTTTTCTATAATAATATGTATAGCACACCTAAAAACTTGGTTATCATATTATATTTCCATACCTAAAACTAATCTAGCTATTTATAAAATCATAACTTTGTACTATTCATTTAACTTATTAGTTTATTTATAGTTAAACATGCCAAGATTCAAACACTATTATCCTAAATGGTGTTAAGAAATAGTGTCTTTGGTATCAACAAAATATAATGAAAGATGACTGACTAGAGTTAGCTCAGAACTGATATCTTTGAAAATATAAAAAAAATTCAGGTAAGGCATTTGAACATGACCTATTAAAAATAACAGAATACTACATTTTTACATTGCCTCAATCAAATATTAAAATTATTTTTCCTGAACTTGCAAATGTTAGAAGACATGCTTTGTAGATGAACTGGATGTCTTTTTTCCATTTTGATTATGTATGTTTTTAAAAACAAATGCAATGATGAACAGGATAATTTCAGAAAAAAGCTGGAAAGAACTACATGAACTGATGCAGAGGGGAATAAGCAGATCCAGGAAAACATTTTACAGAGTAACAGCAATGTTGTGGAATGATCAACTAAGACCAATTTAGCTGCTCTTGGCAATACAAAGATCCAGGACAATTATGAGGGACTTATGACAAAGAATTCTGTCTCCAGAGAAAGAATTGTTGCAGTAGGAATGCAAGTGAAAGCATATGATTTTTCACTTGTTTATATGGGCATATGTTTTGAGGTTTTGGTTTTATAAGATTATTCTCTTACAAAAATGAACAATATGGAAAAATGTTTTGCGTGATAACACAAACAGGATAACTCAGACCAAATTGCTTGTCTGCTCTGAGAATGGGGAGGGAAACAGGGAGGAAGATGATTTGGATCATATAACTTCATAAAACTTATGTGAAAATTTGTTATTACATGTAATTGGTAAAAAATATGTATTTTTTAAATTTAAAATATATTTAGGAAGAGAAAAATAAAATAAAAACAAATATGTCTTTTTATAAAAACCCTGATTTTTAAAAACAATGTTGGCAATGTGAATTCTGCTTTCTTAAAAATTAGTGAAACATGTTGCCAATATTAACAGTGCCTTTTCCAGGATAAGTAAATAGGATACATTCATTTTGCAAAAGAAGGAAAAGGAAAAGGTGTATGTGTAAGCAAATGTGCTTAGCGTATGTGTTAGAGTTAATAACTAACATTAGTCAACTAATATCCAGCATTATTCAAAATGATTGGCTAATTTTTTATGTAAATTAAAAGACAATAAAATCTCTACTCACCCTATGAGGCTTTGATTTTACCAAGTCACTCTGAAAAGATTAGAGAACTGAATTTGGAATCAGAGACCCTGGATTCAAAACTGGAATTTTATTCTAAATATATAACTTTGAGTAAGTCTCTTCACCTCTTCAATCTCATTTTCCTAATCTATAAAATAATGAAATTGATCTGTCTTTTGAAATCTTTTCCAACTCCAAATCTATGATCCTAAAAAAGAAAATGAAAATATTACCTCTCCTTGGGAGAATTTTCCATTGTTTTAATTTCCTTTAAACACCACATATAATACACTTAGCGGCAACATATCATGTGCGGATTAAAAATTTGAATCACTATTTAAGACATCTTGATGGAGTATTTAAGTACAGATTTGTAAATTAAGTTCTCTACATTTGAAAGGACCATAAATAAAATTCTTATAATTGTGTAATTATTTTACTGCTGGAATGAGTCTGCCTTTTTAATAAAATTGATGTCAACATGAAGGCATTTCCTGGATAAAGGAGTTTGGACAGCTACAGAAACTGTTGCTTTATTTTTACCTCTTGGTAATTGGTTAAACAGACATTTTCTTTGAAGGAAATTTATTTATAGAGAGATGAATAATATTACTGTAGAAATATAAATGACGTGTCTTCCCCCTGCTTTGTTATTATTATTTATCACAATCTAAAAATTTCCCCCAAATTTAATCTTTTGCTCAGAAATCATCCTAAAGTCTTAATTAACTAAAGTATTGACCACTGGAAAAAATAGAAGTAATCATCATACTAATTGACTCAGGGTCAGACTGCTTCTAAACCAAAAATTATCAGACACAAAAGCAGACCACACCTTGTTGCTATCCTAAGAAATCTATATTTGTAATTAGGATTAATAATCTGATAAGTGTATCTCAGTAATAGAAGTAGCACGGAAAAGCAGAGCTGATAATGGCACCTCTTTCAAGTATTGGTAGTTAAGACATTTAATCTCAATTCTGAAAGATGTAGGAATGAACTCTATCTAGGCAAGTCCTAGAAGGCTTTGAGAACATCTTTATCTCCTTTTTTCCTAAAGGAACTCAGGTATATAGTTAGGTAATACTGGCAAGGAATTGGAGCAGGTAGTGGCTCAGTGCATAGAAAGTCAGGTCTGGAGATTAGAGATCCTGGGTTGTGTCAGCCTGGAAATACACAGAATCACTAAATTAGTTTAAAAGAGCAACTCTTTAATCAGGACAAGGGAGACAGAGTTCTTATGGCCACCCACACAGTCATACACACACAAACCAATACCACCACCACACTGAGCTAGGCTCTGAGACTCTGGGAACAATGTCTCTGGGAAAATGCACCACAAATGGGAATGTCCATCAAGGGAATTTCCCTTGTGGGAATTTCCAATGAACAAGTACTTGGGGTCCTATATACACTTTGAGGAATTAGGAGATAAGGGAAGAAGGCTTCCAGTCAGGGTCTGGACTACCTGAGAGGGACCTAGATCCAATGGAAGAAACTTCCAAGGCAAAATGGTACTTAAGGTCCTATTCAGGGTGTTGAATGAATGCTAATGGATGCTTGAGGGATGCTTGATGGATGCTTGATGGATGCTTGATGGCTTATTGTTCATTCTGGGATGAGGGTCATTCTGGGACTTCCTTGAAGGCAAGTTTCCATGGGACAAAGGCAGATTTGAGGTTTCATTAAAAAATAAAAATAAAAAAAATAAAAAAAATAAAAAAAATAAAAAAAATAAAAAAAAAAAGGTTGTCAGTTGAAATTTGGCCTCAGACACACTTCCTAGCTGTGTGACCCTGTGCAAATCACTTGACACCAATTGCCTAGGCCTTATGGCTCTTCTACCTTGGAACAGATTCTTAGTAGTGGATCTAAGACAAAAGGAAAGGTCTTTTAAATGTATATACATACACACACAGACACATATAGATATATTTTATTTATATATTGACAAGGAGAGGAACTATGTTAGAACCAGATAAAAATAGGATGGTCCCATAAGCAGAAAGTCCCTTCTCTCTGCTTTGAAAAAGAAAGGCAGTGTTCCATAGTGGATAGAGGATTAGAATTAGAGTTAGGAAGATTTAAGTTTGAAGTCTGCCTTGTATAATTAGTAGCCATATAATGCTAGACAACTTCAGCTTTCTCATCTATAAAATGGAAATATTAACAGTATTTGTTATGGAGTTGTTGCATAGATTGAATGCGATAACTGCCAATTGTTATTTCTATCTTCTGCACAAAAAAGCAGCCCCCTTGACTTAAGAAGTCTTAAGTCTTATTTGTTCAAATTCAACTCTTTCCTTTCTCTTTTTCTTCTATTGCCTACATTCTCTCTAAATGTCAGTGG
This sequence comes from Gracilinanus agilis, assembly GCF_016433145.1. Classification (NCBI taxonomy): domain Eukaryota; kingdom Metazoa; phylum Chordata; class Mammalia; order Didelphimorphia; family Didelphidae; genus Gracilinanus; species Gracilinanus agilis. Next base: position 528,496,363 of record NC_058130.1, read on the forward strand.
AGCATAAGGACGCTTAGAAAAGTTCATTAAAGTTATTAGCACAATTTGAGAGTTATTAGTACAATGGCTTCATCTCTTTCAAGTACAGATGCTCCCCCTCCCCAAAGCTCAAAAAACCTCAGCAAAGTAATCTAAAAGCACAATACTTGTTTACTCTACGATGGGAGCTTGTGGTTTCTTTTAATGTAGTGGACTTGCTTCAGTTTAAGTGAACACAGTGATTCTCCAGAAGAGAACCATGTTAACAACATTAACTGGGTAATGCTTTCATGGGTGATGGGATGATGGCACTTAGGTTTACAGTCATTCCAGTGCAATGCAGGTCATAATCGTTATAGGATTTGGTAATCTCTACAAATCCCTGTCATAGAGGGGGGAGTCTATTTTAGCAGCTAGGTTAATTCCAGGGATGGCTAGGTGGCACAGTAAAGAAGGGTGGTTTGGCCTCTAATTAGGAAGATTCATCTTCCTTGACTTCAAATCTGGCCTCAGATACTTCCTAGGTTTGTGACCCTGTTGTGGGAGAGCTAGAGATAAAACCCCAGGTTGGGAATGGTTGTTCCCTCAAGAGTGACAGGCTCCAATGATTATCTTTAAAAATAGAGAAATTTATTAAGTTGAATGCAAGTCAGATGACTGTGAGGCAGGTGCACGTAAAATTCTACCTCCTAGAAGAGATGGAGTTTAGAATTCTTATACCCATTTGATAGGGACTACATGGCCAGAGATGGGGTGATGCAGTGATGGGGGGTTATGTGCTTTGCCTCAAAGACAAAGGGGGGTGAACTGAACAGTTCAGGGGAAGATTAAATATCAGAGATACAAACAGATGCTTATCAGAAGAAAACTGGGAGGTGCATATCTGTACTTATCAAAAAGTTAGGGGAGAGGCCAAAGAGAGCATCTCTCTGAGAATCCCTTTCTTATCATAGGTTTCTGTTGCTCAAAGTCACCTTCCTTCAGTCAGCACTGCAGAAATTCAAAGGAGAAAAGGAATTCCTTGCATACCTTTTGACCTGTGATAGACACCTCTGGGGTTTTGTGGTGTCCAAGGGAAACCCTGAATCCCATGCCAATCCTGGGCAAGTCACTTAATCCCATTTGCTTCAGTTCCTCATCTAGAAAATTACTGGAGAAGGAAATAACAAAATATTCCAGTGTCTTTGGCAAGAAAACCCCAAATAGGGGCAGCTGGGTAGCTCAATGGATTGAGAGCCAGGCCTAGAGACAGGAGGTCCTAGGTTCAAATCCGGCCTCAGACACTTCCCAGCTGTGTGACCCTGGGCAAGTCACTTGACCCCCATTGCCCACCCTTACCACTCTTCCACCTAGGAGCCAATACACAGTAGTTAAAGGTTTAAAAAAAAAAAAAGAAAACCCCAAATAGGGTTGTGAAGAGTTGACCACAACTGAAATGAATAAATAACAACAAATTTCAGAATATAAGATGTACAGTGTTTACAAGGCTTTATGGAAATGGTTTCATGGTACCCCATCTGGCTAAACTATACCTATCCCAAATTTTCACATTAATGGAAACTTAGTCTTTTGAAATATGAGGCCTCACATTCTTCATCTGTAAAATGATGGGCCCTCCCAACTCTAGAATTATATTCTTCATGACCTCATGATTCTAACCAGATTACAGAACAATATTAGGGCAGACCTAAGAGAGGTTCTAAAAAAGAACTACATCCCCCATCATTTATCTAAAATGTCATCAACTTTTTCCCACTCCTATCAATGCTGTTGTATATGCCATGATAATTCACCATACAGTGAATAGGAAAATAGAATAATCTTTTTTCTTTCTTAAACTTTCTTTTTCTTAACATCTTTTGCTATTTGACTAATGGATAAGCAAGTCTTTAAAGACTGTATTACATTAAATATTTCTATATGTACATGTGTGTATATATACACACACACACATATATGTATTTGTCCATCCCAAATATAGTGAGAGTTTGTCCACAGATATCAGGTTCATCAAATGGGCTAATGGTTCATGGGTCAAGGTTCAGTTGTTCAATTCCTCTTTAAAGTCAGTTCTCTACTTTTGAATTTAACCCAATAGAGCACTGCCCATGGACTAAATTTCCTAACTCTAAAGAATGTACATGTAAATTTCCTTAAAAGATAAAGGATATTTATAAAGCATAGAACTTTCAGGCATAGAGAATTCAACAGAAATTTCTTGGCTAATGTAAATCTCTTAAATCTAATAAAAATGCTTTTATAAATTGAGAAGCCACCTTTAGCATTGACACAAAAGTCTCACCTACATTCTCCAGAGGGTAAAAATAAATTAACATCTATATATGCGGTTCTGTATAGATCTACAGCAATGGCGTCAAACTCGAATTGAAACAGGGCAACTAAACTATACAATAAGGATACTTATGGCAGCAATATTGACCTAAAAACCCACATATTAACATTATTTATATACTATTGTATTTTATTGTTTTGTATAAATACTATTTTATTTATATACTATTTTATTCTTGTATTATATATTATTGTATTTGTATTAAATATGTTAAATATTTTCCAATTATATTTTAATCTAGTTCAGGTCTTACTCAGGAGAGCTGTGATGAGTCCTCCTAACTTGATACTGTCCTAGCACTCTATTTTTCTATCCACTGTGCCACTTAGCTACCTTCAGGCATGCAATAGTACCTAGGACTTATTAGAAAGGACTGAGGGCTATGGCTAGCAGAGGCACTGCCATTTTTTAAAAGCCATGCTTCATTGCAGATAAATAAATAAATGAATGAAGTACAGTGCCTGGGGCTGCCAAATTCAGCAAACCCTGCCCCTTCCTGACAAGATCTATTTCCTTCCTAGATCACTCTATACCTTATGATAGTATCTAACTTATCCCAACTCTGTCTCAGAGGTTGTTTGATGCTTTGTGTTTCAAATTTCAATTCTTCCTATTGCATAAATCTCTCTGCCTTGCATCTCAGATCACTGATCTCTGGTGCCTTGACCCACTAGCTTTTTGCCTCATGTTTGATACTATTGGTAAGCTCCCCATTTCCTTTCTTCATTCTTCACAAGCTGACATGTTAAGAAAGAATCAAGAGTTCCATGTGGCAGACCCCACGACCACTCCCAGGCTGGGTCAGGTAGGTCAAGACATACCAGTTACCCAGGTTCCCATACCAGGAAGGATCCAGAGCTGCCCAGGCAGAAGAATTCACCATGTAGCAGTACTTATGAGAACTGCAAAGCCAGGAAAATGTGTCTCTATGAGTCAGATTGACACCTTGAAAGAAGAAAATCTTCAGTTATATGAGGTCTACAGCCAAAATATCCCAGCAATCAAGATTCATAGAATCTGAGCTTTGGAAAAGATCACATTAATTGTCTAGTCAAATACATATAGGGAAAAAACAAAACAAAGAAAGCCATAGGATTACCTCCCATCTCACATCATTTCCCAATACAGCAAAGAATGGTAAGGAATAATTGTTTCCAGGGATTCCAATAAAGGACCTATGGGCTGGTCTTTCATCATCACCACCATATGATCATTGTGAACACAAAAATTATATATGTAGCACTTATCAGGTTTGTATAGTGTGTTTATGTATTTCATTTGATCCTCACAACAGTTTTCAAGTTCTCAGCCAAACATTTCCTTATGTGTCCAAGATCTCCTGGATTGATGGATTATAATATCACTGACTGGTCATCTTGGGTCATTTTTAGTTCCTCCAGGTAGTTATCAACTCCTGGCATAGGAGCATTGGGAATGAGTTGAGGAAAAGGAATTGGGAGTAAAAACTGTAGTTTTCATGAAAAGGGGTATTAAAATTACTTGATATATGAGCATTGTTATATCCAAATATGTCTTTGGTTGGGTTGGGGGGGGGCGGGTTAGTCTAGTCATTTTGATGATAGGCTGAAAAAAAATGGACGCCAAGAGTGATCTCCAGCTTTATTGTCTCTCTCACACTGAACACCATATAGATGAATTCATAGTCAGAATAAAAGGGATCTCAGAGTTCCTCATTTTATAGAGAAGAGAATTGAGTCCCAGAGGTTTAAGTCATTTGCCTGAGGTCACAAAGATAGCAGAGTTGGAATTTGAACCTAGGTTTTCTAACAGAAAACCCTTCACTCTTTCCACAAAACCATATTGATACTAAACCTTGCTGATAAGTAGTAGAAGGAACTGGGAAATGATGCACAGCATGGGCCAAAAACATGATACAAAACTTGGGACCATTGGTATGAAGTGTGTGTAAAAGAGTATTTATATAAGCAGAAAGTCTATCTAAGGAACAGTCATAGAATGTTGGGTGTAGTCAGGAGCAAGTACAAGGGATAAAATGGACCATCTTTCATTAGGCTTTCTTTTAGCATAGGAGAAGAGCCATTTGTTAGTGCTGTAGCAGTTCCATGATTAAGTCTATTGTTATAGCTACCTCGGGACATCAGGAAATGAGGAAGGATTGAAGGAGTCCTGTATATTTCCCTAAGGAGTACTTGGCTCAGATGTAGACTTCAAAAAACTGAATAAAACAATACTGGCATCATGCTGGAAGAAAGCCGCCAATAATTCAAAGTTCCAAGCAATTACATGGAACATCTGGAATAATCCTTTATTCCTTTTTGTAGTGCCAAGAAGTGGAAGGAAAGTTAATGCCCCTAATTGGACAACAAATTGTTTTATAGGAATATGAAAGAATTATGCCCTAAGAAATTATGAATGTAAAGAATTTGGAGAACTTAGGGAATGAACCATTGCATGACAATGCAAATTAAAGTAAGTAGTACCAGGAGAATATTTTCAATAATATAAAGGTTATAAAAACATAAAAAGAATTCAGAACTGTGATCAGTGCAGTGATCTATCATGACTTAGAGGAATGATGGTGAATCATGCCTCAATACGCAATACTCTTGGCAAAGAGGTGGCAGACTATAAGTGCACAATTAGACATACATTTTCAGAGTGATATTCAAACATGACCAATTATTGTTTTTGCTTCACTTCTCTACTTATCTGTTTCAAAGAGGAATCTATTTGTGGCAGAATAATAATAATAAAAATAATAATAGGGAACATTCATTTAGTGCTTTAAAGTCTGCAAAGCACTTTTCTAATATTATGTCATTTGATCTGCATAACAATCATTCCCATTTTATAGATAAGGAAACAAAAGCAGATAGGTTTAAGTGATTTGTCCAGGATGATACAGCTAGTAAGAATCTGAAGAGAGATTTAATTCAGGAATATCCTAACTCCAAGTCCAATGCTCTATCCACTTCGTCATCTTGCTGTGGAAGAGTAATTAGGAATTTTAAATGATATTTGTTTATTTGGTTTTTTAAGAAGATCAATAAACTTTAAAAAAATTTTTTCTCATGTACTTCACCATTGGACTATTAAAGAACAAACCATGCATCATCTGCTAACATATACTTTGCTGGAGATCAAAGGTAGAACACTAATCTGATATCATTCTTCTGTCTGCTAGGTTAGGTCCTTCTATTTGGATGACAGTCATCTGAGCCTCTCTATGTATATACCCTCAGCTTATTGCCAGTCTTCTAATATCAAACTTCTAACATCAAAAAGACATCAGTCTTTTTTTTCTGCCCATATTTCCCTTAACTTTTGTGTAGCATTTAGCTCTATTACTTCTCCTCATTTGGCTTCAGAGACCCAGAAGTTTAGTGATCCTTATTTCTCAAAATTGTTTGCCTTTTTTTTCCTATGCTGCCTCCTTCCCTTCTCCCTAACTCCTAAACTAAAAGTCCATGAAACTCAGTTGGTCCTCTTCTCTTTTCTCTCTCTACTCACTGTTGGCAATCCCATTCATTCCAGTGGCTACAGCTATCCCCAGCTTGCAGACAAACTCTGAATATCTATCTCTAGGCATAATCTCTCTTCTCCATATCTCTAGCTGCCTACAGGATATCTCCACCTGAATTTATAGTACTTGCCCAAACTAAATATATTCCAAACTGAATTGATTATCTCTTCTCTTAATGTCTTCTTTCTGACTGTGATATTCCCATCAAAAGTACCACCTTTGAATCATTCTGTCTCTCATGTGCAAAATATAAGATTACTTTTAATTCTTCCCTCTGGAGGCAGTCCATAGCAGAATGTATAGATAACTGGGCCTCTAGTCAAGAAGATTAGAGATCAAATCTGGCTTAGGATACATACTAGCTCTGTGACCCTGGGCAAGTGACTTCACCTCTGATTGTGCCTCAGTTTCCTCAATTGTAAAATGAGGATAGCACAGAGTTGTTGTGAAGATCAAATAAGATATTTGGCTAAAAAAAAAATAGACAGTGCAATGTCTGGCAAATAGACACTATATAAATATTTAGTCCCTTCCCTTCTCTTTCCTCTGGTACATGCACTCAATTCTGCTTTCCCCTTATCTTATATTAGTCTACCCTTTGTATTTCCAGAAAAGACTAGATAACATGGACTCTGATGTACCTTCTAGACTAATGGTCCCATGGTCCTATGTTTAAGGGGGAAATTTAAGCACAACGTGGGTGATTACATAGAGAAAAAGCATTCAGCTAATCTACATGTTTGAGTTCAAATCTCTTGGCCCAGATGAATTATTTCATATATACTCTGTGTGAATATATGCATATCTATACATACATATATAAATATAATTAATATACTTTATCTATATGTATGTATGCATATATATGCATTGTCTGTGTACATATGTGTGTGTATATATATATATATACATATATATTTATACTCACTCAATTTTGTTTCTGCAGTATCTCTTGTATCCATTCCCACTCTGTATTTCCCCTTCTACCATTCTGGTGCAAGTCATCATTACCATCTATGTGGAATATTAAAATAGTCTCATGTCCATTTTACAGTTGAAGAAACTGAGACAACTAGAGATGAAATGACATGTAAATAGTCACACAGTTGGTAAGTATTTGATATAAGATTTGAAGTCAGTTCTTCCTGATTCCAGGTCCATTTTGCCACCTCGCTGCCTCTGGGAATGACATGATCACCCTCTGCTTTAGGAATATCACTGTCAGTTCTATGGAGAATAGATTCTAACCAGGCTCATAGTTAAAAATATACATGATGGGAATCCCAGGGATTTCATCATTCAAAGTATCTAACAATTGGAGTCACTTTGTGCAGAACAACTCTCTGTACTCAGCAATCACATTCCTACATCTCTTTCATGCATGTAGCACAATCATTCCAATCCTAGATCCTTGGCCAACCCAGGGTTATTGGATGCTCTTGTCCTACCTTTTCGATAGTTAGCATTTATATAACACTTGAAGGTTTGCAAAACATTCTCTATATTTAACTTACAGTTTTTGGAACAGTGTAGAGTGGAGGTATGCAATGAAAAGTTCCTATTGCTAATTCTGTGTGATCATTTGCTCCTGGGAATTTAGCAAATACTATGAATCTGAGTTTGACTTATTGTTTTTTTGATTGTCAAGACTTAAGAAAGTAATAGAAAAAAATGGTACTGATACAGATTAAATTTTAAAATGTGTCATTTGTATGTTGTTGTTTTTTTTTATTTTAGAGTTGGGTACTGAATGTTTACCAGTACAATAATAATTCCAGGGTATTTTGAGGGGTTTGTGGGTATTTCTCTTTTCTTTTGCTCTAAGTTCAAGCCCACACTGCCTGTGTTCCACTCGGTGTTAGACACCTGTGACTAATGCTCTCTCTTTTTTTTTTTACTTTAGAAGATTTTTATTTTATTCTTTTTTAAATTAAGTTCATTTATTTATTTATTTATTTTGAATATTTTTCATGGTTACATGATTCATGTTCTTTCCTTCCCCCCTCCTACTCCCTTCTAAAAGCCAGTGAGCAATTCCACTGGGTTTTACATGTATCTTTGATCAAGACATTTCCGTATTATTAATATTTGCACTAGGATGAGAGTCTACATCCCCAATCATATCCCCATCGAACTATCTGATCAATCAAATGTTTTTCTTCTGTGTTTCTGCTCCCACAAATCTTTCTTTGGATGTGGATAGCATTCTTTCTCATAAGTCCCTCAGAATTGTCCTGGATCATTGCATTGCTGCTAGTAGAGAAGTCTATTACATTTGATTGTACCATAGTGTATCAGTCTCTGTTTAAGGTTTTCCTGATTCTGTTCCTTTCACTCTGCATCAGTTCCTGGAGGTCATTCCAGTTCACGTGGAATTCCTGCAGTTCATCATTCCTTTTAGCACAATAGTATTCCATCACCAACAAATACCACAATTTGTTCAGCCATTCTCTAATTGAATGACATCCCCTCATTTCCAATTTTTTGCCACCACAAAGAACACGGCTATGAATATTTTTGTACAAAACTTTTTTCCTTATTCCTTTGGGCTACATGCCCAGCAGTGGTATGGCTGGATCAAAGGGCAGGCAGTCTCCCAGTTTCTTTTAACCACTTAACATCTGGAAGTTTACAAAAGGAAACTACTTCAGAAATATAGATAAATAGCACTTGTCCAAATGCCTGAGGCATATTTTCCCTATACCATCTTGATCTCTAGAGGAATAAGCTTAACACTTGCTCAGATCCCACCAAGTTCACACGTAGTCCCTCAATGTATGTTGTGAGATAAAGAGGCACCCAGGAATCCTAGACACTAGTGAAGAAAAATGGAAATGATGAAAGCTAATTAAAGCCCTTTTGAAGATACACACAGCTCTGTTTATAAAACCAATTGAAAGATACTCTTCCCCAACCATGAGTTTAGCCAACTAGAGTCATCGACAGGATGTTTATCCATGTTAGACATCTCCTTGAGGTACTTCCTTAATTTATTATCAGGACTCTTTAAGAAACCATCTCCCCTGTGTCCTTTACGTGGAAAAGTTTCATCAGTCAAGTAGGCTGATGGGGTTACTCATGCAACTCTATTACATACATATGATCTCATTGAGAAGTAGGTGATATTATTATTCCCATTTGACAGTTGAGGAAACTATGGTTGAGAGTATTTACGTGACTTATCCAGGATCACACAGCTAGTAAATGTCTGAAACACAATTTGGATTCAGGTCTTCTGACTCAAGTCTGGCTATCTACCCATTGTGCTACCTACTTGCCTTCACTTCACTCATTATATAGACAATTATATAGGGAATATTTCCAGCATAAAATACTCCATAATTGATTGCATAAAACCAATTTTGCTTTAATGGGGAAGTTGATCAATTTGGTATCAAATAAGACATAGTGTAGAGGTTCCAAGTGTGTGTTTTACAAGAAGAACAAGCAGGCTGGATTCTGGGGAGCTTCTGTATTTCACAGACTAAGCATTTGCTTCATGGTCACCTATTTTCCTTGTTTTCTTCTATCTCTTTTGTCAGTTGGGACCTTCCCACTTCTGGGGAGATTCAAGGTAATAAAATCCAGTAGGAGACTGTTGCAATAGTTGAAGAAAGGTGATGAAGATCAAAATTAGGGTGGTGGCTGTGAGAGTGGCAAGAATTGGGACAGATAAAGGAGATATTGTGCATGTAAAATTAACAAAATTTGGCAACTAAATGGATATATGGAACAAGGGAGATTTTGAAATTGAAAGTGGCTTCAAGGTGTCTAAAACTGAAAAGATGGTAGTACCCTTGTCAAAAACAGGAAGTCTGAAACCTTGGCGAAGTCTTTAAATAAGAACATTATGGAAGAGGAAGGGATGCCATTGACCACCCAGTCCAACCCAAACTCTAATAGGAATTCCCTTGTCATTCAGTCTGAATGAAGACTCCAAGAATTTTGGAACACACCAGCTCCTGAAGCAACCTATTCCATTTTTGACAGTTCACATTAAATACCAAATGTCCTTTGTTAGAGGCTCAAATGAATCTATGTGTGTAAAATGCTATATAAAAGTCAGCTATTACTTATATCAAGCCAAAATATGTCTCTGCTACTTCTACTCATTGCTAACAGTTCTTCCCTCTGGGGCCAAATAGAACAAGTCTAATCTCTCTTTCCTATGACAGCTCTTCAAATGCTTGAAGAGCTATCATGTCCCCCTAAGTCATTCTTTTTCCAGGCTATCTATCCAACATCCTTTCAACTCAGTCTCTTACTGGTTCTGACAGATTTCAAACCTCCAAATCATTCTCAACTCTTCAGGGAACATAGCCAATCAGTTGCCAAATCTTGTCAATCCTACCTCCATAATAACTCACAATCAATCAGTCAATCAACTAGCATTTATTAGCCACCTGCTAAATGTCAAACACTGTGTTAAGGGCTTGAGATACAAAGAAAGGCAAAAATATAGCCTCTGCTCTTGAAGAGCTCACATTCCCCTTCTCTTCCCTGACACAACTCCTAGTTCAGGCCCTCATCCCTAGGGTTGCCAGCACACTCAACCCACATGTAAACTTATGCCCTCATTGTCCCTTTCCTGGACTATTGCAATTGCTTCTTAGTCTTACAGCTTCCAACTTCTCTCCTTTCTTTCCTCTACACAAATGCTAAATTTATATTCCTACAGTACAATTCTGACTAAATGATTCCCTTGCTCAATAACCTATGTTTAGCTTTTAAAGGCCAGCACAGGCTCCAGACAACATTTCCAGATATTATTCCCTTTCATGAGCTCTAAAATCCAACTAATTTGGCCTTCTTGTTGCTCCTTGTTTGTGATATTTTATTCCCCAGCTCTCCCTTTTAGATAGGCTGTTCCTGATAATTGGAATTAATTCCTTTTGGGATCCTTTCTGACCAGATCATCCAACTTTTTTTTTGAAGATTTCCAGTAAAGGAGAATCTACTATCTCCTGAAATATCATATTTCTATTTTCAATCAGTTCTAAGATTTAGAGCACAGGAAGTTTTCCTTCCAGGGAATCTCAGTTTGCCTCTTTGAAACTTCTATTCATTACCTTTAGTTACATACACTAGGGCAGAGCAGAAAAAAATTCTCATCCCTTTTCTGCATGCTAGCCTTTCAAACTCAAAGATGACTGTCATATGTTCCCTGGATTCTTCTTTTCTTCAGGCTAAGCATCTTAGTTCCCTCACCAAATATTGTAATACATTATCTTAAGGCCCTTTGCCATTATGGTAGACCTCCTCCAGACATTCTCTAGCTAAAATCAATATATAAATGTCAACTAATTTACCAATAAATTCAAATGAATTCAATATAATTGAAAGTTTTCTTTAGTAAAATGCAGAAATGAAGTTGGTAAGATGGCATTTACAACTTAGTAAGTATGATTACAAACTTAATGCTTGCTACCTTCCATCTCCTTGAACTTGCAGTGGCTGTCCACCATGCCTAAAAGGCTCTCCTTCTACACTTCCACTCTTTTGCTCCTCTAGTTTCTTTCAAGAATCAGACAAAATGCCACTTTCTACAAGAGATCTTTTCTAATTCCCCTAGCTACTAATGCCTTCACTTTTTCGTATTACCTTTATATTCAACAGAGAGAGAGAGAGAGAGAGAGAGAGAGAGAGAGAGAGAGAGAAAGAGAGAGAGAGAGAGAAAGAGAGAGAGAGAGAAACTTCAAAGGAGCTAATATTCTAATAAAAGGGGAGGAATAATTGTAAATAGATAGATACCTACCTACATACATACTATCCATTCATCTATCCATCTATATCTAGATAGATATAGAATAGAATGTACATTATATGTGAGTGGTTAGAATGTACCTAGATATTTATCAATTATATTATTTAGTATATATATGATTTGATATATATAAATAATGTATATAGATGCTTACATCTAATTAAATCCTCACCTTTTATTAGAATGTTAGCTCTTTCAGAGTATTTACTATTTTGCCTTTATTTGTATCCAAGATTTCAAATAGTGCTTGGCTTATAATAATCATTTAATAAATGCCTTTTGATTGATTGAATCAAATTGACTCTGCTTTTGAATATGAAGCTTGCCATTTGTCACTAAGTCAGGGCTTAAGTTGACTATATTTCTTTGCTGCCATTTTTTGTTCCTTTTTTCCACTTGTAGATCACACAATTCAATTTCTGTGTATCACTTGAATTGCTGGGAAGCTTCCTAAGGAAACTCAACTTGATTATTATAGAATAGTGGTTCTCAAACTTTTTGTTCTCAGGATCCCTTTACATGCTTTCTTTTGTGTGTTTTTTGTGTTTTTTTTTTAAATTTTTTATTAATGTATTTGTTTATTGGTTACATTAAAATTCCCAGATAGTTTCCTCCTTTCCCTTCCTGCATATAGAAGGCATTGCTTGACAAAAAAAATATTAATATAAATAATGTCTTTTGTGTTTCTTTTTATCAGTTCTTTCTCTGGAGGTGAACATTCAAAGTTATTCTTCTAACATTAATTCTATATCTGTATATATTTTTCTCTTGGTTCTACTCATTTCACTTTTCAAAATTTCATGTAGGTCTTTCCATGTTTTTTTAATTAACCTGCTTATCATTTCTTACAGCACAATAGTTTTCCATCACAATCATATACCATAGCTTGATCCAATTCCCCAACTGATAGGTATTCCCTCAATTCTTAATTCTTAGAATATACATCCTTTTCCTTTTTCCTTAATCACCTCAGGAAACATACCCAAACAGTGATGTTACTAGATCTATACACAATTTTATAACTCTCTGGCCATAATTCTAGATTGTCCTTTACACTCTTAAAATTTTTTAAAAAGAGCTGGGGTTTATTTGGATTATATCTATTGATATTTATCATATTTGAAATTTAAATGACTTTATTTTATTGTGAAAATAACTTTGACACTTATACTCCTAATAACCTGGAAAAACACAGAACCACCAAAGCAATTACAAAGAACTTGTCTTTAATTAGGACAAGAGAGCAATGCTCTTATGGCCACCACACAGAGTCATACACACACACACACACACACACACACACACATCAACACCACACCATACTAAACTCTGAGACTCTAGGAACAATGTCTCTGGGAAAATACACCAAGACTGTTAATTTTCCATTCAACTAAAGAACCTGGAGTCTTATATATACTTTAGAGAATATAACCAGAGAAATGACCGACTAGTTGTATAGGAGTTTGGGAAAGGGACTGTAAATGGATGTTAGGGGTTCTGGGAGAGGCCCCAAAATAATAAGAGAAACCAAAAAAGGGTACCCAAGAACTGAGTTCCTCCATCACTCCAATTTTGGGTGCTTTCTGGGTGCTTGATGGCTTATTGTTCAGTCTGGGTCGAGTCAATCTGCGAATTTCTTGACAGAGGTAAATTTGAGGTTTCATAAAACAAGTTTGTCTCTCTAAGAAGGTCATGGGCTCCCCAGGGCACATTTTGTTATAGAGTATCAAAAGACTGACCTACTTACTCTTCAAGCAGAGCTTTGTTTCAGACTTCTAAGACTGTCTGGTTTTTTCATTTTGCTTAGTTGAGTATTATAGTGGTTCATTTTTTATAAAGAATAGTTTTCTCCAAAGTTAACATCCACTTGTCTTAGAAGTATGTGTGGCCTAAATAAATGAGAAAGATTCAGGACTCTTATCCATCACCTGGATTATGTATGAGTCACTAGGCATGGCCAGAGACCCAGCTTCCAGAATCTACCACATTCCCTCCTTATCTCTCCATTAGAATTTTTGTCCTATTTAAAGGTCCAGTTTAAGTACTGCCTGTTCCATGCAAAACTCCCTGATCCTTTCCTTACCCAAGATTCCATCCCATTCAACCTTGTAGAGGAAGGATTATTTGTTTTCCTGTCACATTCTTCCTAACCTACTGTACACACATGAAGAGCAGAAAAGATGCCATTTTTCTATCTTTCTTTTGCTACTACCCAGCACCATAGTGTATTAGTTTGCGTGTCTTCCCAAATTCCTCCAACATTAATCATTCTCATATCTTATCATCTTTGCCAATTCTCTGTACATATGTATACTCACATATGTACACACACATTTTTGAGTATGTATAGTTTTTAGTTGTCTATATATTTTGTATATCAAACACTTACCTGGGAATCTGACGTGGGTTTTTCCCATTCAATCACTTCTTATCTTGAAAGCGTGAAATGTGTTTGTGAGGAAGCTTTTCAATTTGATGTAATCAAAGTTATCTATAATTTTACCTTTTGTAGTTGCCTCTTTCCTTTGTGTTTGGTTAAGAATATATCTTCTCATAGCTGTGAAAAGTATATGATATATTCTCTTTTAATTTTTAATGGCATGACATTTAATACTGAAGTCATGTAACCATTTGAAATTTACTGTGAAATATGGCATAAGGTGCTGATCTTTCTGCCAGATTGCTTCCCTGTTTTCAAGCAGTTTGCATCAAAGAGAGAGTTCTTTGCTAAATAACTAACATTTTCTGGTTTATTGAACACTGGATTTGAGTGTCATTGTTTCTGGTGGTCCCTTATCTAGTCTGCTCTTTTGAAGCCCCCTGTTCTACTCTCATCCTCACAATTACTTACTATAACCCTGGACAAATTTTAATTTTTATAATCAGTTTCTTCATCTGTAAAAGAGAGATAATAATAGCACCTACCTCATAGGGTTATCATTAGGATCAAATGCATTAAATTAGATCAGTTAGTCAGTCAGCTAGCATTTAATAAGAGTCTTCTATGAACTATAAGTTCCTATGCTAAGCACTAGGAATATCAGAAAGACAAAAACAATCCTGATATCAAGGATCTCATAGTCTAACAGGGAAGGCAATATGTGAACAACTATGTACAAGACAAAGGAAAGTAATCTCAAAGAAAAGGTGTTAAAAGTAAGATCCGGGAAAGACTTTTTACAGAAAGTAGGATTATGTGGAGACTCAGATGACACTAGGAATAGTAAATGGCAGGTAGTGAGAACATTCCAGGCATGGGGGGACAGCAGGTAAGAAGATTTGGAGTTAGGAGATGGAATGTCTAGTTCAAGGAATAGAAAGGAGAACCAGTGTCATTGGAACAGAGAGTATGTGGAACAAAGTAAAGCACAAGAAGTCTAGAAAGCAAGGATGGAATCAGGTCATGAAGGGCTTTAAAAGCCAATCAGAGGGGTTCCGGGTTAAGATGGCGGCAGAGTAAGAAGCAGCTCTTAACCTCTCCTGACCGAAACATACAAAACTCCTCAAGGGGACATAAAAACAAGTCCAGACGAACGGAGGAACCCCACAACAGGGCACAGCGTGGAAGGTACGTGGAATCGAGACATTTCCAGGCTATAAAGGGCTCTCACTCACTCAATCGCGAGCTGAGCAACCGCCCCACCCCCACCCCCTCCACACTCATCTATAGCTCCGAACCCAGCTAAAAAGAAATAGGGCAAGTTTGGGGCACCCATCGAGTCATCAGCAGCTCCGGGACCTGTTCCTGAGAGCAGCTAGACTTAGGACCCCATTAAGTCAAAAAAAGCACGCGAAATCTGAGCACGCGGGAGCAGGACGCTGGGCGCAGAGTGCCAGCTGAGCAGAGGCCTGGGCGGAGGCAGACACAACCAGGAACTAAAGCCTAAGTGGGGAACCAGTGCAGACAGGTATACGACTGTGGAAGCAGCGCCCTGAGACTTGTAAAGAAACCTCCAGCAGAGGATCAAGCAAGAGGGCCCACCAGGGGGCTTGACCTTGGAAAAAACCAGAATTCAGACCTCAGGAGCCAATAGATCGCGAACAGACACTGAGCGCGAGGATAAAGCTGAGAAGCTGCTGGGCTAATGATGGCTACTCAGCATCAGGAAGTTCAGAAGAGAAAGAATAATAACAAAAAGAAGAAGTCTTTAACACTCGACAGCTTTTACACAGAGAAAATCCAGACAACCAAGCAAACAGAGAAGGAGAACAAACAAGCATCCGGACCCTCCTCAAATAAGGAAAACTCCTCACAAGCTATGGAAGAGTTCAAAACTGAGATTCTGAGGAAAATGGAAGAGATCTGGCAAGAAAATAACAGTTTAAAAGGTAGAATCTTGCAATTGGAAAGTGAGGCTCAGAAATCAAATGAACTGATAAGCAAATTGAACACCAGAAATGACAAGATTGAAAAGGAATACCAAAAGATTATAGCCGATAACCAGTCCCTAAAGGCTAGAATCGAGCAATTAGAA
>NC_058130.1:528522040-528584486 GCF_016433145.1 Gracilinanus agilis
AGAGAGAGAGAGGCAAGAGAGAGAGAGAGAGAGAGAGAGAGAGAGAGAGAGAGAGAGAGAGAGAGAGGCAAGAGAGAGAGAGAGAGAGAGAGAGAGAGAGAGAGAGAGAGAGAGAGAGAGAGGCAAGAGAGAGAGAGAGAGAGAGAGAGAGAGAGAGAGAGAGAGAGAGAGAGAGAGGCAAGAGAGAGAGAGAGAGAGAGAGAGAGAGAGAGAGAGAGAGAGAGAGAGAGAGGCAAGAGAGAGAGAGAGAGAGAGAGAGAGAGAGAGAGAGAGAGAGAGAGAGAGAGGCAAGAGAGAGAGAGAGAGAGAGAGAGAGAGAGAGAGAGAGAGAGAGAGAGAGAGGCAAGAGAGAGAGAGAGAGAGAGAGAGAGAGAGAGAGAGAGAGAGAGAGAGAGAGGCAAGAGAGAGAGAGAGAGAGAGAGAGAGAGAGAGAGAGAGAGAGAGAGAGAGAGAAATCCCACTATATTCTGTCCTGGTCAGATCATATTTAGAGGATTTTATTCCTTTCCAGATGCCACATTTAAGGATGGGCATTAATAATATAAGCTAGAGTGTCCAGAAAAGAGTAATCAAGATATGAAGGATCCCAAGAGGAAACCATGTAAGGATCAACTGAAAAAACTGGGTTTGATTAGCCTGACTCTGGGACTATATGATAAATGTCTTCACATATCTGAAGGGCTATTTCCTACTTGGCTCCAGGGGTCAGAAAGGGGATTAATGAATGTGTAGAAATTCTTAAGAGGAAAAGTTTTGCTGAATATTTGGGAAAAACTTCCTAACAATTAGAACTACCCAAAAGTGAAATGGGATTCCACAGGAGTTCAGGAGATATCTCTTACTAGAGGTCTTAAAAAAAAAAAAAAAAAAAAAAAAAAAAAAAAAAAAAAAAAAGGCCTCTTGTTGGATGTGTTGTAGAGTTAGAAATGAGATGTAGGTTCAGGCTGAACTGGATAGCTTCCTCTGAAATTCTTTTCAGATCTGAGATCTTGGGAGTTTGAGAAGGTTTTTCAGAAATTCCAAGCTCCCTTTTTTGCTGCCTTGCTTTCCTCTCCATTCCTTGGCCAAAGGCCTCATAAATTCTCCTCCTATCAAAACTCATTCTTGGAAAAAATTGGGAAGCTCATTCACCACAAGCTAAAAATAACTGATGAGGTTTAAGGTCTTATCCCATTTGGTAAGTATTTGCATACCATCTGATTTTGAAAATTCTTTCAGTGAAAGGAAAGAATGGTCATTCGCCAATGAATTCTAACAAGAGGGATGAGGGCAATATCTGGCAAGGCAAGGACAGCTCCAAAAATGTTAAACAAACTTTTCAGCTCAATGAACACAGAGTCAGAAGAGAGAGACACAATAAAATACATCCTCAATTCAATTCCTTAACTGCCCTCTCATTGTTCTACTATGAGTAGAATATGGATTGTGTAGTGCTGTTGAGTCAAAGCAACTTTTTAAATTAATATGAGCCTCTCATACTTACTGAGTGTATCAAAAAGCCCACAAAAATAGCACTGACTAAACAAAATGATCCATATTTCTCCAGTGTTTTTAAATAATTGGAGTTGAGAGATGATTTGAAAAACCTTGACTTATGTTAACATAACAAGTTTCTTTTTATTATGGTTCTTGACATCTTGGGTTCATTGATCTAATTTCAGTTGCAATAGTGGACTTTCTCTTCAAATTTTGGTGAATCATTAAATGCAATCCCAAGAAAATCACTTAGACTTAGAAATTGCAAAACTACTTTCATTTTACAAAAGTAAGATATTTCAGACACCTAAATAAGTCAGAAAAGTTATACAATGGATAACATGGAAACAAGGCAGGGAAAAAATACATAGGCTGAACCAGTCAAATCAGATACATACATGAGATCACACCCCAAAAAGCCATGTATCACAACTCTAAAATCAAAAAAGGGAGGAAAACACTCTTTGAGATCTTTTTTTTTTTTTTTTCAGTAAGTGTTAACAGAGTCCCACATTAGCAATCTTTTGACTTCCTGATGTATTCTCACAGGTGGTTCTAAGCAAACAAGACCAATGGCCTGACTTTTTTGGATAGCTGACATGTTGTAATTGCATATGATTATTGCTAAGAATTGTTTATAAAGCATTCTTTGTTTTATGTTGATTAGAGA
Organism: Gracilinanus agilis; assembly: GCF_016433145.1. Taxonomy (NCBI): domain Eukaryota; kingdom Metazoa; phylum Chordata; class Mammalia; order Didelphimorphia; family Didelphidae; genus Gracilinanus; species Gracilinanus agilis. Next base: position 528,524,187 of record NC_058130.1, read on the forward strand.
TACATGATTTCATAAGATCCAAAAGGTTTGTTTATCTGTTAATATTTTCTGTAAGCTACATGTAGTAGCATGCCATTTTTAGAGTTACCTCACATCAAAGATTGGAGACTTAAGGGTGAATTTTTTTATTGCGGTGACCCATAAAAGAACAACCTCATTCAAAAACTAGTCAAATAGCATTTCATTATAACTCGATATTCCATTCCCCTCCCAAAAATAACTATTGCCACAAATTAAAAATGTAGAATTCCCCAAAATATCTCTCAAGGAATTCTGACTTAAAGGACTTTGATGGTGTAAAAGTGAAATTTGGGAGATGCCATCTAAAAGTATATATATTTTCTATGGACACGTGGAAATTATCAAACTACATTTCCCGTGGTCCAAAGGGTTTCCATTTCCGGTTCTTTGGGCGTGGGGACGCCTATGTCTCCACGCAGAGAACAGTTTAAAATCTCCTGGGTTAGAGGGGAGTGGCCTCTTGGCCAGCAGACTCCGGAGGAGACAGGAGACAATAATGGCGAGGGCGGCGGTTTTGAATTCTTACAAGCGCATGGTCTAATAACTTTATCTATCAGCATGGCTTTAATTAAAATACTAATTTATATTATTATTTCAGTCATAATTATTTTTCATATTTATAATTAGATGGTAGCAGAATAAACCTATTCACTAACTTTTACTCCATTGAGGCTAAGAATTCTTTCTGCAATGAGAATCCCATGTACTGAAATTCTAATGACATTATCCATGATACCATCTCATCTATGTTTTTTGGACTCCTGATTTTTGCTGCACCTTCTTCTGGCTTGACACTTGCTCTAAATGAAAGTGTGGCTTTGGATTGACTAGCCTCATCCACGGGATCTTCAGTTCATCAGTCTAGAGTTGGAGCAGACCTCAAAAGGTCATGTAGTCCACTCTCCTGTTTTTACAGATGAGGAAACAAAGCCCCAATGAGGCCAAGTGACTTTCCCAGGCTTACAAGGAGTAAATGACAAGGAAGGGATTCAAACTCAGATCCTTTGACTCCAAACCCAGCACTCTTCACTGTTCTGACTTCCAATGGTTCTATTGGACTTACTTCAGTCTATCTCCTTTTCCATATCTAGGGATCTTGATGAAAGTTCTTTAACTTTATACAATTCAAAGAAATCCAACACACATTTATTGAATTCCTATTGGGCTATAGTGATAATTGTACCGGATATTAGATGTGATACAAAGTTATACGTCATAAGAAACATTTTCTGACTTTACGGACCTTATAGTCTAGTAGTATGAATACTAGTAGCACTTTTATGTTACTATAAGGTTTACAGAGCACTTTACAAATATTATTTCATTTTATCTCTACAAAATTCCTGTGAAGCAGGTACTATTATTATGATTGAGGAAAATGAAACAAATTTAAGTTAATTGATTTGCTCAGTCACATAACTAGGAGGAAATGAGATTTGCTCTCAGTTCTTCCCTACTCTAGGACCCCTCTCTCCACTGAGTCACCTAGATGCCTCATATGTAAAGAAAAATGATCATAATAATAAAAATAATAATAAAACAGATAATTTAATGATTGTTGATAGAGATTTGAAAGGTTTAGGTAAGAAATAATGCCTGAATTGGACCTTAACATCTATTAATAAGACATTATAAATAATAATACATATTTATATAGATGTATCTTCAAATCGATGAAGTCCTTTTCTCACTACACCATGAAGTTGGCAATATAGCTATTAAATATCCATAAGGAAAGGGAAGTTTAGAAAGGTTAAATCATTTACCTAAATTACCTTGTGTACAGTTATCTTCCCTTAGAAGCAAGTGCTCATTATATTTAAACAAAGGTCTTCTGATCTCCAATTCTTGTTCTTTCCATGGAGAGATACAAAGTTATGTGTGAAATAGGGGGTATGAGGGAAGATCATTAGTGACTGAGATGATTAGGAAAGTCTTCTTGGAATTTAAAGCCTATTTATGTGGGGTTTTAAGGACTGATCATAAATGCAGCAAGCAGGAGAAAGAGAAAGGAAGGAAGGGGAGGCACACTTGGCACATAAAACATCATGAGCAAAGATTCAAAGGCAAGAAAGGAGGAAATATACAGTGGACAACAAATAATCTATCTTGACTAAAGTGAAAAATGTATAGACTTTGGCCCTCATTCCAGGAATATATCATTCCTCCTCACTTCTACCTCCTGTAATGATTAGCTCACTTGGAAGCTCAGCTCAACTGTCTGTCACCTTCAAAAGGGAATCTTTCCTAGTACCCCTAGTTGTCAGGGTGCAGCCCCTTCTCAAAAATGTTGAATAATATATATTTATGTCTTCACACTTCGTATCTCTTAGAAGAATGTGAGCTTTTTTTTTTTAACCCTTACTTTGTCTTACAATCAATACTGTATATTGGCTCCAAGGCAGAAGAGCATTATGGGCTAGGCAATGGGAGTTAAATGACTTGTCCAGAGTCACACACATAGGAAGTATCTGAGGCAAGATTTGAACCCATGTCATCCTGTCTCTAGGCCTGGCCTTCAATCCACTGAGCCACCCAGCTACCCCAAGGCATTTTTTTTTTGTCTTAGAATCAAATTGAATTTGATAATGGTCCTGATTTCAATGTCTGTTTCTATTTCATGTACTAGTGATGTATTTGTCAGAGAAAGGTGTTTGGATCCTTCACTCTGGTCCTCTTTGACCTGGTTATACCAGGTTATATAGTCAGGCAATAATTCAAGGTCAGCAAAGTCAGTACCAAAATGTCAATTAATCAAACAGCCAGTAATTAGGGTTAGATTACTAAACTAGTGTCAGAAGTACAGAGTCAGGGATTTGTAAAGACTAAACATGATCCTAACCCTTGTGGATAAACCAGCATTGAGATTCATAAATAAAGAAGGGAAAATGTGCAATCTAGATAAGGCCACAATAGATTATATAAATATTGCTTATTAAAAGATAGCACTTGCTAAAACAACAAAGAAAAAGAAAGACAATAAATTCTACAGAATCCCCAATACCTCTACTACCAAAAAAACTATAGAAAATGTAGCAATAAATCCTGGAGTGGTTCAAAGAAGGAAGGAAGGAAGGGGGAGGAGGAGAAGGAGAAGGAGAAGGAGAAGGAGAAGGAGAAGGAGAAGAAGAAGAAGAAGAAGAAGAAGAAGAAGAAGAAGAAGAAGAAGAAGAAGAAGAAGAATATTCCAAAATAGCTGAAGTACTATAAAATAATATCAGTTTTTATAAATCAAAAATGCAAAAGTAGAACATTTGACAGAATTGAATCAAAAGACAGTATTTTGATCTATATGTTCAATACATATTAACTTTAATTTCTATGGGCATTTATTAACTATGTGCCAGACACTGTGCTAAGTGCTAGAAATTTAATGACAAAAACCCAACAGTCCCAGGCTCAAGAAATATAAACTAAACTCATCTCTATACATCCCCACTAGCTGTGGCTTTTCTAGGTTTATGAATGCAAGTTTCCAAATTTCTCCTCTTATCTGATCAATGACAGCTGAAATGTGAGCTCCATCAATCTTAACAGGAAAAAAACACCTTTAATTTCTCATTAAAACCTTCATCTCAATCAACCAGGCTCTTCTCAAAGTAAAATAACATAACTGTTGAAATTCATTAGCTATTAACAACTGGTTTCCGTGTTATATGTATCTTTAACATCATGATGACAATACTATATTTCTGATATAAGCATAGATATGGACAGCTAAAAAGGCATCCTTAAAGTATCTATAATATCCCAAAAGTCAGTTCTCCTTACCCATCTTGGAAATGTCCCAATTAAGGGAAGACACATAATTTTCCTATGATAAAAGCCACCTATGCTTTGTCATGAAAGCATAAAGCTAAATATGTATATAAAAAAGATTTTATTCACACAGGCTAAGGAAAGCCAGTGTTGTCTAAATTAAAACTCTACAGAACTGGTTACTGTAAAAGATCAATTTTCTAGGCACAAGATGGTGTGTTATCACATTTTTCCTGAATGACAAAAGCTCAGACAGGACTGGTATGTGTTTGATCTGTCACTGATATGACATGGTATCCAGATTTCTTGATTAAGGCCATATAAATACAGACAATTAAAATTTCTAATGCAGGTTCCTCTTGGAAATACCTGATATCCTAGGTCATATTTCAGTTATTCTCATTTTCCTTATGGGGAGAATAAAAGCAAAGTCCCCAAGACTTTCAAGAGATTTGGGGCTCCTTTAGAGCACAGACTGTTTATTGCCTTTCTTTGCATCTTCAAGACTTATTACACATGAGGATTAGGAGAAAATGTCCACAAACTCTCCCTAGAGAGATTTGGACTTCACCAGAGGTACCCAGAATACTGCCATTACTTTCTATATGGAAAGAGGTAGAGAAATAACAGGAGGAGGATGCTAACACAATAGCTAAGGAACCCAGAAGGGCCACAAAAGTGAGTGAACAACATAGCTAATAATTTTTCTATCTCTTTTATATTTAAGGAGGAAGAGGGAGCATCTTATTTATGGCAGATTTTAAGATGATCATTTTTACCTTTACACAAACTTGGCTAACCTTGGGAAGAGGTTTGGACCCAGGTAAAAATCTAAGAGCTCAGAAGGGATGCAGTAATTTTATATGCATGTCTGTCTATCCAGGGTATTTTGCTCTATTTGAGCATTTTTCTGTGTGCCCCATTGGTATACTGACTTATGGGAAGCAATCCAGAGAGTTGAAGGTGTTTGAAATAAAGATATCTCCAGACCATAATTCTGAGCTGAAGATCCAAACTTTAATTGTGGCAAATTAAAGCTAGAGATCTTACCACACCCCATGCCACACACAGTGAAAAGACCCCAAATAGATTTTCAGCAGTATGTTTTGTAGGGTTTTTTTTATTTTTTAATTTATTTGTTTGTTTGTTTTTTAAATAATCCTTACCTTCTGTTCTGGAGTCAATACTGTGTATTGGCTCCAAAGCAGAAGAGTGGTAAGGGTAGGCAATGGGGTCAAGTGACTTGCCCAGGGTCACACAGCTGGGAAGTGTCTGGGGTCAGATTTGAACCTAGGACCTCCCGTCTCTAGGCCTGGCTCTCAATATACTGAGCTACCCAGCTGCCCCCCCCCAGGGTTGTTTTTTTTGATAGCTAATTAGCATGTCATTAACACAGCACAATGTACAGAGGATGTTAAGAAATATGCAATGGTGCTCAATAAGAAGGGCATAAAACATTTGCTATGAAGTCCTCAAAGTTCAGCAGTACAAGGTTAACTATCATACTACTTAGGTCAGAGTAACTTTTCTTTGCCATAACACTCTGGGAGCCTATAGTGGCATAAAACTTTAAAGGATCAAACACCTGAAGAGAACAAGGTTGTTTTCATATTATCTTATCAGGCCAGCTATACACTCTCTACTCTCAATGAACCAACTCCTTCTGGATGGGTTTTAGCTTCCCTAGAAAACTACACAGACCTAAAGTTTTTATTCCTCCAACAGAAACTCTTAGTATATTTAGTTGCTATATCTAATATACCAAACTATATCTTTGTTATTTTATAGTTAATATTTTATTATTATAATTGGCATATTATACACTATTCACCAACTGGGTCTGACTCTTTCTAAAACTTATAATTGCAGTTACTTACCCAAAGGATTACATGTGATCATTGTCCATAATCAACGACATGAAGGCAATAGAACAATTTCCTTTCAAAGGAAGATGAGGAGAATTGTTATGTGTCTGTTTTCTTCTTTGGTTATGTTGTATACTATACCTGTGCTTAGTACTCTCCCTGAAATATATGGATAGTGGAGATGGGTCAATATTTACCTGAAATGCATATCTATGCTGGCAAAGTAATTCAGATACTTCCCATTACGACAATTTTTCTGAGATTCTGTCTCCCATCAGCCTAGAGGCATGTTTGAGAATTCCAGATATGATGCATCTTGCCAGTTCTCTTGGGTTCCATTTTCTTAGTGCCTCTGAAGTTTTCACTTTATCTCTGTTCATGGATTGAATCATTAAAAAAATAAAATAAAATTGACCTGACTTTATTGTAATTCATATCTCGGCAGTGTTTTTCATCTCTTTATTGATCCAAAGTTGAACCAAGAGGACTACCACTATTTCAAAATATAGACATCTTTATTTCACTTCAAGTTCATTTTTATGTGAAATGAGAAAAAATATGTTGTATCCGTATAGCTCTTTCAACTTTGCAAAGTGTTTCACTTCTCAAGACAATGCTACAAACACTTATTGACCAACTATTAATGTTGGAGTCTGGTTATTCAGAGAGCCTTAAATATAAACCAGACCTCATTTTGCCACAACTTCCATAACACTCAGCCCAAGCTTACTGGAAAAATAAAATTCCCGAGTCCAGGCTCTTTACAGCAAAATGTTATTAAAATACTTCTATTGACACCTTTAAGTTAAGACTCTTCAGCGGACTGAATACTATCTCTCTGGATTGTTGTTTCTAAATTCTCTGACCTCATGTAATTATTTTAAACCCCTAGTTAGGTATCCTTCTTTTCAGAATTTTAATCTCTTTTCTGGCAAACCACTTCCCTGCTTCATTATGTCTCCTTGTAATACCCAGAATTAAGTAGTATATATACTTCATTTCTTATTGTGATTGTGGGTGGCATTCTTAAAAGTGCAGCTTTGAAAATAAGTTTGGAAAGAATAACCTGAAATTTTAAGTCATTCTCTGGCCAAATTAAAATTCCTTCAATATCTTTCATTTTTATTTTAACTTTAGAGAATTATGAAAAGGAGATTTATTTAACTTTCGTGGTTCCTCTCTCCCCTCCATCCCCACCCTTCCTTCTGAGATTACCTTCCATTTACACAGTAAATATCTTATGTGTACACAGTCTTGCTCATTTGACAATGAAATCATTATGAGTAGAAACTCTTTTTTGCTTTTTCTTTGAAACCCCAGCACTTAGCACAATGCCAGTAATATCGTAAGTGAATAATAAATACCTATTACCTGACTGGAAAGATTCAGGAGAAAATGGAATTGTGGCACATGGAAATGGTCTTCAAATGTTTGGAGCCCTCTCCCAGGGCAAAAGGATCAAACACATTGTGCATAGCTTCAGAGGTCAAAACTAGGACTAAAGTTTGCAAGATCCAGGGTGATATATTTTGGACTAATATTGCAGAAGTGTTTCCTAACAATAAGAATAGTCCAATGATGGAACGGACTGCTTTCTGAGAGTTAATTCACCATCCCCAGAAGGAATATTGCAAAGGTGATTACTGAGTGGGTTAAGAGGATAGACTAAATTGCCTCTACTGTCCCATTCAGCTATGTTTCTCATAATCTAATACCTTCTGCTTGTTTGTAGATGTTAATATCTACAGATGTTGTCTGACCAATTTTTAATTTCTCTTGAAAGTGTTTTGAGAGCCAAGCCTAGAAATGGGAAGTCCTAGTTCAAATCTGGGTTCAGATACTTCCTAGCTATGCCCTGCCCTTACCACTCTTCTTCCTTGGAACCTATACACAGTATTGATTCTAAGACAGAGAGTAAAGGTTTGAAAACTGATTTAGTGCTAGAAAAAACCCCAAATGTCCTCTAATTCCTCCTATCTCCCCCATACCACTAAATCTATTAACTCTAATTTAGTACCCATTGCCCTTTCTACATTTTTTTTTTAATTTTTAGGGTTGTAGAGAGAGTTGTCTGAACTGGGAAGAAAGCATGGTTATATAGAAATACATGCTGAAAGGAAACTGCAGTCAGGTCTGGGCTGAGAATAGTACCATGAGTAAATGCTAATGGGGGATGAAGAAGGAGGGCAAATAACAGAGCTGTTATCTACTTGACTCTCAAACCAATAGAGCAATATCTCAAGAAAAAAAATAATAAATGGAAACAAAGGTGACAGAGAATATGGAAACCATATGGCCAACTCCAAAATGGGGGGAAAGCAATTTCAAAGCAACTAAAGATTTTTTAGATCTAGTGTCTGAAAGCCTTGTTTTCTTTGGAACAGGAACGTCTAAACTTCTGTAGTTTGCAAATATGGTACTGTATTTGAAGTAGTTTCCAGCTGGATAATTATGCTCTCCCAGCAGTCTTTGTGGTATTGGGTGTTTGTGTTTTAATCAATCAGTGTCCTTGGTCTTTACATACTCGTGCCACATTCACATATGTTGCTCGAAGGGTAAGACAAATGTTTTGCTAGTTGAATTCCACTGTATTTCTGAGCACACATGTGTTGATAGTTGTGGTAGTGCAATTAGGAAGAGAGATCAGTAAGGGGATGGAGTGTCTGTATATCATTGAAGGTTCTTATGACCCTAGAAAGTAACATCAGTAATCACATTTATTCTTTGTGACATCGTGCCAGCTCTAAACATGTGAATATAATTTACTTAGTTATACACTAAAGTTAGAATTAATTGAATATGGAAAAAGTTCTGGAAACACATGAAATATTACTTGGAATGAACTGGTAAAGAGAGGAATGCTACTTTCCCAACACTGGAATTTCTTGAATGGGCTAAATTAACTTTCCCCAACACTTCAGCAAGAAATTCTGTTTCTGCCATTATTTTCAATATGGGGAAAAGAGGAAAAGTGTTATTTTAGGAGTCTTTTAATGTCCAGGTTGTCCTTAGACGAGGTATTCAAGACCACATGCAAAAAAAAGCATCATATAAATAGAAATAGACTTTGAAGACTCACATATAATAGGATGTTCCTCTTTCTCTTTACATGGTCCAATAATTTGTAAGGAAGAGATTCTGAACCCAAATCAAGTTGTTGGCTATTCAAAAATCAAAGAGAAACATAAAATTGATAAGAGCTTTCTCCCTGTTCTTTTCTCTAGTGATCCTCTTTACCTTATAATCTATAAAAAAAGGATCATAGATTCATAGATTTTGAGCTAAAAAGAATCTTAGAAGTCATTGTGTTCAAAACTAATTTTATAAATGAGTAAATTGAGGCCTAAAGAAAAGTTAAGTGACTTGCCTTTTTGTATATAATGATGAAACAACAAATCTGCCTTGACCAAGCCGGTAAAGCACTTAGCACAGGAAATTCTCTTTAAGTATTAATTGTTATTGTTATAATTATTGTTATCCAAAGATTGGGATGAATTTGCAGTGATGCAATCACTTCAACTTAAAATCCAGCATCTACTTCACACAGAACATTGCTGGACATTGTGGGGATGCAAAGTTCAGATGAAATATGGGTCCTGCCTTCATGGAGTTCATAGTCTAGGAAAGGAGGCATGATATATACAGAATCAAGGCACAAAAACAATATATATAGTACAAAGAAAGTATATGCAAAGTGCTATGCAAAGGCCAAGGAAAAAAGAAAGAAAAACCATTTCTTTCTGCCTAACGGGATCAGTCCTCTTTGAAAAGAAAACAATGGGATTGAGAATTAAAATATAGGCGGGAATCACCAGCTGAGGGAAGTCTCTTTATGGAAAGCTAACACTATCATCAAGGGCAAAAAAAAGACTGAAAAGCTCAGGAGCCTGAGCAGCTGGATTTGGCTGGATCACCAAATACATGTGAGGGAGAGTAGTAAGAAATAGAACTGGAAACACTTCAGTAGTCAGATTGTGACCAGCCTTGAATGCCAGATAAAAAAAGGTCTGACCTTTACTTTGTAGGTAAAGAATCTCTGAAGGGCTTTGAAGAGAAGAGTGAGGATATCTAGAACAGTCTGACAATGGGTGAATAGTAAATTAGAGCCTAAAAGTGAGGAAGCCCCAGTTAGGAGGCTATTGAAATCATTCACAAGGGCAGCGAGGTGATACAGTAGACAGATTGTTTGGCCTGGATTCAGAAAGACCAGAGTTCAAATGCAGCCTCAGGCAATTACTAATTAATAGAGAATGAGTTGTAAAGAAATGGAGACAATTGATCCAGAAAACTTTTTAAAGAAGTTTGATCATAAAGAGGGGGGAAAAAGATATGACAACAATTAGAGGGAGAAGAATGGTCAATGGCTTTGTTTCATTTTGTTGTGTTCGATGATTTGGAAAAACAGCACATTTGTAGGCAGTTTGGAAGGAACCAATGGAGAGAGAGAAATTGAAAATCCACAGAAAGGAAGCAGTGATTATTGGAACAAGGTCCTAGAAGAGAACAGAAGGGAAGGGATCAAAGATATACACAGAAGGATTAACCTTAGAATAACTTCTTTTTTTCTCTGCCCAAAAGAATGACCTTTTTGTTAGAAAGGACAGAATAAAAATAGCTAATAGGGAGTTGATATCCAAGATAAATGAAACATAGCTCCCTTTTGATAAATTCAAGTCACCTAGCCCAGATGTACTACATCTTCAATTACCAAAAGAACTTGCTGCTGTGATTGCAGAACCACTTGAAAGATCACAGGAACAAGAAAGGTACCAGAGGGCTGGAGAAGAGCAAATGTCCCAGTTTAAAAAAAAAAAAAAAAAAAAAAAAAAAAGGAAGGATAATAGGATCCAAAAAATATTGGTCAGTGAGTTGGATTTCAATTTCTGGAAAAATTATATAATGGATCATTATATTCAAGAGAAAGTTAATGAACATGTAGCCAAAGAAGGAGTAACTATAAAAAACCAGTATGGTTGTACAACATATAGGTTATGACAGACTAACTTTTATACTGTGTAATTAGAATGTTGTACACTAAAGATTCCATTTCCCTGAATTCTTCTTCTGTTCCCAAAATTCCTTTTTTTTTTCATCCTCACATTGCATCCTCACGTTTTGTAAATAAGTTTCTGTGAACTCCAGCCTCTCTCTTTCTCTCTTCCGGCTTTTGGCAGTCTGGGCAACTCTCTCTTTGCTAAGGCTATCATATTACTTTTTATTCAAGTTATTATTCATAAATTCTTATAAAAATATAATACTTGAAGTATTTGGATATTAATTTTTAATCTTACAATGCCATTTTTTACTTAAAAAAAAACACCTTGCCTTCTGTCTTAGAATCAATACTAAATATTGGTTCCAAGGCAGAAAAGAGGTAAGGGCTAGGGAATCAGGGTTAAGTGACTTGCCTAGGGTTACATAGCTAAGAAATGTCTGAGGCCACATTTGAACCTTGGACCTCTAGTCTCCAGGCCTGGCTCTTTAACCATTGAGCCAACTAGTTTCCCCTTTATATCAATTTTTAAGGCAGAAGACCTTAAAAGATCTTTAAAAGGCAGGTGGCACATGGATAGATTGCTGGATCTGGAGTCAAGAAGACCTGATTTCAAAGTCAGGCTCAGATCCTTATTAGTTATATCAGGGGTCGGCAACATATGGCTCTCAAGCCATATCTGGCTCTTTTGAGGGCCAGATATGGCTCTTTCTGCAGGAGCCATAAAGTCAATTTTTTTTCAGGCTCTGTTATAGGAGTGCGCACTGTGAGCACTGTACGGCTCTCATGAAATTACATTTTAAAAATGTGGCGTTTATGGCTCTCATGGCCAAAAAAGGTTGCCGACCCCTGAGTTATATGATCCTGGGCAAGTCACTTAACCTCAGTCTACCTCAATTTCCTCACCTACAAAATAGGAATAACAAGTTATCCCTAGAGTTGTTGAAAGTATTAAATGAGATTATAGTTGTAAAGCACTTAGCGCACTTAATAACTGCTGTTTCCTTCCTTTGACAGGGTTACTAAACTTGTAAGTGAAATGTTTCCTTGGATTTTTAGATATTTTTTGACAAAGCATCTCAGATCATTCTCTTGCAAAAGATGGAGAGATGTGGTTATATGAAAAGCACAGATGTGAGATAAACAGATTTGTAGCTTGTTGAATGGTCATACTCAAAGAGGAATCGGTTCAATGCCAACTTGACAACCAGTACAGAGCTCAAGGTACCTAAGCGTGGCTTTGTACAATTTAATATTTTCATCAATGACTAGGATAAAGGCATATATGACATACATATCAGACTAGCAGATGACACAAAATTGGGAGGGTTAGGTAGCTAATATGCTGTTTAATAGGTCAAGATCCAAAAGCCCTTTATAAGCTAAAGCATCAGACTCAATCAAGTTAGATGAAATTTTATAGAAGAAAGAGAAAGTGGTTTAGGGCATCCCCAAATCCCCAATGTGAATTTTCTTTGCAGGTTCATACCCATTGATTTCCTTATCCCACTTCTATTCTCATGTATAGTTTGCACACAAAGTCTGGTCCTACACTGATAGGACTCTGGGAGAATTTTGGATCGAGAAGCAAGATGAAAATCCCTAAGAGCTGGTTACTACTGTTTGGAAGGCAAGCTGAATACTTGAAGATTCCTCATTTGTATTATTTGTGACTTTATTTTGTACAATGTTTGTTATTGCTATTATGTTTTCTAAGAACAAGGTGTTTTGTCAAAATACCTTTGAATGGTTGGGGGAACTACTGTTCTTCTCATTCTTCTGGAGCTGCCATTTTAAATATGTAACCACATTTACAGATATATGTATATACACATATAAATCCTTTCCAAGTTTTCATATGCAAAAAAAGTCTTACACTTAGATTAAAAAAATAAAACAGCTTTAGAAGTACAAAATAGGAGGCAGCTAGGTGGCTCAGTGGATAGAGAGCCAGATCTAGAGATGTGAATTCCCAGGTTCAAATCTAGCCTCAGACACTTCCTAGCTGTGTGACCCTGGGCAAGTCACTTAACCCCCATTGCTTAGTACTTACCACTCTTCTGCCTTGAACCAATACACAATTTTGGTTCTAAGATGGAAGGTAAAGGTTAAAAAAAAAAAAAAAAAAAGAAGAAGCACAAAGTAATAAATAGTTTGTCTAAAAAATAATCAAGGGACCAATTAACTGCTTTAAGTTCAGCATGTCAGCTGGGCTAAATAGTAGCCAAAGGGGAAAAAAAGCTTATTTGATCTTGGGACTTGATTAAGAGAAGAATAGCTTCCAGGAATAAGAAAGTAAGAGTCTTCTATACTTTGTCTTGGCTAGACTACATCTAGAGAATTATATTCAGTTCTGGGCACCATATTTTAGAAAGGATATTAATAAATTGTAGCATGCTCAGAGTATAGAAGTCAGCATGGTGAAGGATGCCATGAGTTATTGCCAAAGGAGGATCAATCAATCAATAGGCATTTATTAAAAGCCTATTATGTGCCAGGCACAAAAAGAGGCAAAAGAAAGTCCCTGCCCTTAAGGAGCTCACAATCTAACAGAGAAAATAGCAAACAAATAAAAATAGGCTATGCACATAAGAAATTAACAGAGGGAGGGCACAAGAAAGGCTACCTGTAGAAGACTGGATTTTAGTTGGGATTTGAAGAAAGCTAGAGAAGCCAGGAGGCTGAGATGAAGAGGAAGAGTGTTTTAGGCATGGAGAACAGCCAGAGAAAATGCCCAGAGTGAAGAGATGGAGAGTCTTGTTTGTGGAACAACCAGGAGACCAGTGTCACTGAATAGAAGAATACATGGTCAAGAGTAAAATGTAAGAAGACTAGCAAAAGAGGTGGTAGGTTAGAAAGGGTTTCAAATGCCTAACTTAGGATTTTGTATTTGATCCTGGAGATGGCAGGAAGCCACTGGAGTTTATGGAGGAGGAGCAGTATGTCCCGGTCAGCTCTGCGCTATAGAAAAATCACTGTAGTGGCTAAATGGAGGATGGATTTGAGTGGGAAGAAAATTGAGGCAGGCAGACTCACCAGCAGACTATTAATAATAATCAGATATGAGGAAGCAAGGATCCACACCAGAGTGGTGGCAGTAACCTAGGGGAAAAGAGAACTTAAATGAGAGATGCTGCAAAGGTGAAATCAAAAGAACTAGAAATATTTAGCCTGGAAAACAGGAAATTTAGGCAGATGTGATAGCCTGTCTTCAATTATTTAAAGGACTGTCCTGTGGAAGAAGGATTATATTTTTATGCTTAGCACTGTAGATGCAAAAGTGAAGAAGACAAAAATTTGAGCTTACTGCGAACAGCTAGAATTTATACAAGACTTTAAAGTTCGCCAAGAACATTTCAAGGTTATTTCATTCCATCCTCATAATAACCCTGTGAAGTAGGCACTACAATTATCCCTAATTTGCAGATGAAGAAACTGAGCAGGTGAAGTTAAAAGAAATCAAATGACTTACTCAAGGACACACAGCTAGTATAGAGGCAGAATTTGAATTCAGGGCTTTCTGACTCAGAAGTCCAAAGCTATCCCTTATGTGACCTTGCTGCTTACTGTCAATTCTTATGTAAGGAGAACTTTCCTGAAAATTACAAGATCAACAGTGCCACACCAATCAAGCTATTAAAAAATTATTTCATAGAGCTAGAAAAAATAATAAAATTCATCTTGAAGAACAAAAGGCCAAGAATATTAAGGAAATCAGTTAGAGAATGAATGACCACTTGTCAAGTATGTTGTAATGTAAGATAGATTCTTTTTTTCAGATATGGGCATTTCCATTTCTGAAATTCTATTAATCTGAGCTAATCTCTTCCTCAGTAGCAGGAAAGAAAAGGGAGAGAATGGATGATACTGATGCTGAAAGGTTTTCAAGAGTAGAGTGGGGGAAATAAAGGGAATTCCTACTAGATGGTCTAAATCTTCTCATCAAGACCATTGGCTAAATAATAATAACAATAATAATAGTCAATATTTATATGCATTTACTATGAGCCAGGTATTATGCTAAGCATTTTATAAATATTATTCCATATAATTTTTACAAAAACCCTGTGAGGTAAACATAATCCCATTTAAAAATTAGGAAACTGAGGCAGAATTTTAGAGACTGGCCCAGAGTCATATAACTAATGTGTGTCTAAGATTGCCTTTGAACTCAGATCTTCCTGACTCCAGGTCAAACACTGTATCCATTAGGTTACCTAACAGCTCAAAGTCACTTACTCTCTCACTTTGTTATTGATAGCAAACATTTTAAAATCTTTTTAAAATATCTTTTTGATATCTGCCTTTGTATTTAAAATACAGTCATTTCTCTTGTTTGGGGAATTTTGTTAATGTATTTGTTTGTTGGTTACATTGAAATTCTCAGGCATCTCCCTCCCTCCCTCCCTTCCTCGATATACTAGAGAAAGTGTCATTTGATGCCACAAAATATGTATGTCTAAACTGTTTTTCATGTTTCTATTTCTCAGTTCTTTCTCTGGAAGTAAGCATTCACAAGTTATTCTTCAAATATTGATTCTGTAGCTCTATATAATTGTGTTCTCTTGGTCCTACTCACTTCAATTTTCAAAGTTTCATGTAGGTCTTTTCATGTTTTTTTAATAACCTGATCATCATTTCTTACACTGCAATAGCATTCCATCACAATCATATGTCACAACTTATTTAGTCATTCCCCAATTGAAAGGCATCCTCTCAGTTTCTAGCTCTTTGTCATCACAAAGGGAACTGTTATAAATATTTTGGAACATATAGGTTCTTTTTCTTTTTCCCTGATTACCCTGGAAAATAGACCCAATAGTGTAACAGTGATATTGCTGGGTCTAAGGATATATACAGTTTTATAACTTTCTGAGCATAATTTCAGATTGTTCTCCAAAATGGTTGGATCAGTTCATAGTTCCACCAATGGTGTATTAGTGACAGTCATTTCTGGAGAAAAAAAATTCCTCTTTTCTCCACAAAAATTGAACTTTTCCTTGTGAAAAAAGAAAAAAAGCAATAACTTTTGATAAAAGTGATTGCTTCTGACAATATATATAATATTCTGCCATAGAAGTTTCCCACTTCTCCGATATTAGGAGGGAGGAATGTTTCATTAGCTGTTTACTAAGACTTTCATGAATTTTCCAGTTACTTATAGTTTTAGTGACCTTTTCTTTTTTTTACATTTTTCTTTTTTTCTTTTTTTAAACATTTATTAATATTTATTTTTTAGAAAAGTTAACATGATTACATTCATGCTCTTACTTTCCCCTTTACCCTCTCCCAAACCCCCCCACCCCATGGCTGGTGAGTATTTCCACTGGTTTTAATATGTGTCATTGATCAAGACCTATTTCCAAATTGTTGATAGTTGTATTGGTGTGGTAGTTTCGAGTCTACATCCCCAATCATGTCCACCTCAACCCATGTGTTCAAGCAGTTGTTTTTCTTCTGTTTCCACTCCTACAGTTCTTCCTCTGAATGCGGGTAGTGTTCTTTTCCATAAGTCCCTCAGAATTGTCCTGGGACATTGCATTGCTGCTAGTACAGAAGTCCATTACATTCTATTTTACCACAGTGTATTGGTCTCTGTGTACAATGTCCTTCTGGCTCTGCTCCTTTCACTCTGCATCAATTCCTGGAAGTCTTTCCAGTTCACATGGAATTCCTCCAGTTTATTATTCCTTTGAGCACAATAGTATTCCATCACCAACATATACCACAATTTGTTCAGCCATTCCCCAATTGAAGGACATATCCTCGTTTTCCAGTTCTTTGCCACCACAAAAAGCGCAGCTATAAATATTTTCATACAAATCTGTTTATCTATGATCTCTTTGGGGTACAAACCCAACAACGGTATGGCTGGATCAAAGGTCAGGCATTCTTTTATAGCCCTTTGAGCATAGTTCCAAATTGCCATCCAGAATGGTTGGATCAGTTCACAACTCCACCAGCAATGCATTAATGTCCCAGTTTTGCCACATCCTCTCCAGCATTCATTACTCTCCCCTTCTTTCATTTACATTACTGTAATCATTTTTTAATTTTGCTTATTTCACCTTCCATTTATTCATACAAATATTCATATTTTTCTTAATTATTCATAGTTATAAATTCTTATTATATAATAATACTCCATTATATCCACATTACATAGTTTTTTCAGTGTTTCCCCAGTCGATAGGTACCCATCTTGTTTCCAGTCCTTTGGTACTACAAAGAGTGTTTCTGTGAATATTTTGATATATAATGAACCTTCATTTCTGTGTTTGACTTCCTTGCAATATAAGCCTAGCAGTGGGATCATTTGTTCAAAGGATATGAACACTTAATCACTTTTTAAATATAATTCCTAATTGATGTCCAAGACAGCCAGATCAATTCCCTGTTCTATCAATTGCATACTAGTGTGCCTTTCTTTCCACAGCCCCTCCTATACTAGCTGTTTCCATTTTTGTTGACTTTGACAATTTATAGAGTATAAGATGAAAGTCAAAGTTTTGATTTGTATTTTTCCTACTATTAGTGGTTTGGAGTATGTCTTAATGATCTTTTTATAGATTCCAATTCTTTTAAAAACTATTCATATCCTTTGATTACTTATCTCCTGGAGAATGGCCTTTTGTATATAAGTATTTGTGTTAGTTTCCTATGTAAATTTTGATCAACCCACCTAAAAGGAATTATATAATTTGGTAAGAATACTTCTTGATTGAATTAGTTAATAAAAACTTAGCATGAATGAGGGCTGCACACTTCCTCAAATCAATCAAAGCCATTATGTGAGATATGGTCACGCTTGTATAAAAGGAAGAAGCTCTCTCTGAACAAGACATTCTGAAGGTCTAGAAGTGGAGAAATTGGAGCAAGGACGTCCTTCAATTACACTTTAAGGGGCAAGGGCTGGACTGAGCTGTGGCAGAAAGAGATGATATCAAAAAAGGTCATTTGAAGACATTAGTTCTTATAGGTATCTCAGGGGATAAGACTCAGACTGGGAGAAATCAGGTCAGCTTTTTTCACTATTTTCCCTCCTAGTCCCTTTCTATTCATAGACACTGTTATATTCTTTTGTTACACAAGTTTCTAGTAAGTTTTGAATTTAATTTCAATCACAGAAAGGCCAAGAATAGCTAGAAAGAGATATATCACAAATATGCATATAGACACACATACATTTATTTTTCACCAGCTTGCACTCCTGGTTCTAGATACTTAACCATGGTACAACAATATCTCATCATTATCCTACAAGATTACATCAGCTTTAGTACTTACACTTTATCTATATGTTCAATATCTCTGATTGGTGGGCTGGAAGGCTCCCAAAGCCTCCACTCCAAAAGGACACTTGCAGACCAGACATCTCTTAGTTTCCAATCAGCTTATATTTCTTAAAACTGAATTCCATGTGCATTGGCCATGGGTGGGGGGAGAGCGGGGGGGTGAAGGGGAAAGTAGGGGGCATAAAGTATGTAAACAGGTTAAAAACGAATATTAATAAATGTCTAATAATAAAAAAACTGAATTCCAAATGAAGGGGTGTCCCTCTTTTGGGGAATGACTGAATAAATTGTAGTATATGATGGTGATAGAATACTATTGTGCTGTAAGGAACGATGAACTGCTAGATTTCTATACAAACTGGAAAGACGTCCATGAACTGATGCCAAGCAAAATGAGCAGAACCAGAAGAAATTGTACACAGAAAGTGAAGCATTATAGAATGATCAAATGGAATCGACTTTACTACTAATAACAATGCAGTGATTCAGGACAACCCTGAGGGATTTATGAGAAAGAAAGCTATCCACATAGAGAGAAAGAACTGTGAGCAGAAATGCCAAAGAAAAACATGATTTATCACTTGTTTATATGGATATAGGATGTGGGGTTTTAGTTTTTTTTTAATTGCCCTATTACAAAAATTAATAATATAGAAATAGATATTGTGATAATATGTGCAAAACCCAGTGGAATTGCTTGTTGGCTCCAGGAGCGGGGAGGAAAAAAGAAGGGAAAGAACATGAATCATGTAACCATGGAAAAAGTACTTTAAAATTAATTCATTAATTAATTTAAAACAAAACAAAACAAAAAAAACCCTGAATTCCACTATGCCCCTGCCCTACAAATTAATATCTTAGACCACCCCACCAACACCACTTTTCAACTTCTTTTTTGTGTGTTGTTTTCTCTATTATACTATAAGCTTCTTGAGATCAAGAACCATCTTTATTTTTCATATTTGTATCCCCAGTGCTTAGCACAATTCCTAGCATATAATAGATGATTAATTAAAGCTTTATTGACTGGCTGACATTTAGTCCATCTTCATGTTTCATTTGAGGAAACTATGTAACAGGGATACAAAATAACTTGTCCAGCATTACCTAGAGCAGGGATTTGAACCTAATGTCTCTTTCTCCAAGTCTAAGATTCCTTCCATTGTACTACTCGGACTAAATCGAATTTCTGCCAAAATACTTAACAATTTTCTTACCATTTCTTGGCAAAAGGGTTCCCCCAGTAACTTAGTTTAGGGGATTAGATGGGCAGTTATACAGATTTAACATGCTTCATACTATTCTTTCTTGGGTAGATTATTTACCAGCTGTATTAAAAGTCTCAATCATATAGTATTACTATTTTAATGACAATTTCTGACATGCTATAGCACTCTTGGTGGAGTCGTGAACTGATCAACTATTCTATAGAGCAATTTATAACTATGCCCAAAGAGCTATAAAACTTTGCAGACTCTTTGACCCAGGAATAAACACTAGGTCTATATCCAAGAGATTTTTTTTTTAAGGAAAAGGTCCCTATGCATATAAAAATGCTTATAGCAATACTTTTTGTGGTGGAAAAGAAGTAGAAATTGAGGGGATGCCCTTCAATTGGGAAATACCTAAACAAGCTCTAGGATATGATTGTGATTGAATACTAATGTTCTCTAAGAAATGATAAGCAGGATATTTTCAGAAAAATCCTGGAAGACATACAAACTGATGCAAAGTGAAGGGAGAAAAATCAGGAGAACATTGTACACAGTAACAGCAATAGTGTATAATAATCAACTGTGAATGACTTAGCTATTCTCAGTAATAATCTAAGACAATTCTGAAGGACTTATGATGAAAAATGCTATCCAACTCCAGAGAAAGACCTGGTGGTATCTGAATGCATACTGAAACATACTTTTTTATACTTTATTTTTCTTAGATTTTTTTGCCTGTGTTTTCTTTCCCAATATGACTAATATGGAAATATGTTGTACATAACTGCACATTTATAACCTATATCAAATTGCTTGCTTCCTCAATGAAAATGGAGGAGAGGAAGGGAAGGAGAGAATTTGGAACTCAAAATATTTTTTTAAAGTTTAAAATTGTTTTTACATATAATTGTTAAGAATAAAATATTTTTAAAAATAAATAAGTTACAATTTACTTCCCACTCTCTTTGTAAATTGCCCTAAAATAGGAGAAAACAGCTTTTTAAAAAAATTTGACAATTTTCCAAAATCTTCCTCCAAATTTTACTTTTCATAAAGCACTAATAGGTTCCAGCTGAGGTATAAAGAGTGGTAGAATTAATAATTTAAGAGCAGTATATATTAACAGGATAGAAACATTATGTAAGCTAAACATTATTAAAAAGTATTTTTTTAATACTGTTTCATCAGGTCCAATTTTTTAATTTCATCACTTTAAAAACATATGTGCTAGTAGAATAGCATTTTTAAAATGACTTTAACAGTCATCTTAGTCATCTTATAAACCCTTAACAATGTTTTGTAATGGAAATGCTGACACAATCCTAATTTGCTCAGTACTTCCAGGTGATACTCAAATTCAATCTGTGTTGAATTAATAGAAATTCCATTTTTGAGAGCTTTGAGGAAATATGCATGGCCTTAGCATTTGAGTACAAAATTAATTACTGAACTAATTAAAATCAAAGTCTCAATGTCAGCCTTAATCAATTTTCATAGATGTTGTTAGCAGTACTTCCACTGGCAGACCTTAGGGATGAACTAAAGGAATCCTGAGAGACCAATGATGGATTTTCAGGACCTAAGGAAATGCCTGCCTTTCAGCTCTTCTATTTATTCCAGGAAAGAAGAATAAAGCATTATGGCCAAAAGTTGATTTTGTGCTGTAACATTTTCAGTTTGGGTTTTTCTGGTTTTTCCTTCTCATCTATTCCTCTGTTTTGAGTTATTCCTACTCTCATTCTATTAACTCTCACTGGCACCTTGTCTCTCATCATCATCCTTTTCTTTTGTCTCCATAATCACCCCACCTAGCTACCTCTTTTGTTTCCCTGCAAATTTTATTTCCCAAGTCCCCAAAACTCCATTTACTATTTTCCTCCATGGAAGTGTCTCTTTTCCTATTTTGCCATTGGTACCTTCCCCCACTCTTCCTCTAACATTCTCCATCTCTTGTCTCAAAAAAAACAGAATAAAAAATGTCCTTTGTTCTGTTTACCGTGATTAGAAGCCTGAGGGAGATGCACCTCACAAGTCAATGACCTATTTCATTTTAAACCTTGCTCACACAGACTAATAAATAACAAAGAGGAGATCAATTTCCAAAAATTGGGAAAGAGACAAAGACATCAGACAGACAGACAGACAGACAGACAGACAGATCCACATTTTCTGATTACATGCATCCTTGGGCTTCATGTGGTTTTTGTTAACCCACAATGAACCAGTGATAAGACATTTTCTGAAAAGAAAAATCACTATATCCTAGGTGTGTCACAAAACTTAAGAATACCACAATTTAAATGAAAGGATATGCATACACTATTATGAATCCAATTGACTTTGCATAATTGCCTCTCATAAAAGTTTTATTAATTTAAAAAATTCTGGAAACTTCTTCCTGGATGGAACCATGACTAATTTTAAAAGGTCAAACACTCTTTGGAATTACACGCATGCCCCTGCCAGATGTGGAATTTGCTTTTGATACTGTATAAACCCAGTGGCAGCATTTAATTTTGCTAATCTCTCAAAGTGTTAAGCATTTCAGGCTTGCATATGGAATAAATACTAAATGAGTATCTTTTATCTCCTACCGCCTACTTCATTTTTTGATAAAGCTCACTTGGTGATTTTTGGCAGAATGAAACATGAGTTAAGCAGGATCAAATTTTATTTTCCCATTGCCTTTGGGGGGAAACATGATAATATCTATTATTCTACTTCATGTAATGAAGGTCAAAATAAAGAGAATATATTCGAGGAGGTAATTTCTATAATAAATGATTAAAAATATAAAGCAGAGTATTTTACATTGTCAAAGCTTAATCATTATATAGTTAAATGATTTACAAAAAACTGTGTATATATGTTCCAAGTTTCTTCTTCAAAATAGTATGAGGCAAGAACTCTTAGATGCTCCTTCAGGGTCCTAGAACCATTTATCCTAGGATATGTTTGCTTCCAAAACCCACAAAGGCACCAGTGTACTAAGTCTTAGTATTTAAGTATATTTTGTTTTAACAAATGAATATTTAATGATGGTATACTTAAAAAATCCTAGAGAATTAACTAAAAAGCTAGTGGAAATAAACCCACATAAATCATTAGCATTTCTATATATTTCCAACACATCACAGCAGCAAGAGTTAGAAAGAGAAATTCCATTTAAAATCACTCTAGATGATATAAAATACTTAGAAATTTATCTGCCGAGACAAACACAGGAATTATGAGAACACAACTACGAAACCCTTTCCACACAATTAAAACTAGATCTAAACAATAGGAAAAACAATGATTGCTCATGGGTAGGACAAGCTAACATAATAAAAATGACCATCCTACCCAAATTAATTTACTTATTTGGTGCCATACCTATTAAACTACCAAGAAACTTTTTACTGAACTAGAAAAAAAATATATAGCAAAGTTCATTTGGAAGAACAAAAGATCAAGACTATCAAGGGAAATCATGAAAAAAAATGTGAAGGAAGATGGCCTAAAACTGTACTATAAAGCAGTAGTCATCAAAACAATATGGTACTGGTGAAGTGACAAAAGGGAGAATCAATGGAATAGACGGGGTAAATAAACTCAGCAAGACAGTCTATGATGAACCCAAAGAGCCCAGCTTTTGGGACAAAAACCCACTATTTGACAGGAACTGCTGGGAAAATTAGAAAACAGTATGAGAGAGATTGGGTTTGGATCAACAGCTCATGCCCTATACCAAGATAAATTCAGAATGGGTGAATGACTTGAATACAAAGAAGGAAACTATAAATAAATTAGGTGAACACAGAATAGTATACTTGTCAGATCTCTGGGAAAGGAAAGGTTTTAAAACCAAGCAAGAGTTAGAGAAAATTACAAAATAAATAATTTTGATTACTTTGAATTGGGAAGTTTTTGTAGAAACAAAACCAATGCGGCCAAAATTAGAAGGGAAGCAACAATTTGGGAAAAAATCTTTATACCAAAGAACTCTGACAAAGGTTTAATTACTCAAATATACAGGGAGCTAAATCAATTATACAAAGAATCACGCCATTCCCCAGTTGATAAATGGGCAAGGGACATGAATAGACAATTTTCAGATAAAGAAATTAAAACTATCAACAAACACATGAAAAAGTGTTCTAAATCTCTTATAATTTGAGAAATGAAAATCAAAACAGCTCTGGGATACCACCTAACACCTAGCATATTAGCTAACATTACAGCAAAGGAAAGTGGTGAATGTTGGAGGGGATGTGGCAAGGTTGGGACATTAATGCATTGCTGGTGGAGTTGTGAATTGATCCAACCATTCTGGATGGCAATTTTGAACTATGCCCAAAGGGCTATAAAAGACTGCCCTTTGATCCAACCATACCACTGCTGGGTTTGTACCCCAAAGAGATCATAGGGAAAAACACTTGCACAAAAATGTTTATGGCTGCACTCTTTGTGTTGGCAAAAAATTGGAAAATGAGAGAATGTCCTCCAATTGGGGAATGGCTGAATGAATGGAAAATTGTGGTATCTGTTGGTGATGGAATACTATTGTGCTCAAAAGAATAATAAACTGGAGGAATTCCAGGTGAACTGGAATGACCTCCAGGAACTGATGCAAAGTGAAAGGAGCAGAACCAGGAAAACATTATATACAGAGACTGATTCACTGTGGTACAATCCAACATAATGGATTTCTCTACTAGCAACAATGCAAGGATCCAGAACAATGTTGAGGGTCTTATGAGAAAGAATGCTATTCACATTCAGAGGAAGAACTATGGGAGTAGAAACACAGAAGAAAAACAATTGCTTGAACACATGGGTTGATGGGGATATGATTGGGGATGTGGACTCTAAACACTCACCCTAGTGCAACTATCAATAATATGGAAATAGGTCTTGATCAATGATACATGTAAAATGTAGTGGAATTGCGTGTTGGCTAGTGGGGGGGGGGGGAGGTTGGGGAGAGGGAAAGAGGATGAATCATGTAACCATGGGAAAACATTCTAAATTAAATAAATAAATGAATGAATAAAGATAAATAAGTAAAAACAAACAAATGAATATTTATCTAGAAAATATAGGAAAAAAAAAATTTACAAACCTTTCCCTGCTGGGGATATTACCTATACCCTATGCCCCTATACTTATCTTGTGTGCCTCTAGTAAAAACAGAATTTCCCTATACCAGTTTTATTCCTGGGAAACATAGGATCAAACTTAGAGAAGTCTCTACAAAACATTTACCCCCACCAAATGTAGCAGACCCAATGGTAAGTCCATATACTCACTAACAATGGACTTGACCAAGCAAATTGCTCCCTGGGACCTCAGCTGCCACCTGGCCAATGCTTGACCTCTGGGCAATCCCATCATGAAGCTCCCAGACTTCTAATGTTTACTACTCTGATTTTTCAAAACTCAGAAAACTGTAGTGATCCCTAGGAAGATTAGACAGCACAGAAGCAACACCATGACTATACACTTAGAGACCACATGGAGGTGGCCCCAGTTGGGTGGTAGAGAGTGGAGGGGGAGAGAGAAGGTAGGGAGAAAGTAAGTCTTCCTTCTCTGGCCAAGAAGGCAATATTCTGGTGAATCTAAATCTCCTCCACTATACAAGAGAATGGGGTTCAGGAGAATCATCTGTGAACAGAAAACAATGGCTCTTTTTTTCTTACACTTTGGAAGAAAAAGCAGTTGTATCACCATTTCAAGGGTGTTGAGAAGCTCCTTCCCTATCCTGTAAAAAAAAAAAAAAATCTCTCACCAGCCAATTACTAATGCCTAAAATTGCACCATTAGCATTTTGCTGGCGTATTAAGCACCTCCTGTTTGTTTATTTTCTTATTTTCTATTTATACTTTTTTGCATGTTGTCTCCTCCATTAGTTCTGTAATGGCATGGCAGTCATTTGCCTTTCTTTGTAATCTCAGGGCTTAGCTCAGTGCCTTGCACATTGCAGGGACTTTAATAAAAGCTTGTTGGCCTCGATTTCCTCATCTGTAAAATGATCTAGAGAAGAAAATGGCAAGGGATGGGCAGATAAGCATTTAGCAATCAGCTCTTCCCTCCTCACCAAAAATGTATACAGAACCCACTTTTAAGTTTAGTGTGAATTGTTGACATTTTCTCCATCACTTTCTTAACCTTGGACAATGAACAAAACAAATCAAAACTCCATTTTGGGGCATTTGTCCATTTCTGAGATATAAATGTTTAAAGCTGAAAATTTAACAATTGGCTTTTAGAAAGCTCTCTGACTTCAGCATATTCCTGCTACTATATTGGTTTCTAAAAATTCTTTGAAGTACTCCTCATGTCTTGCTTTTTTTTTTTATTAGTTTTTAAATAACATTATTGATACTTCCCAATGACTAACCCACCTACAAAAGAATCCTTTCATACAACAAGGAAAAACTCTTGGACACTCAAGTGGATCTGTTAATGATTAAAATTCTCTGGAGACAATATCCTAATTTTATAATTATTATTTATTAAATAACAAAAAGTGGACCAGAGAAAGAAAGAGAAAAGCCCAAGCTGTCAGCTCTTTTAGCCACCTCCTCTATAGCGTGCACCAAGCAGAGCTCACACCCTCCTAAGTCTGTGACTACAGGAAAAAAGTGTGACTTCCAGTCCTCTCTTCCAATTTATGTTCTTGGTGATGTCCTTTTCCAGAGCCCCTCTGATTGGAGGATTCAGATAAGTCAGGACAAGAGGCAGGTCTTCTTCATGCCAGAAGTAGCCACAAGGCTTGTTTACAGTAACAAAAGAACTTGTCTCCACTCTGCCTCAGCAAGGGATAATGAGCCAATTGCTTCAGTCTTAAGATGAAACACATTTTTTTTTTTGCTTTAAAATCAATAGGTTGTTGGAGGGGGTGAGTAAAAAGGGCGACTAGATTAATATTAGCTTTCCACAGATATGGGATCTCGTTGATTTGGAAATTTCTTTCACAGATCAAGATTGTGACCTAGCTATGCCTGCCCATCAGATGGAACTCTTATCCACAGTTTCCCTTAAATTTTCTATAAAATAGTTAACCCAACTGGAGCCTTGTTTGCCTTTCTCCCCTCATTTTGTCACATGATCAGTTTTTTTTTTCCTTTTCTATCATGCATTTCTTTGATAATGTCTTTTACTCCTATTCTTCAAAGTTCCTCATTTATCATGATCAGCAAACTCTCCACAGCCACCATCTTCAAATCTCTTCAGAATATTCCTTTTGAATCTTTCAGAGACCCCTGTAGCCAAACAGCAACACTGGTAAAATACTGGGTTTAAGAAGATGGGCCTTTGGTTTCCACTGGAAGCTTAGGGACATGACAGAAGCATTGCAATTTCCTGAAGGCAATCCAGGCAACTCTCCTTCTTCTGTACAATTATGGGTGAAACTTGTTGTCTAATTCAAGATTCCATGAAAGATAGAACACAGCAATAACCCTGTTCAAAGACCATCTGATTAGAAACATCAGGCAAAGCAGATGTAAATTTGGCAATGGTTTTCAGCATTATAATGGAGATAATCCAGTGCAAAGTCCATGTTGGGGTTTTTAAAAATATTTATTAAGTGCCCACTATATATCATAAACTAATCTAAGTGCTTTATGAATATTATTTCATTTGATCCTCATAAAAACCCTCAGAAGTAAGTGCTATTTTTGTTATCCCCATGTAAAGATAAAAAACTGAGGCAGAAAGAGGTCAGGTGACTTGCCTAGGATCACACAGTGTCTATGACAGGATTTGAATTCAGGTCTTTCTGATTTCAAATCCAGGGCCCTATCCACTGTACCCTGTAGAGGTTCTCTGGATGCTCCTGCTTGTTGATGATGCTGTGCTGGTGGTGCATAGCCCAAGAACATTTTAGAAAGAGATCTGTAACCATTAACAGGAAAGATCATGTGGATGGCAGATGTTTATTACCCAAATGACTTGGATGGGAGGAAGATGGATTGAGAACACTGATTTTAGAAACTACTATAATAGTTGAGGGGAGAAATAATGAAGGTTGAAGTTAACATGGCAGAAATGAAAATAGAATTTAAGGGATCTATATGAGAAGCATTATGTGTGAAGAACTAAAAAACTGCTATTTCATTGAATGTTCATGAGTCATAAAGGAAGAGTCATAGATGATTCCAGA
This sequence comes from Gracilinanus agilis, assembly GCF_016433145.1. Lineage (NCBI taxonomy): Eukaryota > Metazoa > Chordata > Mammalia > Didelphimorphia > Didelphidae > Gracilinanus > Gracilinanus agilis. The sequence continues at coordinate 528,551,483 of NC_058130.1, forward strand.
ATTTTTAGTCTGTGTTAATATTAAAAATGATAAAGGCTTGTATAAATATATAAATTAGTATTTTAATTAAAGCCATGTTGATAGATAAAATCATTAGACCACGCGCTTGTAAGCATTCAAAACTGCCGCCACCTCCATTTTGTTTCCTGTTTCCTGGAAACCCTACTCGCCAAAGAGCGCTTACTGGCAAAAGAGAGCCACTCCCTCCTAACCCACGAGATTTAAGCGCTCCCCTGCGTCAAGACGTCGGAAACGGAAACCAGTTGGACCATGTTGGATCACGGGAAATGTAGTTTTGATACATTTCCCTTGTCCATAGAAATATATACACTTTTAGATGGTTTTTTTCAATTTCCTTTTTACAATTCCCCGTGAGGTCCGGCAAAAAAAAAGGTTAGTCCTTTTTTCTTCGCTGGACCTGTAAAAATAGCAACTTCTAAATTTTTCAGGAATTTTGGGGATAAAAGAAATAGATGAACAAATGGTTAAAATTAGACGCATTGACAAAAAACCAATTTGGGGGGCTGTCCCCCACTGGCACAACAGTGTACAATTTAAAACAATACATACAACTCAATTTCAACTCCCCATAGTTCAATCAACTGCACCCCAAAGTTCAATTTTGGGTCTTCATGGTACAGTGAAGGCTTTTCAGACATCTTCATGGTGTCTTCACCAAAACAAGTTCGTCGTCTGGATTCTGGGGAGATGGCAAGATCCTTATCCTGAAATTATTCTCAAAAGAATTTAAACTTTACATTATAGATTACAAAACATACATTTTCTTCTAAGATTTTATATAATTCCCCATGAAATTACTCCTAAAAGAGTTAAATAAATATACATATATTTTTACATTATCGAATTTTAAAAAACAACTTAACAGATATCCCCGTGAGGTAATTCTTAAACACACCTTTTTTTTTTTTTTTTTTTTAAAAAAAAGGACCTCAGGTCAGCTAAGGATGAGTGGCTGAGTCCTGGGGGTTATATGAATTCAATTGGCAAAATAAAAAGAATAAAATTCAAGAAAAAAGAAGAAAACATTAACTTGTAAATGTAAAATGTAAAATGTGCAAAATCTAGGGAAAATAAACTTAGACCTTTGAATGAAGGTCTAATTAAAGTGAATTCAACAGTGTGCAATTACCCATCCAGGGCCAGGACTTAGGGAAAATGTCTCTCTCTGATCTGACTTATCATCAGCTTTTTAGGGAAGTGAGCCAAATAAATAACCAATCTTAGGTGCTTTCTAGGAATCTAAGTCGAGGGGACCCACGTCCTCTAAAGTTTTAGAAAAGACTGGGACTCCAGGACTCAAACCCAATTTCAAGCCCTAATGTATTGGCATAGAACTGCTATTTTGCAGTTCTTAGTCAGTCAAGTCTCTGACCATGTGCTTTCTTTAGCACTATTAATGGCTTTTATATTCCCTTCTGGAATCAGAGAGGCATTTAAATCACAGTCCTATAGGCTCAGGTATTTGCTGTAGAATTAGAAAAAGGATAAATAATGATTATATATGTACTTCCAGTACAAGATGATAAAAAGGAAAAATCAATTTCTCTCATTAAAAATGTTTTAAAAATCAAAAATATATATATAGCTTAGAACTAGAAGGGTTATGTTACCCAAAAATGAGACTTTCTGTGAGAGAAAGTGGGTTTTACAAAATAGCAGATTCACAATGCACATTCAAATAGAGTACCATTATTTCCAATAGCACATTTTAAAACAATAAACAATGATGTTTAAAATCATATACTTGTTACAACTTGTAACCCTTGGCAAATGCTGTTATTGCTTCCATAGCAAAATGTGATATTTAAAAAAGAAACTTTCTGGATAGAAACCTTCTGGATAGGAATATACAGGAGCTCCTTGGCTTCCTGTTTTAAAAAATCCTGGGTAGGAAATGCTTCTACCCATTTAAGGCAATAATATCTCTTATAATAAAATATATAAAACTTTATCCTTTAAGACAACAATTCTTAAGGATTTAAAGTAAAAGTTAAAAAATACCTCTTGTAAAATTACAAGGTAATATTCAAAGCATGGAAAACTTTCAAGGTTCTTTGCAATTACCAAGACAGAATAAATTTTAAAGACATGTGCTCTATAAGATGTTCATAGGTGGTACATATAACCGCATTGCTTCTGATACAGTAAGCTTTAACTAAATTAGGAAATATAATAACATCATAAGCAGAAACTTCATTAGCGTAAAATGATTCAGTGCAACAGGAAAATCAACGAAGTAAGCAAGATTAATTAACAAAACTAATTAGCAATATACAGTAAGATACAGTCTTTTTAAAACAGAAATAAAGCTCATTCAGTTCCAAGGTTTTAAAAAGTTCACCCCTGATTTCAATTTTAAGGTTCTTTTGATTGAGTTCTGCTGAGTTTAAGGTTTTTTTTTCTTTTTTTTTTTTCTAAAAGTTCAAAGTTCTTCCCCTGAGTTCAGTTTTTTAATCACAAGAAAGTCTGAATAGGCCGTTCCGCCAATAGGTCCACGTGGTGTCGTCCACATGGCTCGGGGTTAGTGGAGAAAAGCTCAGGAAAACTACCCACGTGTAGAGTCTGTGTGGGTTGTTGCCTAATTAGGTCTTTAGAGAAACACGTGGAAGGCTAGAAATAGGGAGAAAGGGGAATATACCCAAATGGTTTGCATCAGAGCTGAAGCAGTCTCTGGAGGTCTCGATCTCAGCAAAGGCGGCAGGTCTGGGTTCCTTCCCGGAAATCTCAGGTTCTGGAGCTCGGGGTTGAAGGCTGGAAGTGGTCAGGATCAGCAGCAGCAGCAGCAGCAGCAGCAGCAGCAGCAGCAGCAGCAGCAGCACATTGGCTGGGCTCTGGCATTTTAGTTTAAAGCCAAAAGCCCGAATCGGCTGGCCTGACCTCCCTCCCAAGGTGGCTTGGGCTGGACTGGCCGGCTGAGTCCCACTGGAGGCAAAAACGTGCTCTTGCATTTAGCAAAAGCATGGCAAGGAAAGTCACTTTCCTTTTTTAAAAAAGTGCTCAAAAGAGCTGAGCCAGATGGCCAAAAAGCAGGCATGGCTATCGTTAGGCTATCTGGAAGATTTAGAGTTCGAATTTCGACCTTCTGGTTCGCCAAATTATAAAAATGAAAAATGATAAAGGCTTGTATAAATATATAAATTAGTATTTTAATTAAAGCCATGTTGATAGATAAAATCATTAGACCACGCGCTTGTAAGCATTCAAAACTGCCGCCACCTCCATTTTGTTTCCTGTTTCCTGGAAACCCTACTCGCCAAAGAGCGCTTACTGGCAAAAGAGAGCCACTCCCTCCTAACCCACGAGATTTAAGCGCTCCCCTGCGTCAAGACGTCGGAAACGGAAACCAGTTGGACCATGTTGGATCACGGGAAATGTAGTTTTGATACATTTCCCTTGTCCATAGAAATATATACACTTTTAGATGGTTTTTTTCAATTTCCTTTTTACATCTGGAAATCTGGGAGAATGTTGTTCTTATTCAAAATTTATTATGTATAGTTGGTAAATTATCCATATCTCCTGCTTTCTCTCACTTTCCTTTTTTTCTTATTTTTTCCACTGATTTTTAGACATCAAACCATGTAGGTAAAATACAAATCATCCATTTTACCACATATTAGATATTTTCAAAATAGACTAAAAAAAGAAATTAGGGAAATAAGAAACAAAGTTGTTTGGGAATGGTATATGAGGAAGATGACTAGTTTCATTTCTGACATCGTGATGTTGGATAGCTGGGAATATGAAAGAATGGTCCAGATATAATTTTTCATTACTAGAAATTATCTATTTCTGAGGCAGATTTTAAAAGGAACGGAGACTGAGGCAGCTAAGGTAACACAGTAGATAGAGTGCCAGGCCTAGAGTCAGGAGGTTCTGGGTTCAGATCTGAGCCCTAGATACTGCCTAGCTGTGTGATCTCAGGCAAGTCACTTCTAGACCTTATACTCTTCTGCCTTAGAATTGATGCTTAGTATTGATTCTAAGCCAGAAGGTAGGTTTTTAAAATAATAATACAATAAAAGGGACTGAGATTATAGTGATTCTGGTATGTATATATGCATATATATAAATATATATAGTTATCAAAATAGTGTTATCAAAAAACTCTAGAACTATGGACTGTCAGTCAATATGTGCCGGAGGCCACTGGAGAAGCTAGGTAGTACAGTGGGTAGACTGCCAGGCCTGGGGTCAAGAAGACTTATCTTGATAAATTCAAATCTAGCCTCAGATACTTACTGAACAACCCTGGACAAGTCACTTAACCCTGTTAGCCTCAGTTTCCTCATCTGTAAAATGAGCTAGAGGAGGAAATAGCAAAGCACTTTTCATCTTTGCCCCAAAGAGATGAGAAATGCCAAACTGGAAAAGTTGAAAGTCAGAATTAAGGTTGCCAAGAGAAATATCAATAATCTCAGATAGGCAGACAATACCACTTTGATACCAGAAAGTGAAGAATTAAGAAGCCTTTTGATGAGGATGAAAGAGGAAAAAATAAAAGCTGACTTGAAGCTTAACATAAAAACTATTAGATATTGGAAACTGGCAAATAGGAGGAAAAAATGGAAGCAGTGTAAGATTTTAAATTCTTGGGCTCAGAGATCACAGCACATAGTGACTGCAGCCATGTTATTATAAGATACTTGCTCCTTAGAAGGCAAGATAGCTAATCTGGACAGTCCACTAAAAAGCAGATCATTAACTTTCTGGTAAAGGCTTATATAGCCAAAGCTAAGTTTTTTTCCAGTGGTAATGTATGACTGCAAGAGAAATGATGCTTTTGAATTGTGGTCTAGAGAATACTTCTGAGATTCCCCTAGATAGCAAGGAGATTAAATCACTCAATACTTAAATAAATTAATTTAAACTTTTTGCTGGAAAGTCAAATACTGATGCTGAAACTTAAAAAATATTTTGGCCATATAGTGAGAAGACAATTCATTGGAAATGATATTGATGCTGGGAAAAATTAAAGGCCAAAGGAAAAGGAACAGCAGAGGATGAGATGGATAGACAGTGACATGAAAACAATAAAATAAAGAATGGAGGATAGAAGTGTAAGAAATAAAATTAATATAGAGTGATAAAATTAAAAATATCATGGTTTCAAAGGGTTTATTGAAAGTCATTTAGGAAAATGAAGCCACGTACCTGTTAAGAGTTAGTTTAAAATACCCGGGCCCTGTTACTTCTTCCTCCCATCCTGGCTCCGCTCCAAATCACCAAAAAGAGAGAGGAAGTACCAATCCCATCCTCAGTCTTTATACTCCTGTTTATGTAATTATACTTCCTGCCCACCTGATTACACAAGAAGAATCATAGCAAATGTAGTTTGAAAGAGATTTAAATGTCTACAGCAAGTTTAGATCAGGGACCTCAAAATTAGTTCAAGGATCCCCAAATTTCCAATATCACAGAAGGGACTGGCATGCTGCAGACCACTGGGTCATTGAATGACTAAACAACAACACCAAGATGTTGGCTGAAACAATAGGATAAGATGAGATTGCCAAAGTAGAAAGTGTCGACATGGAATCTAGAGTTCCCAAACTTGTAGCTTAGTGAGGTATGATGAACCCCAAGTTTAGAAATAGTTTGTAGGTTGGAGACCCCCAAAGCTTGTGCTTGTTCCCTGTTCCCGTGAGAATCCACTCTGAAGGGAATCTCAGGCTGGCGGTTGCAGACTGAATAATGGACCCCAGGGTAAATGCTAAATACCCTTTTGTCCTAGGTAGTCTTCCCCATTGTATCAAAGACCCTTCCCAGGAAGACTACCTGGGCAGGTACCATTCCTTTAGTATCCATTGTGTAAGCAGTCCCTTTCCCTTACACCCTAGCCTCTAGCTATGATCCCTTCCTCTAGCTTGATTGTATCCTTACCAGTATAATGTCAATCATCTCTCCCAGCCCCTGGATCTTCCCAAATGGTATATAAATTCCCCAATTTCCTTTGTCCCTAGGAGTGGTCATCTAGCTCGGTGTCACTCCCAGGGGGATCTGGGAGCAGAGCGAAGCAGTGTTCCTTTAGACCTCTGCACAAGGCGCAACTCTGCATAAGAGGCCAAGTAGCCCTCATCCCCCTTTCCCTTGATTAAAGAGTGGTTTTATGACTATTTAATAGTTCTGCGTTTTTTCTAAGTTAACAAAAGTAAAAGAGAAAAAATAAAAATAAAGGAAGACCAATAGCTACTCAGGGGGCAGCTGAGTGGCTCAGTGGATTGAGAGCCAGGCCTAGAGACTGGAGGTCCTAGGTTCAAGTCCGGCCTCGGACACTTCCAGCTGTGTGACCTTGGGCAAGTCACTTGACCCCTACTGCCCACCCTTACCACTCCTGGGCCAAGGACGGTCCCTAGCCCGGATGAAAAAAGGAGGAGGGTTGGGCGTGGGGCTAGCAACCCCACCCTGTAAAAACTACATCTGCTAAAGAAACTGCAACCTAAAGTAGGGGCAGCTGGGCTAGCTCAGTGGATTGAGAGCCAGGCCTAGAGACGAAAGGTCCTAGGTTCAAGTCCGGGCTCAGACACTTCCCAGCTGGGTGACCCTGAGCGACTGTGTGTCCCATTGCCTACTGGTTGTGGCCCTATGCTCCTAGAATGGAGTCCCAGGATAAAAAAAAAAAAAAAATAGCTACAATTAGGTGACAAGAGAAGAAAAAGAGGAAAGAGGCAGAAAAGTAGCAACCCTGAAGTAGAAATAGGATATTTCAAAGTAAATTAAGCAAGGGAAGAGTTTCAAATAAGGAGAAGGTAGTCATCAGCATTAAATACCACAAGGAGGCTGATGAGGGTACCATTGAGAAAAATGCAGTGAAAATATCCTTGTATTTAGTAAAATCAAGTTAAGTCAACAACAAAGTGCTTACTATATGGTAGGCTGCACTGGGAATGCAAATATAAGTAAAAGACCACCCTTGCCCTCATGGAGTTTACAATTTAATGGGAGAAAACAACATATCAAAGAGGAAGGGGACAAAGGTACCTAGAGGAAGTCTGAGTGTAGCATTGAGAAGAATGAGACACTGATGGCCTGGGTATCCACCTTCAATGGAGATTCTGAGAGGAGCCCTCCAGTCAGGGAAAAAGATGACAATAGAGGAGTATACTTCCAATATGTGAATTCCAGGTGAATTCCAGGGCTGGAATGAAACCAGGAAATTCAAGAATTCACTTTCAATAGAGCAGTGGAGTCTTACAGTAAAGTATTTAAGACTACATGGAAAGTAAGGAAATAGAGACAGTATGTGCACTAGTTTTTCCCAGCTTTTTGACATTGAAAGGAAAAGAATAAGACATTTGCTTGAAGGAATGGTAGGGTGTAGGAAAGTATCCTTTAGGATAGTAGAGACCTGAACATAATTTTAGGAGAAGGGGGAAGAGCCAGTGTATAAATTCTATTAGATATTGATATGTTTGAAAAGATTAATTTCCTCTCCTTTGGTAGGTGGCACTAAAATCTTTCTTTTCAGGGTTGTTTCAGAAAACCCATTTCTTGTTGGGCTCTTCCTATTTATTTAATCAGGGTTATGGCAAAGCACTGGGTCTGTAAATAGAGGACCTAAGTTCACATTCTATTTCTCATGTTTACTATTTATATGACCTTGAGAAAGTCAATAAGCCTAAGTAGACTTTGGTTCTTCAACTGCAAAATGAGGGGGGATACCTTCTAGCCCAAAACCTATGATCCTATGAACCCAACTTGGATCAGTCTTGACATTACATTGTCAAGGTAGGTTATTTACTATATTTCTAGGTGAGAAGATACCAATTTCATGTATGATGGCTTCTTTAAGTTATGGCATCAAATGTGACTACCCTACTCTGGGGTTTGTTATTGTTGTTGTTTAGTTGTGTCTGATTCTTTGTGACCCTATTTAGGATTTTCTTATCAAGGATGCTGGAGTAATTTGCCATTTCCTCCTCCAGTTCATTTTACAGATGAGGAAACCAAGACCAACAAGATTAAGTAATTTGCTTGCCCAGGATCGCATAGCTCATAAGCGTCTAAGGACAAATTTCACCTCAGGAAGATCAATCTTCCTGACTGGCACTCTCTCCATTAAAGCACCTAGATACCCTATCAAAAAACTTTGGCCAAATGGTATTATTCATTGTTTGAAATTAGAATCCCTTATATCCCTTTGCAGTTGTTTTGTCTGGCTTCTTTAGGGTATTAATATCTGGTATTTCTTTAGATATTCCTCTCTTTTCCTTGTTTGGATTGACTTCTTGTCCACCTAGATCTCCTTCCCTCAGTATTCCTTGGTTTGTTTGATTTTTGCTTTTGTCTGAAACTTTGGATGACATTTCTGGCTTCTGTTCCATTTCCTTCCTTATACCCCTTTGATCTTTAATTTCTGGCATAAAATCCAGTAGCTTCCCATAGGAAGTCCTTGTAAATCACATTTTCTACTAGCAACTTCTACATCTATCTCAGCCACTGACTATAAATCTTTCATCTTTCTCTGAATACTGATAAGCCTCTGGAATAAAAATTCAACCCTAAGTGATATTACTTGTATTTTCAACATCCTTATGAATAGTAGGTATTATCTTATTAGTTTAGTGTGTTATCACAGCCCAATTATTCATTTCAAACGAAGCACAGTAATGGAAAGTTCGGATAAAGAGCAATAGAGTCATACAGGGATAACAATTTTTTAAAAACCTGAATACCACTAACAAGAGGATGTTAGTCAACTGCTAGTTGTGCCAGGCACCATATTAAGTAAGATACCAGCTGTGGGATCCTGGGCAAGTCACCTAACCATTTTTGCCTCAATTTGTCATCTGTAAAATGAGCTAGAGAAGGACTGGCAAACCACTCCAGGGTCTTTACCAAGAAAGTCCCAAACAGAGTCATAAAGAATCAAATGCAACTGAAAAATAACTGAGTATAGTAAGTCATGAAGATATAAAGAAAGGCAAAAGACAATCTCTGTTCTCAATGAAGTCATCTCATGAGTAGACAACATGCAAACCACTATATACAAACAAGCTACATATAGGATAAGTAGGAGATAGTAAACAGATGGAAGTCCCTAGCATTAGGAGAGATTGGGACAGACTTTTTGCAGAAGGTTGAACTTTAACTGAGACTTGAAGGAAGACAGGAAACTAGGAAGAAGAAATGAGGAAGTAGAGAGTTACAGGCATGGGGAGGATGAAGAACAGATGCTAACCGTGAATGATCTCTGTATGCAGCCCCCTGAGTCTAGGGTGGCACGCAATAGGCAGCTTTGAAATAGTGCAATGGCCCAGAACCCCTCAGGGTTAAAATTTATATAGACAAAAAGCCAGCTGTGATCTACAGGGAAGGAGAATAACATAGTCAGAACTAGTTAAATGAGAATATTTTCTAAATTTCCTAATAATGAATGGGGGGAAAGGAACAGAGATGAAAGGAACTTAACGGTAACTATATTATTCAGAAAGAAGCTAGGGATAAGGGAGTGGGGAGGTAGGGGATATAACTCCAAATGCCTGCATTTATTAGTCTTAACTTACTTGAATCCAAGGGGCCCTGGGGTCATAACAGTCAAACTGCTTTCTACCATTTTATAGATATAACAGAGAAGATGTCTGCTGGCAAAGGGTATTGGCCACTCTTTCAGAGGAGATCCAGCAGAGGCAAAAATCAAAGAAAGATTTCCTATAGGTCATCATGTCCTTTAAAGGTTGCCATTTTTGAATGATCATTACAACTCTTTGAGGATGGTGCTATTATTATTATTATCCCCATTTTATAGATGGGGAAATTGAGACTAAGAAGGAATAAGTGACTTGCCCAGAGTCACAGAGTTATTAAGTATCTGAAATGGGATTTCAACCCAGCTCTTCCTAACTCCAAGTGTAGTAAGTACTCTATTTACTATTCTGAGCTACCACCACAGTTGTGTATATAATCTCTGATTATCTGGATCACTGAAGAGCCTCCAAAGTAAAATCCATAATCACCAAACAAATTCAGACAAAGACAAAGTACTCTACTACTAACATGAATTACATAATTGGCATACACAGATTCTTCAAAAGGGGGTTGACTAAGTCAATAATTTTTGTTAGTTTCTTTTGTATTTGTTTTGATCTCTCCTTTAGTATTAATGATTTGCAGATATGTTTTCTTTCTCCTCTTGTGATGGTTTGCCAATGGTTTATTAATCTCATCTTTTAAAAAAGCTGCTCATTTTATTTATCAATTCAGTTGTCTTTTTTTTCTTCGTTTACTTTTATAATTCATTTCTTTTTTTTTCAACCAACCAAAGTGTTTATTATATGCCAAAGTATTGTGCTAGGAGCTGGGGGTGCAGATACAAATTTGAGACAGGCCTCTACATTCAAAAAGCTTGTATTCTCTTGGGAAAATACAATATCTTCCCAGAAAGGTAAATGCAGCATTTATACAAAATAAATACCCAGTGATCTGAAGGAGAGGGCAGGACAGTGGTCCATTTAGTAGTATGGTTTATATAATCTTTAATTAGTATGCAATAAGGTATCTGTGACTTGAAGGTAGGAATACGTTGATTTGTCCATTTCAGAGAGAAGTTAATGTAGAAGCAGTTGAAAAATATGGTAGACGAATTGCTACTTTGTCTGCTTATTGGATTTGTTTCTTCATTAGTTTCCTGAGCTTTTAATTTTTTTTTTAAATAAAAATATAAGTCTCATTTTGCTCCTTTAGCTCCCATCCTTCTCCCCTCCCCAAAAAGGCAGGTAATATGATGGAGGTTCTACATATATTACTATATAGTACATATTTCCCTGTTCATCATGTGAAATAAGAAACTTATTGCTAAAAACACTGGACAAAAACTTATGGAAGAAATGAAATGAAGAATGGTATATTTCAATCTGAATTTGGATTGTCTATTCCTTCTATGCCAGAAGGTCCTTTTTTGTCATGAGTCCATTGGAGTTGTCCTGGACCCTTGCCTTGGTGATAATAGTTAAGTGATTCACAGTTGATCATGATACATTATTGTTACTGTGTACAATGTTCTCCTGTTTCTACTCACTCACTCTGTATCACTTTATTTAAGTCTTTCCAGGGTTGGTTTTTTTTTTTGTGATCATTTTGTTTTTCGCTTCTTATGGCACAATAGTATTCCATTACAATCATATTCCACAACTTGTTCAGCCATTCCATAAATGGTGGACATTCCTTCAATTTCCAGTTTTTTGCCGTCACCAAAAAAAAAAAAAAAAAAGCTGCTATAAATATTTTAGAACATATATCTTTTCTTTTTTTCCATGATTGTCTTAGGAAATAAACCTAATAGTGGTATTACTGGGTCAAAAGATATGCATAGTTTTATAATTCTTTGAATATAATTCCAGATTGCTATCCAGAATGATTGAATCAGTTCACAGTTCTATCAACAAAGTATTAGTGTCACTAATTTTCCACATCCTAGCTAACATTTGTCATTTTGGTTTTTTATCATTTTAGATAATCTCTATTTTTTTTTTAACAAATGCTGACCTCAGACTATAGGGGAAAGCAATCTGAAGTCTTGTTTGCCTTCAGGTAGATCCACAGTCCTATCTCCTCCTGGAGGGGAAAGTCTGGTTCTTCCACATGATAACTTGTCCTGACTACACCACTACATAGTTATGAGATAATATTCCTTCTTTATTCACTGAAGCCTCAACCACAGTGAAGCACTATAATTCTGGACCACTGGGCTCAAAATCAAATAGAAACAGGGGCCATTGAACTAGATCCCTGGGGGCTTAGAAAACCACACATTAACATTGTCTGGGTTGTATCTTACTTTTATTTATTTTGTTACATATTTCTCAATTAAATTTTCATGTGGTTCAGGACACTAGAGTTTTGTAGAGGTGTGAAGATTATAGACCAGGAGTCTGACATCTCTGGTCTAGAGGATTTATAATCCTGGTACTAAAGGAGCAGAATTATACCTATATTTTCAGATTTTGTCTGTAGATAGGTTTGTTTTGTTTGACTGTCTTTATTATAAGGAAGGTTTTTTGAGGGGAGAGGAGGAGAACTGGTAAGAAATAGAGGGCTAGTGATAGTGATGTTTAAAAAAATAAAACAAAAGTTATCAAGAACACTTTTCTTCATGCACGAAACAAAATAAAATTCAGAGGCAGATCCAAACAAATAAGATTGCTTTGGAACTAATACATTAAATTATTCTAGTTGTCAAAAACAAGCTGTAGCTAATAGAGATTGTTATACTTTTTTTTTTTTTTTTTTTTTTTTTTTTACCCTTGTACTTCGGTGTATTGTCTCATAGGTGGAAGATTGGTAAGGGTGGGCAATGGGGGTCAAGTGACCTGCCCAGGGTCACACAGCTTGTTATACTTTTTAAAAAAAGTTCTATATAATAGAAATTCAGTTTCACACCCAATCTTTTTTGTTCTTTATATGTGAAAATATTTGTTTTTGTTGTTGATGTTTTTAAAGTTCAAAATAAAGTTAAAGTCCTGAAGAAGAAGGAAAAAGAATGTATAGGTCACTAGTAGGAGAGGGATTTATTGAAGGAGAAATAAAGAATTGTCTTAATTGATTTGGAGGCTAGATATGAGTCCTTTGCATTTTCTTTTTGAGTGAAATACAATCTGCCCTACATTTAAAAAAAAAAAAGATAAGGGGTCTATTCACTGTCAACTTCAGATGTTTTGTTTTGTTTTTTTTTTTCCTTTGTGAGGAAGGCTTTCAGCTAAAGAATAGAGCTAAGTTTGAAAGACTATCAGTTCTTGATGAAGGTAGGATTTACCAGAGAAGAAAGGAGAGGTTAGTTGAATTGTTGTGGGTTAGGGTGGGTCGTATTTTCTATTGGATGAGATGAAGCCTGTACAGTTTTTTGTTCTGTCTTATCAAACTGAATGATTATATGACAATAGAGGGTCCTTTTGCCTTTTCTGTTGAAAACAAAACCTGAGTTCTATATTCTGCTGTTCTCAGCATAAACTTTGGGTGAGGGGAAATGAATCAAATTCTAAAGTTTCCAGAGGAGAACAAAATGAGTAAAAGAATGATTTCTTAGAAATGACTTCAAAAATAAACCCATGCTATGTAAACCCAACATTGGTGTTCTGAAGCACAGACTACATAAATATTTGAGAAATAAAAGAAACTAAAACAAATGTATGAGTAATCCTGAGGAGAGAAAATTATTTTAGTCAACTGAGTTACAAAAATGTATCCTAGATAAAGTCCTAGATAATTTGTCCTAGATAAATTCATTTCCAAAAAGAAGGTAGGTTGAATGTTTGCTTGTATTTTTTTTGCAGTGCAAATCTTAGATCTTATTTCTTCCTCTGAGATTTGTCTATTTAAATTATGAATTTCCTGTTGTTTCAGTCTGGGTAATTTATATTTTTGTAGATAATAACCTATTTCCTCAAAATTCTATAATTTGTTAAAATATGGGTATGTGTAATATTTCCTGTTAGTTTCTTTTATATATGTTATGATCTCTCCTTTAGTATTTAAGATTTTGCTTTTTTTTTTTCTTTAGCCTCTTGCTATGATGGTTTGCTAATGGTTTATTAATCCTTCTTTTTTAAAAAACTACTTAGAAATTGAACACAATTCAGCAATGAATTCCCTAAGAAAAAATTCCCAGAGCCAGATGGATTACAAGTGAATTCTATCAAACATTTAAAAAGCATTTAATCCCAATACTATATTAACTAATTTGAGAAAATAGGCAAAGAAAGAGTCCTACCAAATTGTTTTTATGACACAAAAATGGTGCTGATACCTAAGCCATAAAGTCCAAAAGCAGAAAGAAAATTATAGGCCAATTGTTTTAATGAATATAGATGCAAAAATTTTAAATAAAATACTAGTAAGAAGATGATTGAAATATATCACAAGGATCCTTCACTATGATTAGGTGGGATTTACACCAGAAATGCAGGGCTGGTATAACATTAGGAAAACTATCAGCATAATTAACCATATCAATAACAAAGCTAATAGAAATCATATGATTATCTCAACAGATACAGAGAAAGCCTTTAACAAAATACAACAAACATTGCTATTGAAAACACTAGAAAGCATATGAATAAATAGGCCTTTCCTAGCTATCTATCTAAAACCATCAATAGGTATCACCTGTAATGGGGATGTTAGAAGGCTTCCCAGTAAGATCAGGAGTGAGGCAAGAATCCCTTTATCACCACCATTATTTAATATTTTACTAGAAATACTAGCGTTAGCAATGAGAAGAGAAAAAGCAAATTGAAAGAATTAAAGTAGAAAACAAGGAAACAAAACTATCACTCTTTGCAGATGATATGATGGTCTACTTAAGAGAATCAACTAAAAAACTAGTTGAAATAACTAATAACTAGAAAAGTTGCAGGGTACAAAATATACCCACATAAATTATCAGCATTTCTATATATTACCAACAAAGTCCTGCAGCAAGAGATAGAAAGAGAAAATCCATTTAAAATAACTCTAGAAAAAATAAAATACCTGGAAATCACATGCCAAGACAAACAGGAGTTATATTAACACAATTACAAAATATTCTTCACACAAATAAAGTCAGATTGAAATGATTGGAAAAATATCAATTGCTCCAAAAAAGAATTTTATAGAACTATGAAATATAATAACAAAATTCATCTGAAAGAAAAAAGAATAATAAAAAAAAGTGAAGGAATATGACCTAGTAGTCCCTGATCTTAAACTGTACTGTAAAGCAGTTATCATAAAAAAAAAAAAAAAGTCTTTACTCACTAAGAAACAGAATAGTGGATCCGTGGAACAGATTAGGGGTAGTCAGATATTTGATAAACACAAAGATCCCAGAATTTTGCATCATTTGTTCATTGTTCATTTTGGGATAAGAAATTGTTATTTGACAAAAACTGCTGGGAAAACTGGAAAACAATATAGCAGAAACTGAGTACAGAATAATATCTCATACCCTATACCAAAATAAGGTCAAAATGGGTATATGATTTAGTAAGTTAGGGGAACATAGAATACTTTACCTGTCCAATCTATGGAGAAGGGAAGGATTTATGACCAAACAAGAGATAAGAGAGGATTTCAAGACATAAAATGAATAATTTTGACAATGTTAAATTCAAAAGTTTTTGTACAAATAAAACCAATATAATCAAGATTAGAAGGGAAACAATAAACTGAGAAAAAATTTTAAACAAATTTCTCTGATAAAGGTCTCATTTTTCAAATATATGGAGAAATAAGTCAAATTTATATTTAATGCAAGTCATTCCCCAATTGACAAATGGTCAAAGAATATGAACAAGCAGTTTTCAGATGAAGAAATCAAAGCTATCAATAATCATATGAAAAAATGTTCTCAATAACTCTTGACAAAAATGAATAATATGGAAATAGTTATCAACTGATAACATTTGTACGACCCAGTGGAATTGCTTGTTGGCTTGGGGGAGGGAGGAGAGAAAAGGGGAGGGAAAGAAAATGAATCATGTAAACATGTAAAAAATATACATTTTTAAAACAAATAAATAAATAACTCTTGATTAGAGAAAAGTAAATGAAAACAACTGTAAGGTACCACTTCATACCTATCAGATCAATCAATGTGGAAATAAAGGAAAGTAATAATTGCTGGAGGGGTTGCAGCAAAATTGGGATCCTAATGCAGTGTTGGTGGAGTTAAAAACTAATCCAACTATTCTAGAGGGCAATTTTGAACTGTCCTCAGAAGGCTATAAAACTGTGCACATACCCTTTTTTTATCCTGTAATACCACTACTAGGACTGTATCCCAAAAAAGATTTTTTCAAAAAGGAGCAAGGACCTACTTGAACCAAAATATTTATAGCAGCTCTTTCGTGGTGGCAAAGAATTAGAAACTGAGGGAACGTCCATCAATTGGGGACTGACTGAACAAATTATGGTATGTGATGGTGATGGAATACTATTGTACTATACGAAATGATAAGCAAGAAGATTTCAGGAAAAGCTGGAAAGGCCTGCATGAACTGATGCAGAATGAAATAAACAGAACCAGGAAAACATTATAAACAGTAACAGTAATGATATACAATGATCAACCATGAAAGACTTAGCTACTTTCAGCAATCAGGGGAAATTCTGAAGAACTTATGACAAAGAATGCTCTCCACCTACAGAGAAAGGATTAAATGCTAAGACTTCCCACGATTTGCTTTCCAAGACTATGAACATTCAAATCTTCTATTAATCTTATGGGTTTTTGCATTTATTGTATAGTTATAACAAAATTATCAAGAGAATAAATTCCCTAGTTTTTGATGATCCTTGCCACCTGATATCTTCTGTAAAGGAAATCAGAATCTTAATTTGACATTTAAAATTTATTAACAAACTAGCCTTAGTTACCCAAGCAAAAAGAACTTGACAGAATCCAATAAGAATTTTTAATTCAACTTACTGAAGTTCTATATGTCAAAGAGAGGAAAGAGAACAAGTAGAAAAGAAAACTGATGTTTCCTCTCTATAATATAAAGAGTATCTACCTTAACCCAAAAGCCAATATAATATAAAATGAAAAAAAATTACACAGATACTCTAAAAACAGTTTTCTTGCCTCCTCTGGAAAGAAGAAAGGCCATTCCATGTCAAAGGCCTCCTACCTTTGAAGTAAGAGGCAAAAATAGCATTTGATTGAGCCATATCTCCTGTCTGGCTAAGTATCATTCCATCTCAGCACCAGATGCCTCCTTTCCAGGGAAAAAGAGAAAGGTCATTCTATCTTTCTAGAGCCTAGTCTCCTGCTTTGGAAGGGGAAGGAAAATAGCACCATTCCTTCAGCTTCCAGATGACCTGCCTGAGGCCCTGAGAGAATCCTACCCATACACCAAGAACCAAAGAACAAAGAAAACTTACATTAATTCTTTCTTCAGAGACTCAAAAACTCCTCCAGTTTCACCCTCTCCATTGCAACAATTCTGAATCTCGAAATGTCATCATTCCAATTTGTTCTTTTTCCCTACTTGATTCCTTATTCCCACTCCCCTCAATCCAACACAATTTGACACTCTTCTCTCTAGGTTTTGGGGACACTACTCTCTCCTGATTCTTTACCTACCTACCTAACTTCTCGATCTCCTTTGTTGGATCTTCATCCAGGACATGCCTCTAACTGTGAGTTTCCCACAGTCCTCTGTCCTGAACCTTTTTCTCTGTTCCCTCTATACTGCTTCCCTTGGTGATCTTAGCAACTTTCAATGATTCAACTATCATTTCTTTTGAGATGATTCTTAGATTTGTCTGGTCCTGACCTTTCTTCTGACCTCCAGTCTTGTATCTCTAGTTTTTTATTAGACATCTCAAACTGGATGTCTCAAAGATATCTTAAATTCAACTTATCCAAAACTGAATTAATTATCTCCCCTCAATTCCCAATCCTTTCCTTTCCTTTTCTATTACTTTCTATGCTACCACTGTTCTCCCAAACACTATTTACTATTAACTTTCTCACCCCATCTCATATACAATGTTTTCAAAAACAACAGTTTTTACCTTTTTAACATTTCTAGTATACACTCCCCTCTCTCCTCTGACGCTGCCACCACCTTGCTGTTGGTATTCGTTACCTCATGCCTACATTATTGTAATAGCTTGCTAGTTTGTCTGCCAGCTAAGTTTCTCCCCACTCCAAGTCTATCTTCAAATCAGCTCTCCAATTCTGACCTTGTCACACTTTCCTCTCCCCTACCCCCACACTCAATAAACTTCAGTGATTCCCTATCATCTCTAGGATTAAATATAAAATTCTTTCTTTTGCACTAAAAATGTTTATAATCTGCCACCCCTACTCCTTATCCATTCTTCTACACCTTCTAACCCTAATTCTAACTTCTAATGAAGTCTGTGATTCAGTGACATAGGTCTCCTTACTGTTTCTTAAACAAGACACAATCTTCTAGCTCCAGTCATTTTTTTTAAAATTTAAACATTTATTAATAATCATTTTTAACATGGTTACATGATTCATGCTCCTACTTTCCCCTTCACCCCCCGCACTCCCCCCACCCATGGCCGATGCACATTTCCACTAGTTTTGTCATGTGTCCTTGATCAAGACCTATTTCCAAATTGTTGGTGGTTGCATTGGTGTGGTAGTTTCGAGTCCACACCCTCAATCATGTCCACCCCGACCCATGTGTTCAAGCAGTTGTTTATCTTATATGTTTCCTCTCCTGCAGTTCTTCCTCTGAATGTGGGTAGCGTTCTTTACCATAAATCCCTCAGAGCTGTCCTGGGTCATTGCATTGTTGCTGGTACAGAATCCTATTACATTCGATTTTACCACAGTATGTCAGTCTCTGTGTAAAATGTTCTTCTGGCTCTGCTCCTTTCGCTCTGCATCAGTTCCTGGAGGTCTCTCCAGTTCACCTGGAACTCCTCCAGTTTATTATTCCTTTTAGCACAATAGTATTCCATCACCCGCATATACCACAGTTTGTTCAGCCATTCCCCAATTGAAGGGCATACCCTCCTTTTCCAGTTTGTTGCCACCACAAAAAGCGCAGCTATAAATATTTTTGTACAAGTCTGTTTATCTATGATCTCTTTGGGGTACAAACCCAACAATGGTATGGCTGGATCAAAGGGCAGGCATTCTTTTATAGCGCTTTGTAGCTCCAGTCATTTTAATTATCCTGGAATGCTCTCCTCCCTCCTCTCTACCTTTTAGATTCCCTGAATTCATTTAAATCCTAGCTAATCTTAACTTCTATAAAAAGGATTTTTCAGTCCATCTTTAATTTTAATATCTTCTACCTGTTGAGTATTTTTCTCATTTATCTTGTTCATGACTTGTTTGTACATAGTTGTTTGCATATTGTCTCCCCCATTCCACTATTCATTCCTTGAGTACAAGAATTGTTGATGGTTTTTTCCCAGTACTTATTAGCACATGGCCTGGAACATAAAAGAAACTTAATAAATGTCTGTTGATTGACTAAGCAAAGATTCCTCCTTTCTCTCTTCTTATTTGACATATACCAAATTCTAGAAATTTCAGTAAGAAAGGGAAATGATATTAATGGGATTATCAGTGGAAATTAAGAAGTCAAATATTGTCAAATATTATTTGCAGATAACATCTTAAAATTTCTAAATTTCCAAGTTTTTTAACCAACAAATGAATGAAGAACAATAAATTCAATATGATTATACTATATAAAATAAACCATAAAAATAATTTGTATCTTTTTACTATAAATAAAGGTTTTTTTAATTATTAAAAAGAAATTGTATGGGGCAGCTAGGTGGCTTAGTACATAGAAAGCCAGGCCTGGAGATGGGGGTCCTGGACCCAAATATGGCCTCAGGCAATTCCTATTTATGCAATCCTGGGCAAGTCACTTAAATCTCAGTTGCCAGCCCTTCTGCCTCAAAATCAATACCTAGGATCAATTCTAAGCAGAAGGTAAGCCCTTACTATTCTTCTGTCTTGGAACCAATATATGATATTTATTCTAAAGCAGAAGTTAAGGGTTTTGTAAAAAAATTAAGAGTATATAGCTACAAAGATCAGAAGACATTTAGGATGATAGCAGAGATGAAAGGACCAAAGAAGGGTTTTTTTCAGGATAGAGACATGGGCATGTTTGTAGGTAGTAGGAAATGAGCCTATAGAAGGAGAGATTGAAAATAAGGGAAAGAATGGATTATAACAGAGGGAGCAGGCTGTTGAAAGAGACAGGATAGAATTGAATCACTTTGACAAGAAGAAGAGTTAGCCTTAGTAAGGAGTAAATCCACTTTATCATGTGAAACAGAGATAAAGAGGGAGAAACTAGCAAAAATGTACCTGAGAGCCAGGAGACAAGGAAGAGAGGAAAAGAGAGAATTCACAGTGAATGACCCAATTTTTTTCTGTAAAATACGTCAGGGTTCTGAGCTAAGAGTGGGAGGAAAGAAATCCATGGGAAGTTTGAGTAAGGATAAAATATATTGGAAGAGTCATTGCAGAGAGTAGGTAGTGAATTGATAAGGGAAGTATAGTAGGATTGCCTAGCAGCAATAAGAAACTAGTTGAGGTTGTTTAACATAAATTTGTAGTGGACCCAGTTAGAATGGTTGTATAATTTTCTCCACTTTTCTTCAGCAGCACATGTGAGGGTGTGAAGACAATGAATGGTGGGAATGATCTAAGGCTGAGGCTTGGGTGGGCATAAACAGTAATAAGATAAGGGGACTAGTAATTCAAGAGAGGAGGACAGTGCTGAGTTAAAGTGGTTCACCAAGGAGAGAATGGTTAGTACAGGGAAAATAGCTTAGGAGATAATTAAAGGATCTAGAGATTGGAGGTTCATGGATGAAGAGTAGGGTAATGTAAGGGAAAGCAGAGTGATTGATTAAAAGTCAACAGATTATGGTTGGTTTGGATTTCAGAATTTTTTAACACAGAGGTGGCACTTTTGTGGGTGATCAAGGGGAAGATCATCTTTGTGTGTGGCTGAAGAGGGGTAAAGGAGTAACTCATGGGAGTTAAGCAAGTTGAGGAAATGAGTGATTAGGGTATTTGAGAGAGAATTAATAGTATTTCAAAATCTCCTAGTATGAGGGCAGGAGAGAAAAATTGTGAGCCAGAGATTTCCTCATTGTGGAAGAAAGGGGAGTGACTGGGAATCTGCTGACAAAGCTACCAGGATTCTGATTAGATGGTCAATAGGAATAGCATAAATTCAAAGGAAGAATGATTACTGAGTGATGGAGAAAGGGGAAGAACCTGGAAGTGGCAATCAGAAGCAAGGAATATTCAACTACCCTACCTCAGTAAGTGAGTGAAAGAGAATGAAAGGAAGTGTAGTAACTATTGTAAAAGGTGGCTAGGGAATTTGTATCATCAGGAGAAAACCAAGTTTTAGTAAGAGCTAGTAGTAGATGGAAGGAGTGGGAGAGGAACAGATTTAAGATGAAGGAAGATTTGTTGCCTATAGAAAAGGTATTCCAGAGAGCACAATGGAAGGGATAAAAGTGAGTTAGAATGAAAGTTTGGAGTGGAAGGGTTGAAGGGGAAGGAAATGAGGAATCATGTGGTAAGGGGTGCAGAGTGGGATTTGGATGATGATCTACAGGAGTTCAATTACTGAGATGTGAAGGACATGATCTGGTATGATGAGAATGTTCATCATTGAGAGAAGGATACCAAAGGACAAGGGTAGCAGGAGAGGGAAGGCCTGAAGTCTAAGGGAAGGCTGCTCTTTTGGAGGATCTCTAACATCTCATTTGGGAGAATGAGCTGGAATATTATTATTATTGTTTTTAATAGTATTATTTTAAGTAAGTAAATCTTCAAAGATTGCATAATGATAATCTTTGTAATTGCTAAAACAAACTAGAGGTAACCCAAATGTTCAATACCAAGGGAATGGTCAAAATAAATGTTATATTAATGTGATTGAGCATGTGTAGGGATGTGCTTCCATTTTATTAGTGTAGAGAACTCAAATCAAATTCTGGAGTGTCAGAGGCAATAAAAAGGTAGGGTGAGACATTCTTCCAGGCCAAGACAACTTAGGAAGTCAGAAGGAGATATCTGTGACATGGAGATGAAGGTTGGCCCAGAAACTATGTGGATCCAATACCCAAGGTGGGACTTAGTGGTAGTGATAGCAGTAGTAATAGCTTCAGTTCTCAAGTCAGAGGTGATAAGGGGAGCTAGCAAATGGTCTGTAAGAGATTACTATGTTAGCTGTGGATGCAGTATAGCAACTCTGTTGTCTAGACTCATTTCCATCACAGTTCAAGATCAATTAGGAGCACTTCTGATCCCAATGGATCAGGGTCCCTTCCTGGGTAAGAACCAAAGTGCAGACTAGGAGAGCAGTGACCCCACTTCTCTCTGGATGACCCTATCTTGTAAGCTCCCAAACCTTCCAAACCCTCAAAACTAGCTCTGAAAATAGCATCTTGCAACATCCTCCATCATCTCCACCAAACACACACACACACACACACACACACACATATATCAGAAATGAGTTCAACTTTAACATAAATTTAAAGTCATGAAATAGGCTGGAAAAATGAACAAACAATGCCTCTGATCTAAAAAAAAAAACAATCTGTGATGACAGGGAAGATCAAGACAAACTCAGAAAAAGACAATAAGTTAAAATAGCTACAAAGAGTCAAAGGGAAGAAAAATTGAAATGAAACAAGCCCAACAAGAATTCCTAAAAGAGTTAAAACAAGATTTTCAAAATCAAATAAGAGTAGCAGAGGAAAAATTAGTAAAGAAATGAGAGTAAAAGAAGAAAATTATGAAAAGATAATTAACAATTTGGTAAAAGGAGTCACAAAAATACTGAAGAAAATAATACTTAAAAAAAAGAATTGTCTATATAGGAAAAAAGGTACTTTTAAAAGTTCCCTGAAGAAAATTCCTTAAAAATTAGAATTGGTGAAGTTCAAGCTAGTAATTGCCTGAAATACAGAGAAACAATAAAACAAAGTCAAAGGAATGAAAAAATGGGAGAAAATATAAACTATCTCATTGGTAAAAACAACTGTTATGGAAAATAGATCAAGGAGAGATAATTCAAGAATTACTGAACAACCTGAAAGCCATGGCCAAAGAAAGAGTTTAGACATCATACTTCAAGAAATTATTAAGGAAAATTGCCCCCAAAATCATAGAACCAGAGGGTAAAATAGAAACTGAAAGAATCAACTAATCACTACCTGAAAGAGATCCCAAAATGAAAATCCCCCGGAATATTATATCCAAATGCAAGGGCTCACAGGTCAAAAAGAAAATACTTCAAGTGGCCAGAAAGAAGCCATTCAAATAGTATGGAGTCAGTCAGAATCACAAAAGATACAGCAGCTACCATATTAAAGGAGTGAAGGGCTTGGAATATATTCTGGAAGGCGAAAGAGCTATGTTTACAACCCAAAATAACCCATTCAGCAAAAGTAAGTAATCCTTCAAGGGAAAAGGATATTTAGAACTTTCAAACATTTCTGATAAAAGGTTCCAAGCTGAATAGAAAATTTGGCTTTTAAATACAAAATACATATAAAATCTTAACATGTTACTTGGGGGCACTGAACAGGCAGGTAACTTGCCTAGAATTACATAATCAACACACCTCAAAGAAAAGATTTGAACCTAGGTCTTCCTGGCTCCAAGATCATCTCTCTACCCATTATTCCACTCTCCCTTTCCTTTCTCCATATATATTTTTAATATATTTTGTTTTCACATCTCCTAAATAACTTCCATTCTTTCCCTTCCCCACTCCCAAAGAGCAATCCCATATAATAAAAAATTATTTCCAATTTCTCTTTCTAATATAATGAAATACTTGTGGCAAATAACAGGTAGTCTAAAACTTAGTAAATAAGTTCCATGGAGTTGCTTGAAATACACAGAAATGGAATATCACAAAAGCAAAAGGTCAAGGCAGTGTGGTACAGTTAGACAACTATGATTTAAATGCCACTTTTGAAGCTTCATCATTAAAGTTTTGCTATCTCTAAATCCAGCCTTTCAGTCACTATATCCTGTTTCTGTGCAATTATGACCAACAAATATGAGAAATACAAAGAAACATAGAACATTTTAATAAAAAAAAATGTTTAGTGGGGAAAGGGGAGGGTGTGAATAAGACCAGATACATTGTCTTTATAATAACAAAAAAATAAATGGAAATGAATGCGCAAAAAGCCATGATACTGGGAGTGACTGAGAAATTAAGATTTGATGGGGTAAGATTCACTTAGACATGAATAATTTCAAGTATCATTTGTTGAATTGTTGATTAACATTGTTCACAAATTATTTTTTTTAAAGAATATTATGGGTAAGGCTATTTGAAAAAGAGTTAAGAGAAGTTTGGGAGGGAGGGAGGAAAAATATTATTGATTGAAAATCAGCATTTGTTAAGCATTTACTCTGTTCCAGATACCTTGCTAGGTACTGTATATTCAAAACCAAAAATAATAGTCTCTGTCTTCAAGAAATGTACATTTTAGGTGAGGGGAATCAGGGGAGGAAAAATGTACATAGATAAGTAAATAAAAAATAAAGGCTATATAGATACAAGTCATTTCAGAGGAGAAAGCAACAACAAGTTTATAGAGCAAAATAAGTTTCGTGTAGGAGGTGGAACCTTGAAGGAAACTAAGAGATAGAAGGAAGGATTGTATTCCAGACAACAGACAAGGGACATACCTTCTTGACTCTAGCCACTTTTACAAAGAAGGCCTGGGCACACTTGTCCAGAAAGGGTTATAGATATGCTTCATACACCTTATTGATACTTCCAACCATTCTCACTCAATGCCCTCTTCTCTTTTGAGGTGTATTCCAACCAGATATATTACCCTATCCAGATATGGTGACTATTATTCAGCAGCCCCTATATCATCTTCTCTTCCTTTAAGGGGAGATCAGAATCTGGGTCATAATCTACCTTTCTACGCAGACTCTCGCCCTTACTCTTACTCTTGGGGTCTTCAATTTACATGTTGATGTCAGTCAATAAACATTTATTAAGCACCTATCCTGTTCCAGGCACTATGTTAAGTGTTGAGGATACAAAGAAAAAAGAAAAAAGACAGTTCCTGTCCTCAGGGAATTCACAATCTTAAGGGGGGAGACCACAAGTTAACAAGTATGTACATGGGAAAGAAAAGATTTTAAAAACAAGCAAGAGTTAGAAAAAAATTACAAAATATAAAATAAATAATTTTGGTTACATTAAATTAAAAAGGTTTTGTACAAACAAAACCAATGCAACCAAAATTAGAAGGGAATCAACAAGTTGGGGAAAAATCTTTATAACAAAAAACTCTGACAGGGATCTAATTACTCAAATATATAAGGAGCTAAATCAATTGTAGAAAAAATCAAGCCATTCCCCAATTGATAAATGGGCAAGAGACATGAATAGGCAATTTTCAGATAAAGAAATCAAAACTATCAATAAGCATATGAGAAAGTGTTTTAAATCTTTTGTAATTGGAGAAATGCAAATCAAAACAACTCTGAGGTATCACCTCATACCTAGCAGATTGGCTAACATAACAGCAAAGGAAAGTGGTGAATGTTGGAGGGGATGTGGCAAAATTGAGACATTGCATTGCTGGTGGAGTTGTGAACTGATCCAACCATTCTGGATAGCAATTTGGAACTATGTCCAAAGGACTTTAAAAGATTGTCTGCCTTTTGATCCAGCCATAGCACTGCTTGGTTTATACCCCAAAGAGATTATAAGGAAAAAGTTTTGTACAAAAATATTTATAGCTGCACTCTTTGTAGTGGCAAAAAACTGGAAAATGAGGGTATGACCTTCAATTAGAGAATGGCTAAACAAATTGTGGTATATATTGGTGATGGAATACTATTGTGCTCAAAGGAATAGTAAACTGGAAGAATTCCATGTGAACTGGAATGACCTCCAGGAATTGATGAAGAGTGAAAGAAGTAGAGCCAGAAGAACATTGTACACAGAGACTGATACACTGTGGTAAAATAGAATGTAATGGACTTCTGTACTAGCAGCAATGCAAAGATCCAGGGCAATTCTGAGGGATTTAGGGAAAAGAACACTACCCACATTTAGAGGAAGAAGTACAGGAATGGAAGCACAGAAGAAAAACAACTTCTTGAACACATGGGTTGATATGGACATGATTTGGGATGTAGACCCTAAATGACCAACCCAGTGAAATTATCAATAATATGGAAATAGGTCTTGATCAATGACACATGTAAAAAACCAGTGGAAATGTGTGTTGGCTGCCGGGGGTTGGGGGGTGGAGGGGAGAGTAAGAACATGAATCATGTAACCATGGAAAATTTTTCTAAAAATAAAAATTTTTAAAGTAAAAAAATTTTTAAAGTAAAAAAAAAAACAAAACAAGCATGTACAAACAAACCAGACATAGGTTAATAGGAAATAAGGGAGAAAAAGCCACTATTATTTAGAGGAGTTGGAAAAGACTTCTTATAGAAGATGGGATTTTAGTTGAGATTTAAAGAAAGCCAGGGAAGTCAGGCAGAGATGAGGAGGGAAAACATTAAGGGCAAGGGGGAACAGCCAATGGATATGTCCAGAGCTGAGAGATAGAAAGCCTGGCTCATAGAACAGCAAAGATGTCCCCTCAAATATCCTTGCATCCTGGTTCATCAAGAGTCTCAACTTCTATGACTTTTAATCACTGAACAAACATTAAACACCTGTGTTAAACTCCAGAGTAAGTACTAATCTTGACTTTATTATTACCCACAAGTACCTCACTGCTACAATCCATAAAACTTTGCTTTCTTTAATCATCCCATAATTTCTTGTTTCCACTTCTCTCCATGCCTCACCCTTCCTAAACCTATTCACCATTCTCAACCCAATCTCAGATCATTCCATCAACCCTTGCTTTCCCAGACTATTACATTTATTTTGGCTTTACTTTTGGGGTTTCAAAATCCCACCCTTTCAGTTAACCTGTTCACCTTTATACTGTCCTCAATCCTTGAATCTCTTATCCCATAGTCTTAAATGTCATCAATCATCTCTTTCCTACATACAACTTTCCAGGCTGCCTTCTCTAGTCTTGCTCTCGTAATTCTGATGGCATCCTAATGACTAGATCCAATATAAATTCATAATCCAACTTCAACTAGATCCTCCAAGCAGAAAGCCAATTCTTTTACTCTTTTTTAATTGACCTCCATACTCTTCACAGCAGCTACTCCAAACCATTTCTTCTCAAGCCACCTGTACTACTACTACTACTACTACTACTACTACTACTACTACTACTACTACTACTACTACTACTACTACTATTAATACTAATATGACTTCAGTCTCCCTCTCATGTGCCTTATACCTCACCAAAAAAAGGCTAATACTCAGGAGCTCCCTTTTGTCCCCAGTCCCATTCAAATCACCTCAGCATCTGTTCTCCACCGCACTCACATCCTCAGTCTTTTTGCTTCAGTCTCAGAAGATGAGACAATCCTCTTGACTAACACCAACCTCTATACTTTTGTCTTTCACCCAATCTCATCTATTCCAGGAGGAGTTTATTTTCTCCTTACCTTCTTGGTTCTTTCCTAAATGCTTTCAACCATACCTAGTTTTTCTCTTCTTCCCCAACAAAAGAGCTAACTTGACACTTAAGCTATAACCCTGTCTTTCACAAATTCCAAAAAAAAAAAAAAAAAAAAAAGCTATTGACCTTCATTGTCTCTATGTGTTCATCTTCTTCTCACATGTTCCCAAGTTCATCAATTATATCTTTATTGCTAGACCCAATGACCTTTTCTCAATACTTATCCTACTGGACCTCTATACAGAATTTGATGCTGTTCATTACACCTTCTTTTTCTGATACTCTTTCCCCTAGGTTTTCATGACATTTGTCTGTTGTGATTATCTCACACCTATTGGACTGACCCATTACAGGATGCTTTAAAGGATCAGCAGCATGACAAAGAAGACGTAAGTTCAAATCTCACCTTTGTCACTAAGTGACCTTAGGTACTTCATTAGCTCTTAGCTTCTTCATTTGTAAAATAAGGGGTTGGTATAGATGGTTCCTTCCAGTTCCTGAACTATGATACATGTCCTGCCCCATTAAAAAAAATTCAAGATCACATGATTTACATATGCTTTTTCATCTAAGTAATTTTGATTTAGCTGCATCTATGAAAAACCTAGCTATTTTGTTCACACATGAATAGCTAGGTGTAGGCACCTTTGTTTACCTGGTGACATTTACTTTAGTTGTATACCTAGTGCTTAGAAGGAAATCATTGTTCTCTTTTTAAGAGTTAGCTTCATAAGACCAAAACAGAAGAGCAAATAGCATGCAAGCATGACTAACCACAACCACTATATGTAAATGAAATTTTTATAAAGGAAATCATGTTTTTCTATTCATTTACATTTGTTTCTGAATGATCTTTCATTTGTAATGGCTCCTGACATTTTAGATTTGAGTCTTTGTCCCCAACCTCTCAATAAAAACATCAACAAACATTGATTTATTAAGCACCTACTATGTTCCAGACACTATGCGAAGTGCAGGGAATACAAATATGAAAAAAGAATGTCTCTGCCCTCAAG
The DNA here is from genome assembly GCF_016433145.1 of Gracilinanus agilis. Classification (NCBI taxonomy): domain Eukaryota; kingdom Metazoa; phylum Chordata; class Mammalia; order Didelphimorphia; family Didelphidae; genus Gracilinanus; species Gracilinanus agilis. The sequence goes on from NC_058130.1 coordinate 528,579,574, forward strand.
GAGCTTTCAAAGCTAATTAAGAAAGACAACATACAAAATAAAGACCAAAAGGGAAATGGGAAGGGAAAAGGTGGGTTGGGTTGAAGGTATTTGAGCAGGTGACATCATGGAAGAGGTCAAAGAAGTCCAAAATGAGCCCAGCCTAGCAGAAATGAGATGTCTGTACTGTTTCCTCTTAAATGGAGAAATTTAAGATTATTCTTCTATCGGAGGAGCTAGTTTTTCTAATTAGTGATACTGGCGGTAAAACATCCAGTAGAACAGATATTTAAAGGAATTTGTCTCTGAATTATTTGACAAACAAAATACAACCCCTAAATTTATAAAACTTGACAATTTTGATTTTCCACCTGACTTGCCCAGGGTCATACAGCTAGGAAGTGGCTGAGGCTAGATTTGAACACAGGACCTCCCATCTTTGGGCCTGGCTCTCAATCCACTGAGCTACCCCACTGCCCCTTTTCTAATTTTTAAAGACATTTTATATAGTTTTTCTCATTTGATTCTCAAAACAACCTATTAGATCACACTATTTTATAGATGAGTTTCAGAAAGACTGAATGTTTGTCTAAGTGTGACTAAAAGAATCTACTATAATACTCTTTTCACCATAGCAGGCTACACATGTCCTTTGAAGATTTAGTTATGTGATTGAGACCCCTCATAGGAATCTGAATTCCCTATTATATAAAGATTCAGCCTATCAAGAGGCCACCAATCCTTAATATCCATCCTAAGACTAAGGGTTTAAAAAATGTTTTGATACCTATGTTTCAATATTGTTTAATTTTCCTTTGTACTTCTGTGAATTTTATTTTATGTGTTTAAAAACATTATTCTAGGGTACAGCTGGGTAGCTCATTGGATTGAGAGCCAGGTCTAGAGATGGAAGGTCCTGGGTTCAAATCTAGCCTCAGATACTTCCTAGCTATGTGACCCTGGGCAAGTCACTTAACCCCCATTGCCTAGTCCTTACCACTCTTCTGCCTTGGAATCAATACCCAGTATTGATTCTAAGATGGAAGGTAATGGTTTAAAAAAAAAAAGAACCACATTCTTCTGGAAATAAGTCCCTCATCATCTTCCACATAGAAAAATTATATCAACTGGGCAAACTAATGGAGTCTGTGCATGTGCCAGACAAGGGCTCTCAGCAGGCATTGAATATTCTTTGAGATATTGCTATCATGGCTGGAAGTACAGTTGTCTCAGTATCACAATTCTAAAAGACAAACTGTCTGTCAGGCTAGGAACTTCTCCTTCAGTACAGTCTCCTTAGCGGCTACATCTGTTAGCTCTTATAGAGGGAAACAAAAATTTTGCCTTTCTCTGTGTCCAAGGATTTCTCAATTGATTTCCTCTTATAATAATTACTCCTATTTATATTATTCCTGGGTCTTTTCTTCTGTTTCTATCTGTCTTTGCCTTCTGACTGTTGCCTGTCTCCCATTCTCTTCTCTTCTCTCCTCTCTTTTTATATTGAATAAATTGCATGGGAAGGTATATCAAAAGCCAGTGTGTAGAAGAATGGGAAAAGACTGGGAACTTCTGGAAGTGTATAGGATGGAAACAGAGTTCTGAGGGTTTTTAATGAATGATTTCTTCTAATTCTAAAATTCAAACATATTTCAGAAATTGGACTAGTTGCCTTCTAAGGTTCCTTTCAGACACAGTATGCCAAAGGTAGTTGCTATTCTCTTTTTGAAACCCAAACCATAGCTATATTCATCATTTAAATAGCACTGCAAAATTCTTCATAGTTTTTGCTTTGAAGTCTTATTTGGACAACTCTTAAGCCAATAGAGAGTGCTGCTTCTGAGTAAGATAAAAGTACTTTGTCTAAGCACATTTTCTACTTCCTCCTATGAATGTTTAGCAAAAACAAATGGTCATCAACTTCACCTGACAGGTTCTGTTGATTAAAGAAGCATCAACACCAGTATTTGCAAATAAGACCAAAAGAAAAGTCAAAATGGGATAATTCAAGTATTGCTATGATGGAGAAAATAATGAAGTATGTGGTTTAACTGGAGGAACATTAAGTGGTTTTAAGCAAGTCCATTAAAAGGCAATGAGATGGTTCCAGGCTTTCTTCTTTAAAAAGCTGGATGGTATCCTAGGATTATAGAGCTGAAAGCAGTGGTATATTGGTATATATTTACAACTAGCTCTCTGAAAAAAAAATTACCGTTTATACATTTAAAATTTTAACCTGCATTAATCAACATTTTCTCCATTGCTTTCTAAAGTGCAGAAGTCAACAATCAATTAAACCCTCACTAGTAGTTTTTCTGATTCTCTCCCAGGTGTGCTACTAAAAATATAATAATCAGTTCTTAAATGATCTCAAACAATTAAATAAGATTGGCTCCAGCCTACTTCTGGTTAGAAGGGACCTTAGAGATCATCTGGTCCAACTTCAATTTACAACTGAGGAAATTGAAACCTACTTTGTGAAGCGACTGGTCCAAGGTCACACTGGGGGAATTGAGGGAATTAAGATAGCAAGTAGTTAATTGTGAAGATTGAGTGAAACATACTGACTCCATTTTGTGACTCAAATCTAAAGCTAGATCGGTTCCTTTTCTATTCAATTATGGGCCTAGTCCATATACAGTCTTACAAGAAAACTTGATGGAAATTGAGAAAAAACCTTATTGTATTGTTTGAATCTAGCCCTATGGGACTATAAACTAGACCATCTCAATCTGCTTCTTAGAAACTGTTAACTAAGGGCCTTGGTTATGACGGCCAGAAATCTGGTTAGATTCAAAGATTAATGCAAGGAATTTTTCTCATAATTATGTGTCTCAAGCAACTCATATGTCTTACCTGAAAACTGGCCTGATACTGCTTAGTTATTGTTTCTGTGTTCCTTTGTTCACAGACACTTAGGAGGAGTGGCACAACTCTTTCTGATTTCAGAGAATTGCCCCCGTTTGCTCTCCTGTCCCAACTTTGTAAATCCCTAATTTTTTTCTCCAGTTAGAAATACAATGACCTAATCTTGTATCCTGTTTAATTACTTCCTTTTAATTAATTGGTCTTATTTGACTAATTTTTTTAATATATAGAAATCTGGCTCCCCCCATACCAAAGTTGAGGAAAGCAACTGGCCTCAATTATTAGGTAACTGACATGTTTTGCTTAATGAATTGATATACTTGGAAGCTTGAACCTTTGTTTTCCTAGTCATTTTTATCTTTCATCTGCCACGATACAGTAGGTAGGTAGTGGAGTCTAGATTCAAGTCTAGTTGCTACAAATCCAATGTTCTTTCCATCCTACTATATCACATTGCCTCATAGCTTATCTTGTTTTATTTGGAGGTTGAATTATTGGATTAAAATAGAAAAATGTACAATACTTTTGCCACTATTAATGTCCAAATCTGTAATTTTAAGACCTGTAATTAAAAAAAAAATTTTGTAATCTAAAAAACTAGGCTTTACTCTCTAAGACTATTAGTGTGTAAAAATCAGGTGATGCACAAAGGCAAGTTCCTAAGGTAGAATCAGCTCTAGAGCTAGAAGAAGCCTGGAGACTATTTCAATCTACTTGTTTTGCAGACATTGAGAAAGACCAATAGACAGAGGTTAAGATAACTTGCTTAAGGTCATATTGGTAGTGATTAGGGCAGCTAGATGGCTCAGTAGATAGAGCACTGGGTCTGGAGTCAAGAAGACCTGAGTTCAAATCAAACCTCAGATACTTACTATTGGTATGATCTAGGGAAAGTCACTTAACCTTCATTTCCCTTAATGCACTGAAGAAGGAAATGGCAAACCATGGCAGTCTCTCTGCCAAGAAAACCTCAAGGACATTATGGTCCATGGGGTCACAAAGAGTAAGATATGATTGAACAAAAAGTAATTAAGATAGGTAGTAAGGATTAGACACAATTGATTTTGAACCGGAAGATCTCTGACTCCAGAGACCATTTAAAAGAAATTCAATTAACCTTATAGTTCAAGTCCCCAATTACTGAGAGCCAAAGTTGTTAAATACTATGTCTGAAAAACACAGAAACCAACCTAACTTCAGTATTCAATGAAAGTGGATGAAAAAAAAAAACCCTTAACTTCTCTCTTTGTGCTCAGTTTGTTAATCTGTAAAATGTAGGTAAATAAGTCAATACTGTATCATCCCTTGGTTGATATCCCCATTTTTCTCTTCAGTTCACTTGTTCTTAGCAATATAAAACTAAACTCATTCCCTGCATGGCATGTGTGAGGCACCTGGTTCCTCTCAGCAATTTTTTCTAGTCTTGACAATCATTTTAGACTTTGCCTCTTTTCTGGAGATAACTTAACTCTTGAGCATTTAGTATGTAGATTGAATGTAGGCAAAAGACAAGAGGTGGAAAATCAGATCACTCATTTATCCCTCCTCCCTTGGGGGGGGGGGAGTTGAAGACTTGGGGGAAGGGAAAGTGTGCTAAGAACTCTATGAAACTTTCCTTGATCCCATTCCTCCTCCTCTTTCTCCAACTCTGCTACAGCTATCCCTTCACCCTCTCACACAGTGGTAAATGATCTCTCCATGTATTTCTCACAAAATTCTTTTAGGTCCTTTCCCTTGCCAGGGCAGCATCATTAATTAATCAATTGACAAGAACTTATGCCTAATGATGTCAAGGCATTATGTTCAGTACTGACTCAGTCTTTGTTCTATCTTTCTAATCTTCCAACACCATAGTTCCCTCTAATCTATATGATCCAGTGAATCTAGTCTCCTTGATGTTCCTCCAAAAAGACACTTCATTATGCTAATGGTGTATTTTTATTCACTGTCCCCCATGCCTAGAATTATTTTCTTCTTCTTCTTCTTCTTCTTCTTCTTCTTCTTCTTCTTCTTCTTCTTCTTCTTCTTCTTCTTCTTCTTCTTCTTCTTCTTCTTCTTCTTCTTCTTCT
>NC_058130.1:528599483-528620764 GCF_016433145.1 Gracilinanus agilis
TATATATATATATATATATAGTATTGCTTGTTTCTATTTATTAGTTCTTTCTCTGGAGGTGAACACACACATTTTTCAAACAGTATTTCATTTGCTGTATAGAATGTTCTCTTGGTTCTGTTCTTTTCACTCTTCATAATTTCATGCAAGTCTTTCCATATTTATAAAAAAATTAACTTGTTTGTCATTTCTGACAGCACGGTAGTATTCCATCACAACCATATGCCCCAACTTTTTAGCCATGTCCCAACTGATAACAATTGATATCATAAATGAATTGATATGGTGTAGAATTGAATTCTTCAGATTGTCCATTAGATGAATGGGAACCCTGGACAGAAAACATGTATTATATATACTATAGTAGTACTTGGAAAAATTATAATATTTCATACTTTTCAAAGCAATGCCATAGTATCTTATTAAAAAAACACAACTTTAATATGTCACAATACATCTTGGATAAAGAGAGGGGGAATATTATCATTTCTATTTTATATATAAGGAAATAGACACTCCAGATGAATAACTTTTGGCCAATATTCTTTCTAACCTTCTAACCAAAGTGGGGTTAAGAAGGACTAGTGGCGATGTCTATATCAGAGAGTGTTAGAAGCTGCTTCATTATAGAAATGAAATTGGGCCTAGGGGAAGTGGGAAGCAAGAGTAAGAGTTAGAATAGGATTTGAATCCAAAATAACTTAAGAAGATAACCTAAGATGCAGGTATGGCGGCATCAGAATTAAGCACAGTGGCTTGTCCAGTGTTGAGTGTGTGGTGGGTTGTCCATAAATCACAAATGCTGCTCATAAATCCACTTCATTTGAAAGAATTGAAATTATTTTTTTATAGGTTTTGCCTTCTAGCTTAAGACTTCTCTTCTTTTTGACCAGTTATGTGACACTCACTTGATTAAGTCTCAGTTACAGCAGAAGAGTACAGGGTATAATTCAGTAGAAATGGGAGAACAGTGATAAATGTTTAGGCCCAAAAGACTTGGGAAACCCTCCTTAAATACCCATTCTGTACTGACAGAACTGCAGAATTGAAGTATTTAAATGAAATTAATTACCCAAATAAGTCACATCAGAAAGCATTCAGTTATCTGCTCTTAAAAAAAAAAAGTAGGCCTATTTCAGCTACTGTAGTTCTTTTTAAAGGAGTAGGTATTATAAACTATTTTTATCCCTATTTGGTATTTCTCTCAAAATAGAGATGGTTGTTCCGTCATCTTGTAAATCCACTTAGTTTATTTTCTCCTCTCCAAACTATTTATATGATGTTTTAGGGTAATCTTCCTACAGCACAGCCACATGATACTCTGCTCCTCAAAAACCCTCGATGGCTCCCTCTCCACTTAAATCTAAACAACCTCACTTTTCTAAAAAATAAATATTAATAAATGATTAAAAAAAAAACCTAAACAACCTCTGGTGGTATTCAACCCCTTCTCAGTCCATCTCTGAATGCTTCCTATGTACATGCTCTCTGTTCAAAGAGATTGGATACTAACTTTTCCCTGAACAGACCCTGTGTTTTTCTTCAAGTCATTATTATTATTATTAGCTTATATTTATATAGCATTTCTATAAGTGAATACATTTGCTTTACACAACAATTCTGTGAAGAAGACAGTGGCAAGGTATTAAAAATAAAGATATTATTTATTAGCCCTTCAAAGTTTGCTATGCACTTTACTCAATCTCTTTTTATCATTAATCCAAGGATGTGACTGACTCATATATAAAGCAAGAAAGCTAGTATGTTTGACTGCAAATCATTTATTTGTCCATTGTCTTCCACTTTGGGAACAAAAATTTTATTTTGAAGCAAAACAAACTCCATGGTTGCCTTTAGTTATTTAAGTTATTAATGGTAAGGAGACTTGTTTATAAAAAAGTATAGCTGCTTATTTTATTCAGTGACCCATATTTCTAGGGCCGTCCCAACCCTGACTCGAAACCATGCTCTGTTTTATTCTCAGACAATAAGTTTCCTTTATGCCAATGAATGAGTGTTCCAGAGTGGTGAATGAAGGAATCAGAACTCCTAAGTCTCTTCCCAGCTCTTCTGCTGACTCACTCCCTACAATTATGGGCATTCTGATTCTGTTAATTCTCAGTTCAAGAGAAGAATTTAAATGCTCCTTGTTGAGCTGTGGAGACTTAATGAATGTTTGTTAAACACTTTTGAGATCTTGATTAAAAAATGCAATATTGAATTCTTTGTAGCTCTGAAGATATTTATCATTAGAGATACTACTTAGCTTGTAAAGGCAGCATGTTTGGTTGATAGCTTAAAGGAAAATATTATCTGTTAGCAATGTTTAATTAAGTAAATACTCTTGTAAAGGTTTAATATAGCTCATAGGCTGCATTTTTTGCCCTGTTGGGAAAAATTCATTGGGCCAATTGTGTTTAAGATGATTTTCTAAGGCTCTCTTCTAGTTTCAATGTTTAAGATAAGAACTTTTCCTTGATAGCTGCTTCTTCTATCTGGAAACTGATTCTGAAAAATAGACACAGTTGGAAGAGGGCAAAATCTTGCCTTTTATATAGTTGTTTTGTATCTAGCTGTTACCAATGCGAGCGACCAGAAATCACTGGGAGGAGTTAGTTGGTCATGAAAAGGTTATTAAAATGGCTTATGAATCCTGTTGGTGTTAACTTTTTCAAACATAAAGGGATCTGCAGCTTATGGTTACTATTTCAATAAACCAATAAGTAGTTGGCTACTATGTGCTAGATATTCTGCTAGACATTGGGAATATACAAACAGAAGTAAAAGAGACTCTTCCCTTAAGGAGCTTATGTAGATATAAATATATGGAAAATAAATATAAAGAAATTTGGAGATGGAGGAGGGTTAGGGTTGAGAAAGCAGAGGTACTACAAGGTAGGAAAAATCAAGAGAAGCTTCATGTAGAAGATGGGTGCTTGATCTGAGCTTTGAGGCAATCCAGAGATTTCAGGAAGCAGAGATGAGGAGGAAGTGCCTTCCCTTAATGGAAGAAAGCCTGTGTAAAGGAATGGAGATGGGAGGTGGAAGTGTTTTATAGAAGGAGCAGTTAAGAATGCTAGGTTAGCTGGATCATGGAGTATATGGAATAAAGTATTAGAAGGATAAATTGGAGCCAGTTGTGAAATACTTTATTATTATTATTATTATTTTTAAAACCCTTACCTTCCCTCTTAGAATCAATAATGATTCTAAGGCAGTATGAAAGACTTTAATTGCCAAACAGGAGTTTATATTTGAGCCTAAATCAAGGATAATTCTTATCCTGGGGTCTATGAATTTATGTTATTTTACAAAAAATATTTTGATAACTATTTGAATATAATTTCTTTTCCCTTGTCTTCTTGTGTATTTCTTTTTATATATTTAAAAACATGATTTGGAGAAGGGGTTCATAGATTTTACCAGATTGCCAAGGGTGATTCATGGCACAAAAAAGGTTAAGAACAATTGTTCTTTAGAGATAAGAGAGCTGGTATTTTGTAATGGGTAGGTAAATTAACGGTAAACAATCACCTACATTAAATTGTTGTAGGATTTGTAACATCCAGATATTCAATTTGTACAGTGGGAATGTTCCACTTCAAAATGTGCTGCCCATTTATCCCTGTCCCCTAGATACATCCCGCCACCTGGCATTTGAGGCAGTTTGACTAACTGGTATTGCCCTAGTAAGGAATTTCTACCGGGGCAAGTTGACCCATGTCAAGAAATGGGCAACTGTGATTGGAGAGACTAATTGGTAATTACTATGGTCTTTAAGAGAACTGTAAAACTTAGCTTCACAGCAACTTGGTGGAGCTATTTTGCCAGAGCAATCTCTTCCATTTATAATGTCCCATCTTGAAGCCCCACTGGTCTAAACCAGACTCACCTTCTAGAAATAGGCAAGCTAGATCCCAGGATGGCTTTGGAGGATTTTTTGGTTTAAGTGGTCCCTCATCTTTTTATGTCCCTAACGGTTGCTTTGGGGACCTGAAAGCAAGTCTGTTCATGACTTTGAGAATCAAAACTCTGAATGGGCTAAAAACCCGAGGCACTCTCTTTAAATGGCTACTGTGACGTAGGTACTGTGCCAAGTTTTGGAAATTCAGTCCCTGAACTGAAAAAACTTAGTTTCCTTTGGGATGCAACATGAACCCAAGTAAGTTAATATAAAGTTAAATATAAGTTGCTAAAAAGTAATTAAGAAGAGAGAGAGAGAAAGCAGTAATAATTAAGGGAATCAGAGACATTTTCATAGGGGAGATGGTAATTCAGTTGAGCCTCCCAGGAAAACAGGGGTTTCTAAGAAGTAGTTTGGAGGAGGGGAGGCAAATAATGAAGGATAGTTTGTGTATCTGCATAGTGCAGCTAGGTGATATAGTCTATAAGAGTGCTTGCTGCTGGGACTGGAATCAGGAATCAGGAAGACTCTCCTTCCCGGAGTTCAAATCTGGCCCCAGACACTAGCTTTGGGACCCTGGGCAAGTCACTTAACCCTAGTTGCCTCACTTTCCTCCTCTGTAAAATGAGCTCGAGAAGGAAATGGGAAAGTGTTCCATTATCTCTGCCAAGCAAATCCCAAGTGGGGTGGAAAACTGGTAGGAAAACAACTGAGCAAAAAGATGAAGGCAAGAGAACTGCTAGTAATTCATTTTGACCAAAACAAAAAACTCATGATACAGAACGAGGCTGGATTGTCAGGGACTTAAAAGCCAGACTGAGAGGTTTGTATTTTATTGGAAGAGCCTACTGGAGATTAATAGAATTTTGAGCTGAATGGGACTTCAGAGATCATCTAGTCCAGTGATTCCCAAAGTGGGCGCTACCGCCCCCGGTGGGTGCTGCAGCGATCCAGGGGAGCGGTGATGGTCACAGGTGCATTTATCTTTCCTATTAATTGCTATTAAAGTTTAAAAAAATTAATTTCCAGGGGGCTAAGTAATATTTTTTCTGGAAAGGGGGCGGTAAGAATTTCATTTTTACAACTGTATGGAAGTTGAATTAGAGAAAGGAGAGACAGTGCAGGGAAACAATTAACTGACTTTTATAAGAAGCTAGAAGAGATGATAAGGACCTAAATCAGTGCCATTGTCTTGCTAGTGCTATGATCCTGCATATGGAGAGCAAAAGACAGGTATGAAAGCTCTGGAAATAAATAAAGTCAACAGGACTAGACAGCTGATGACATAAGAGAAAAAAAGGGAGTAATAAGCATTTATATATCAGCTACTATGTGCCAAGACACTGTCCTAAGAACTTTTCATAAATATATCTTAATTTGATCCTCATAACAACCTGAGATAGGTGCTATTATTATCCCAAATTTACTGTTGAGGAATCTGAGGAAAACAGAGATTAGGTGACTTGTCCAAGGTCACACAGCTAGTTAATGTCTGATGTCAGATTTGGACTCTGGTTCCCCTGCCTCCAGACCCAGAGCTTTAGAAGAATCAAGGATGATTCTGGGATTATAAACTTGGCCGACTCGGAGGAAGGGATGAGGTTAGTGGGAAAGATAATGAGTCCAATTTTGGACCTATTTGTTAAAACAAGTGAATTTGGAATACTGATGGGACATATTCAAGTAGTAGTGTACATCAGGCAGAGATTTAGGTGTTCAAGAGAAAAATGAGGGATAAACATATAGATTTGAGGGTCCTTAATTCAAATGAACATTTTGACGCAATGAGAGTTGAAATGACCGAGCTAGAGTATATAGAGAAAAGAGGGCGAGTGATAGTGCTTTGAGTGAAGGGGTGACTGCCATGCTAATCAGAGAGAAGATGAATTTTGAGCCAGAAAATTATCGAGGAGAACTAGGAGTGTCAGAAAAGGCAGAGCAAGAAGCCCTTTTCTGCAAAAGGTAGGGCAGGTTCCATTGTTAGAAGCCGCAGGAGGGAGAAAACAAGTAAAGGCTACCAGATTTAGCCTTTGGAACCATTGTTGATATTGGTTAAAGTAGCTTAAGTAAAGTGATGAGGTCAAAGCTGGTTTGCAAGGGGTTTGGTGGGAAGGAACTAAATTCTATGTGTCTTCAACTATAAAATGGGAATAATAATAGGACCAATCCCCTAGGGTTATAGCAAAGGTCACCTGTAGAACATTTGTAAAGCATTGTCCTCTGGCATGTAGTAGGTGCTCAATAAATGTTTGTTGAATGGAGTTTGCAAGTGTAGATGACCCTTGAATCCAGGGAAGAAGGCATTGGATTTTAAGAGAACTTGATTCAAGTTAAAATAAAATTAAGGCTACAGCCAGAATTCTCCGCCTTTTAGAATTAAATTGATACATACCTCATTGTAAATTTATGAGTTCTTTAATACTTAATGCTCTTGAAAAGCTTTTATTGCTTTTGCCTGAGTTTCATTTAAAATGCCCAAGTGCCCATATTTCTGGCAGTTTAGGTGTCAGGCAAAAAAATCTACTTTTCTTATTACAATTCCTTTCTTCATCTTTGGCAATAGTAAATCATAAGAACTGACAACTTAGACTTGAAACTTTAAAACCTATGGTACTGGGGGCAGCTGGGTGGCTCGGTGGATTGAGAGCCAGGCCTAGAGATGGAAGGTCCTAGGTTCGAATCTGGCCTCAGACACTTCCTAGTTTTGTGAGCCTGGGCAAGTCACTTGACCCTCATTGCCTAGTCTTTGGCATTCTTCTGCCTTGGAACCAATACCTAGTATTGATTCTAAGATGGAAGGTAAGGGTTTCAAAAAAAAAAAAAAAAAACCTGTGGTCTTGTGTAATTGAAGTCCTCAGATATTGATAGGATTTATATAGCATTTTAAGATTTGCAAAGCACTTTACATATATTAACTCATTTATCCTCACAACAAGAGTCTTTTGGCTTTTGGCTCCCTCATTTTACACATGGAGGAGAAAGCAAAGCAGGTCATGGTGAAATTATTTGCCCATGTCACAATGCTAATAAGTGTCTGAGGTCATATTTGAACTGAAGTCTTCCTAACTCTGACTTGGCACTCTATCTACTCTGCTACCTTACCCATTTAAGACATCTGATCTTTCATTTTGCTTTTGTTAGAAAAAAAATACTTTATTCTTTGAAAAAAAAAAAAGTCTTATTGATGCCTTCCTGATTCCAGGTCCAGTGCACTTTCTACTATATCACCTAGCCATATCAGATTAGTTTTCCCTACCCCCAAAATTTTGACCTGCTCCAGAGCAATAAGCAGGTTATTATTGTTCAGTCATTTTTTTCAGGCCTGTTTAACTCTTCATAATCTCATTTGAGATATTGAAGTGGCTTCCCATCTCCTTCTCTAGCTCATTTAATAGATGAAGAAAGTAGGCAAATGGAGTTGAGTGTCTTGTCCAGAGTCTCCACAGCTAGTAAGTGTCTGAGTCTGGATTCAAATGCAGGTCTTCGAAAAAACTGATTAGCTTGATTTTATTTCCTTTTAATTTCTTCTGCCCAGCTTCTGGTGAAGGTATTAAAGCTTATTTGAAATGGCCCCCAAAAATAGGTAAGTAGAGATATAAAAGACAGCAAATAGTCAGAATAATTAACCAGAGAGTGGTCAAAGAGCTGCTCCACCATCAACCAATTTAGAGTCCGAGACAGCTATAAATAGTTAAGTTTATCAGGATTTGAGTTGCTGGTATAGTTGGAACTGAAGTACGAGACTATATTCAGAAAGCCTTCTTATTTTTAGAGTTCATCGTACTCTAAAAGGAGCAGCCTTGAACTTATTTTAAAGAACACTTAAAGGGTATGAGATGCTTTTGGTTCTTGTATTTTTTCCCTTTCTTTAACCCAGCTCAAACAGTCTGTGTAAGTATATTGTGTAAAAATCTTTATTTTGTGATAGACTCTAAGCTAACCTTCTTGGGCTGGAATACGAGAGGATGAGAAGCCTTTTGTTAAGTGCAACATGCCATTTATTTAACTTTTCACAATAGAGTTAGCAAAAACAACAATGCTTAAAGATTGTACTTGGTTTTTAGGATATGCCTTGGCTTTTATCTTAGAAGACAGCCATGAAGGCCATCTTATTTTACAAAGGAGAGAAGGAGTGGAAAAAGGGATCATGTTAATAGAGACTAACTCTTCTTCTTCTTTTTTTTTTTTTAAACCCTTATCTTCAGTCTTAGAATTGACACTAAATAGCTGTTCTAAGGCAGAAGAATGATAATGGTCAGGCAATTGGGGTCAGGTGACTTGCCCAGAGTAAATGTCTGAGGTCATATTTGAACCTAGGTCAACCTGACTCCAGGCCAGGCACTCTATCTGCAGAGCCACCTAACTGCCCCCTTACATCATTTTTTAAACTCAGAACTTCCTGTCAAGACTTACTCTTCTAAAGGGCACCTAGTTGGCAGAGTGCATAAAATGCCAAACCTGGAGTCACGTAGAGCTGAGTTCAGATTTAGGCTTAGACACCTAATAGCTGTGTGACTCTGGACAAGTCATTAAACTTTGTTTGCCTCAGTTTCCTCATCTCTAAAATGAGCTAGAGAAGGAAATGGCAAACCATTTCAGTATCTTTGCCAAGAAAACCCAAAATGAGGTCATGAAGAATCAGACACAGCTGAACAATAACAACTTCTATTTCCATGGTTGTGGGAGGTCCAAGAAATTTGTTTTTCTAAAGAAACTTTTAATTCATTTTAAAGCTAGTGCTACCCCTAGGGTGTCTGTGAAAATGATAGTAACTTGTAAAATGCCTTCTGGAATCATAGTCCAGATGCCTTGGCAACTAGTTTCCCCTAGGGAAGAGTTTGTTTTAGAATGATACTTTGCTGAACTGGCATGTGTCTGAGTGTGTTTAAAATTGAAAAAACATTTGCAGGTTAATTTAAATTCCTTCTAGCCATATCCTACTTAATAATCACAGTAAACTTATTTTTCCTCTGTTATTTCAAAATTTCTATTTAAAAAAAAATGGGTCTCTCTTGCTTTTAGACTTAGGATTTTAGAGTTACAGGACTTGAGAGATCCTCTTGTCCAATTTGCTTGAATGTGTTATGGTTTAGTATAAAGACCTTTGGTCTTAAGATCAGAAAACTTGGGATCATGTCCCAGATGAAATGCTCAAAGGATACACGATGCTACCTAATCTCTTGGAGTCTCGATTTCCTAGTTTCTTTCACTGTAAAATAGAAATGATAATCATTACACTAACTATTTAGTCAGCCAATCAGTCAACTAAGTATTAACTGCCTACTATATGCCAGACATTGTGCTAAATGCTAGAGATAGATAAAAGCAAAAACTGCCACTGATCTCAAGTAGTTCACAGTTTAATGAGGGAAGTCATATATCAACAACTATATAAAAACAAGATATATACAGAACAAATTATGGATAATCTCAGGAAGAAGTTATTAAGATTAAGGAGGCCTGGGAAGACTTCTTACTGAAGGTAAAAATTTATCTCAGATTGAAGGATGCCAGAGAAGCCAGGAGGTAGAGATGAGGAAGAAGAGCATTCCAGGAATGGGACAGCCAGAGAAAATGCCTGGAGCTCAGAGATGAAGTGTTTATACAGTTCAAGGAACAGCAAGGAGTAGATGTTACTGGCTCTCAGAGTATGTCAAGGGGGTGAATTATGGGAAAACTGAGAAGTCAGGAGTAGGCTATGTTACAAAGAGCTCTGAAAGCACACAGAGGATTTTATAATAGTTCTTGGAGGTAACAGTGAGCCATTGTGTTTGGAGAAGAGCAGTCATTCATAGGATCAGAAGACTTGGAACTAAGAAAGACCTTGATAAAATAATCTTGTTTTACAGATAAGGTAAGTGAGACCCAAGGGCCATAAAAGTAGTAGGAGAGCTGAAGTTGAACCTAGGCATTTGATTCTCATTAATCTTAGTAAAGTGCTTTGTAAACTTTAATAGTTTAAATAAATGTGTTCTCTTCTTATAATGAAGAATGAAGCTCAAGGATTAATATTGATATCTTATTTTCCTTGAAGAAATTTTTAGCAAAACCATATCTTATGAAGAAGGGCACCGGGCACTGGGACTAGAGTCAGCAAGATCTAAGTTCAGATCCAGTATCAGAAATTTACTAGCTGAGTGACTTTGGGCAAGTCACTTAAGCCTGTTTGCCTCAGTTTCTTCATCTGTAAAATGAGGTCGAGAAGGAAGTGGCAAACCACTCCAGTATCTCTGCCAAGAGAACCCCAAATGGGGTAACAAAAGAGTCAATCATGAATGCAATAACTGGACAACAGTAAAATCATATGAAGAAATAAAATTGAATATTAATGAAGAAGAAATGTAAGGAATATGTAATACTTGTCTTCTAATATTTGAAGACAGAAATCATATAGTAAAAGGATTAGATTTATTCTGAATAACTTTAGATGGAAGGTGTTGGATCTGTGATTTGGTATTTAAAGAAGAGCAGGTTAGCTCCATTTAAAGTAGACCTTCTTAACAGTTGTTGAACTGTGAGTTAGTCAGCTTCCCATTCCTCAGTTTAGGTAGAATACTGATGATCATTTTGCAGGGGATGGTATGGAAGAAATTTCTGTAAAGGAGTATGATAAGCTAGTTTGGGTCAGGTTTTACAGATCTAGTACTGGAGAGGACTTATGTCTCATTTTACAAATAAGGAAACCTATATTATGTTACCTGCTCTCTGGGTGAAGGAGGAGGGAAGGGAAGAAGGGAGAGAACATGGATCACAAAATGTCAGGAAAGGATTATTAAAAATTATATCTACATGTAATTGGGGAAAATATAATAAAACAAAAAGCTGAGAAGTTACAGTATAATGTTCTGCATGCAAGTAAAACAGTACAGGCCATTGGTGAGCATGCAGCAACTTAGTTTGCCAGGGGTTCTTAATGTACATGTGTCATAAGATGATCCTGTTAGCCAATGTCAAGTTTGATCACTGGATAATAACACTAACCAGAGCTAGCTTTTAAAATTTCTCTAATTATGGATAAAGCTTCTCTATCAATGTCTTGAAAATGAAATTCCTCTACTTATTTGCCTAATGACATTACAGGAAGCAGGATCTAGGTAGAGTTGCAAGAGAATTGAAGCCAGAGACTTAGAGCAAATATAAACCAGAAAACTGGAGAATTTTAGAATTGGAAAGAAACTGAAAGGTATCTGGTAATAATCTTGTTTCAGGGAAATTCTACAGAAACTATAAAACACTATATAAATATGAGCTATTATGTTACTTTCAATCTTACACACATTTACTGTGTGTCTACTTAGTATTAGGAGAAAAATATGAAGTCAAAAAAGAAACCATATTTCCCCTCAAAACCCTTACTTGAAGGAGCATGTACACAGACCACAGAGAATTCTGGGCAAAATGTTCAAGGGAATCTTTGATCAAGGAAAGAACACTAGCCTCTGGAGAGGACAGGAAAGGCTACTCAAATGGGTTGTCACTTTGGGTAACCCTTAAAGGAAGGTAAAGGTTACAGAAGATAGAGATGCAGGAGTACATTCCAGGTGTACATGGATTGTGTGTGATGTCATATTGGGTTTGGGGAACTGCTAGTACCATTTGCCTGGAATATTGGGTATGTGAACAGAGAAGTAATAGGGCACAAAAGCCAACTAAAGACTGATGAGTTTTATCCTACAGGTCAGAGTGAGCTGCAGGATTTTTTTTTGAGTGGTGTGTGGCGTGGTTGTTGCTCAGTCATTTCAGTTATCCAACTCTAAATGATCCCATTTTGAGATTTTCTTGGCAAAGATCCTGAACTTGCTATTTCCTTTTTTGCTATTTCCTTCTCCAGGTCATTTTACAGACAAGGAAACCGAGACTGATAGGATTAATTTACTTGCCCAGGGTCCCACAACTAGGAAGTGTCTGAAACCAGATTTGAATTCAGGAAGATGAATCTTCCTGACTTCAGGTCTGGCATTCTGTCTACTGTGCTGGCTTCCTGCATGGTGAAATCTGTGCCACTGAAAGGTTATTTTGGCAGCTGTATAAACAAGATGGTTTGACCAGGGAAGAGAGGAGAATTGGAAACCCACTAGTGAGACAGTTGTAAAGGACCTTGTTTCCCTTCACCTACACTTGAATGGTGTCTCTGTGAATAGAGAGAAGGGGAGAAATCTGAAAGATTGGGTTTAGCTAAAACTTACAGGACTTGGGAACCGATTAGATGTGTTCAGTGAGGGAGAAGGGAGAGTCAAAGGTAATGGTTTTTCTGCTCAGGAAAATGATGATGCTCCCATCAGAAATAGACATTGGACAGAGGGGCAGCTTTAAGGCAGGATGATGAATTTAATTTTATACATGTTGGTTTAAGGCCAACATATCCAGATGGAGATGGCCAACGAGTGGTCAGAGAGACGAGATTTAGGTTAGAGTGGGATCATATTAGGAGATATAGATTTGGAAGATCTTTGGGTAGAGATGATTGAACCCTTAGAAACAGATGAGAGAAGAGGGAATTAAAAACCCATAGAGGAGGCAGCTAGGTGGCTCAGTGGATAGAGAGTGAGGCTTGCAGGCAGGATTTAAATATGACCTCAGTCATTTCCTAGCTGTGTGATTTTGGGCAAGGCACTTAACCCCAGTTGGCTAACCCTTTACCGTTCTTTTTTGCCTTGGAACCAACATTCAGTATTGTTTCAAAGATGGAAGGTAAGAGTTAAGCAAACAAGCAAACAAACCTAGAGAGATTGTGACTTGCTTCAAATCCTGTGCATGGTAGATGGCAGCTCACTAAAATTTAGCTCTCTAGAATCCTAGTTCAGTACAATTTTCATCTACATTTCTGATGGGAGGACGTCCACACAGCTGACCACATTTGATAAGCTTCCTTTTGGAGCAAAAATCTGCCATCTTTTCCTCTTGCTCCAAATTTTAAGCACTCCAGTTAAGCGGATGACATTAACCTTGATAAATGTAGCTAGAGATTTTGAGGATAATATATATATGAGAGAGACTGTTGTTTTTCTGATAGTCTGAGAGCATTCTGGGTGATAATCTCCCATGCAGTGTTGAATGGTATTCACATTATGCTGAAAGCTACAATTACTGTGATGTTTCTAATAAGATGTTTTCAGAAAAGTACAACTTTCTTAGACCACAATACACTATTGTTCAAGTATTCCTTTTCTCTTTATTGAATTACCTTGAAGGTTGTGGTCCTTCTGTGGTGAAATTATATTTAGGGCATTACTAATTATGAATAACAAAGATTGTTACCTAACTGGCACATCTCGGCACAAATCCATCACTTGAGAATGTAATCTAAGTGCTGACTCATAGAGTTCTAATATGTAGTTCGTATTAGGAATAGGAATGTCGTTCATCTACTGTGTATTATTTTTCTTTTTTGTCCAACCTTTGTATTGATACAGTGAATCGTACAAGTGGGCAAACTATTCTCTCTACATGGTGTCTTAGTGAGTTGCCCGTGTCATGGAGATGTTAAATAACTAGCCCAGAATTGGATAGCCAGGGTGTGTGAGGACCAGAATTTAAGATGATAAATCTGAATTTGCAAAGTCTCAGAGACCATTTAGTGCAGCCTCTTAAATATACATATAAGGAAACGGAGGCCCTGGGAGGTTGTGACTCGTCCAAAGTGATATTGTGGTGGCTTGCTCATTTTTTTCAGTTGTGTCTGACTCTTTCTGACTACATTTAGAGTTTTCTTGGCAAAGATACTGGAGTCACCTCATATTAAAGATGAGCAAAGTGAAGCAAACAGGTTTAAGTGACTCGTCCAGAGTCACACAAGGGAGTAAGTGTCTGAAGTCAGCTTTGGACTCAGGTTGGGCACTATTCACTACTCCACCAGAAATGTAGGTAGTAAATGTCAAAGGTAAGATTTGAATTAACAGCCTTTGAGTCCAGAAGCAATGTTTTTTCCTCTATGCCATAAAACGAAATTGTTCTAGATCAGAGGCTGGTTCTCTATCCAATATTCCATACTACTGCTTCATGGTTTCTAATGAAACCAGCATCTTTTTCTTTTGGGGACAGTTCACTTACCTGGGTTTTACTATTAAGATTTTTGTAAGGAAAAAAAAGACTACTAAATTCTTGTCTGCACTTTACTACCATTTGTATGTAGTAGGTTCTAGACCTCATTTAATAAAATGAGAAAGGTGTAGGTGATGCTTTCTAATCCCCTTCTAGCTCTGAAGTCTGGGATTCTCTGAATTTGAGTCTAAAATATCCAGTTTGGATTCTGGTTACTTCCATTTAGAAACTTGGTTGACATCTGACAATGTACTATTTATGAATAAGAGCTTGCTAAACAATTTTAATAGCACATATAAGATTATAAACAAGATTACAAAGAGAATGTTTCTTCTACTTAGGAGCTTCAGAAACATCTTCCAGTTAGAAGTAATTCTCACAAAAACAAGAACCTCCATTAGGATCTTTACTAAGTAATTCATTGACCATTATTTTAGTTCTTGAAAATGGTAGTTTTTTCCTATTAAGAAAATACCTGGCCTCGGATACTTCCCAGCTGTGTCACCCTGGGCAAGTCACCTAACCCCCATTGCCTAGCCCTTACCATTCTTCTGTCTTAGAACCGATACACAGTATTGATTCTAAGGCAGAAGGTAAGGGTTTTTTAAAAAATACCATATTCAGGCTTTTCACTAATTCATACTGACCTTCCCAGTTTGGCTTTATTAAATTAGATTAGATTTTAAACTAGTTAAGAATTTGGATCTTTTTAAAAAATAAAGATATTTTGCTTTGTGTAATTATAAATAGTCTCATTGTTCAGATTCAGATTCTCACTGAGAACTTACATGAAGAATTCCTTTTATAGAGCAAATAAAATAAGAATTATTTATGTCTGTTACTCCACCTGTAATCCATGTACCTAACATGGAGGATAACTTTATTTCACTATCTAAAATATTCTCCCTTTCTTCCCTGACAATACCTTCTTCTTAACTAGTGTCATGGTGAGATGATTTTTAAAAAACCATGCTGTATGCATTATGAAAAAGATCTTACCTGGTAGCTTCTATTAAAAATTAAATTTGAGGATGTCTTTCTGTTTGGAATGTGCTCCATTAATAAAGCTGGGATTTTTGAAGTTTCTGGTAAGAATAAAAAGAAAAAAAGAATATTTTAAATTGGTTAATTTCTATAAGGTAGATGCTATTATTTAGTGCAAAGAATGACTCTCCTGAAGTGGTCGCCTTATTTGATCTTGCCCTCCATACTTCCATCGGGCTAGAACCAATGACCGTGATTTATATAATTATAACTTTTGAATAGTGTGAATTCCAATACATGCTTCTCCTTCAGAGGATTTGTTATTTTGAGTAACTGGAACCTGGTTATTAGTTATATTGTCTCTCATATGCTCACTATTGTTGAAAAGGACAAACGACATGCTATGTAATTTCAGAATTAACATTTAAAAGTATGGTGTGTGCATGTGTGATACTTTTCTTCACTTATCTGAAAATTGAGCTGTATTCTACCTAAAGTTTATGCAACAACTGATCCTGTGTACTTGATGCATATAAAGCCTTGTAACAAGTGACAATGGGAGTTCTTAGGGGTGCCATTTTCTATGATACTCAATCGTAGGCTGTGATGGTTTTTAATTTAGCCTACTTCCTATAGCTGTCCCTAGAATTTTTCTACTTCTAATTCAGACATAGGATTTCTGACCAATACTCCAGGTGAAGATCAGTTAATGGGTTTTTGCTTTTGTTTTTGTTTTTCATGAAGCAAAGTTAGGTAGAAAGATTGCCTTTGCTCAGAGAAGATACTGTGGCACAAGTTCTCCAAAAGCCCACAAATATGCTTGTTATATATTTGAATATTGGTTGGTTTTGCATAGAACTGCAAATAATAGCCATGCCATTATGCCATTTTAATTTTTAGCTACTGTTTTACTAGTTGACTGACAAATAATTGAATTCCTTGTTTTCCTGTTGTTGTTTTAGTCATGTCCTGTGACCCCATTTGGGGTTTTCTTGGCACAGACTGAAGTGATCTGCCATTTCATTTTAGAAATGAGAAAATGGAGGCAAATGGGATTAAGTGACTAAGTGACTTGCCCAGAGCCACACCACTAGTGTCTGAGGCCAGATTTGAAATCCAGATTGTAGGCCCTGTACTCTATCCGCTAGGCCTCCTAGCTGCTTAATTTAATTCCTACACTAAAGGAATGTCTTGAAAACCCATGAAAATTTAGTCAATACTTGACATAGGGAAGTCTTGAAAATGTCTCAAGTCACTAACTTTAATTTTTACCCCATCAGCAGTATAGGAATCTAGATAGATAAATTGTCTCTCTGTATACCTAGCCTTGGTTCACTGCCCTAAAATTATGAATAAGTCTGGGCTATGCATTTATTGTACCCCTCCAGAAATCAGTTTGCCATAATAATCACATTATGGCTGCCCTCACATATTATACCTCTAATTCAATGGGAGAGGATTTTTTAATTACCTCATAAAATTCACGTGGCTGCCTGCATTTATTAATGCTCTGCTTATCATGGCCCAGTGAAGAGAACAGCAGCCTGATGTCAGATCCATCTGTGTTTGATTTGGTGTAATAATTTTTCTTTTTAGAATTTCAAATAAAATACTCTGTGAGCACTGGAGATCAAGGGAAGAATTGTGTCCATTCCAGACACCCCTTCCTTCCATCTCCAGGCTAGGTTGTCTGGGATATGAGATGTTTACCCAGGTTGGTAAGAATCTTAGCCAATGGGATAGCGTAATCAACTAGGAAAGAGACTGAGGTGAAACAGTTTATGGCCCCCAAGGAGTGCTAGAAGCAGGAAAAATTTAGTCTTATCACTTGTTTCTTATGGAAAATTTATAACTGAGAGTTCTGTTGCTTAGCCATGAATAATCATTCTGGTATAATGTCTGCCTTCATTTAATGGTTTTACCTTCATTCTTGGTTTGTCAAACCAATATAAGCATATTATCACAGGACTTGCAATCATTTCATAAACAGCACAGTTGAAGTTAAAATTTTCAGAGTTAAAACTTACCCATTACTTCTTGCTATCTCCCCAGTCGTTTTAGCCTTTCAAGGAATCTCAACATTGAAAGTAATCTCTGAGATTACCTTGTACAATTATTGTCTAGGATCTACTTGACAATAATTTGGGTTCAAATTCTAGCTCTGCCCTTTGTTACCTGTAAGACACTGGATTTGTTTTTGGGTCTCCGTGTCCTTATCTATATAAAATAAGGGCATTGAATTAGATGACTTGCTATAAATCTATGTTCATACAGTTCCTTTAGGCAAATCATTCTACCTTGGAATAACCCCAGTTACTAAGATGTTTTTTCGTTATATCATATCTGAATCTGTTTGTTTGTAACTTTTAACTTCTTGCTTTGAGTTTTGTCCTTAGAGGCAAAATAAAAATCTAACTGCGCTTCCACTTGGCAGCCCTTCATATACTTGAAGACTGCCTTTGTGTACCCTTGAGTTTTCTTTTATACTTTAAGCAGGCTGTTTCTTTCAACTGATTCTTATATGGCATGGACCTTATATGGCCCTTCACCAACATGATCACCTTCTTCTCTCTGTGACAGTTAAAAATGTTGAGAGACTGATTTCTGGATAAGAATATTAATTTGTTGATTAGGCTGGCATTAACCAATAAATTAATCATCTCTCCATAATCAAAGGCAAAGAAGTCCCTTCTTGCAGGTCCATAAATACAATTTGGGAGCTTATTATTTAGCTCCTCTCTTGGACATACCTAGACATCCTTGATTAGTGAATAGTTTTTGAAGAGGTGGTCCATCCAGACTCTCAATCCCTCCCAACCCCCTGTAGTAGGTGATAGTGAGCTGCTGTATATTTAAGCAAGAGGAGCTTCATTATCTCCCTTATCTATTTTGGATGGGTGGGGAACATTCCCTGGAGTTTGTGAGGATAAAGGAACATGTCAAAGGTGGAAGAACTGACTGGAATCTCTAGGACAAAACTCAGATATATTATTCAATATATATTAAGTTCAATATGTATTAAAATAAATCTGATCACCATTCTCTAGCTTATCATGGTGCTTCCAAAAATGAGATTCTTACCACTAATCATGGTGCTCTAGATGTGATCTGACTAAAGAATAGTACAAAAGAACTATTATCTCCCTCATCCTAGATATTTCCCAATTCCAGTAGCTGTAAAGATTAAAATTAATATACAATAACTATTATATTTTATAAAGTTTATTAATAATAATTAAAGTAAAAAAGCTAGCTAACCCAGCCCCGGTTACAGAGGAGAGAGAGAGAGAGAGAGAGAAGCTTCAGAATTTATAAACAATATGTGACCACACAACATGGTGGAGAGATTAAAAGGAATTCTGGGAAATACTAAGGAATTCTGGTTCATAGTTCAAGGTACAAAATCTCCACTTATACAAACTCCAACTACAGATGACTATTCCATGTGCCCTTTTCATTCCTGTGTTATTCATTGTCCAAGTCCTCTTGCAAATCTATCTCAGAGAGCACATCCAATGAACTGGGAACTAGTGTATTGAGCACATTGACAATCCATTGGATATATTTCCAGTGATTACATGACTAGCTAATTTTTTTTTCTGATTATATCTTACACAAGTTCTCTTCTACCCAATTTACTAGGGATCTTCAGTTGAGCACAACGACTGAGTGGATACTTTTCCAATGGTTTATGACCAGCCAATGTTCTTTTCCTGATAAATTACACAGATTCTCTTTTACATGTGGTTTGCTAGGATCTTTCACTTGAACACATTGGCTGTCCATCAAATATTTTCCTAATGGTTATTTAACTGGGTAATGTTCCAGTCAGACATTATTCTAATGGCCCCTTTTACACAGATTTTCATGCATAATTTATATTGCAACCTGCATCTACCTTGCATCTTAGATTTTTTTTGAGAATGTAGTAATCCCATAATGTTCTGGTCCCTAATCTAATACTACCTCCTTTTACTTCCTCATTTGTTCATAATTTGAATATTCCACACCTGGAATGGGGTCCAAACCACGATCCTTGACAGAAATCTGCATCCTTCAAGGCCAAGTTCAGTTACTCCTAGAACTGGACCTGTGATTTCACTGATATAAGGAGCATTCATATGAGATAACTATATCCTTTCATAGGTCAACACAATTTACTGAAATTTATAATAAAAAAATTCCCTAATCTCCTTTAATTAAAAGTCATTCCTCTCTCCTTAAATCTCTTATAACACTCCTATCTCTTCTATCTATTCAATCATGTTAGCTGAATCAGAATTATTTGTTTACAAGATTCACTCTCCTACTAGACTGCAAATTTATTGAGTGAAGTGATTCATAGATATCTTTGAATAATCAGGGCTTAACTTTGTTCATAGCAAATTTAATAGCCATCTGTTGAATTGATTCTATGACCTTATTTTCATTCTTTTCCAAAAAAAACTGCCTTTTTTTCTTTTTATTTTGTTTCACTGAATGAATGTTGATGAAAGCTCATGAGAATCTATATTCTCTAACACAATATATTGCAAATGCATGACAGTTCTGTAGGCTGTTGCTATTAACCTGAACAGTTGCTCTCTGTTTTAGAACAATATCTTCATTTTCTGGGAACATTTTTTTTGGATCTGTCAATGACAGCATTTCCCTCCCACCCCCTTCACCCCCATTCCCAATCATCTCCCTTTTCTATAAAATAAACAAATTTACCAAGGGACAGGGAAGGAAAGCCTAAAACTTAGAGGTGACAGTTATATCCCATTCATCTTGCACATCCTGAAAATTCATCTTTATAATTCTAATTTATCCTAGGAAATTGTTCTCCATAATCAGGGACTATTTTCATTTTATCTTCATGCTTTCAAGTGTCCAGTATGATTCCTTGTACATAAAAATATATATTTTGGGGGGGATTGGACTTAATATATAATTCAACTCTGTAGACATTTAAACATTTTAAATTAAATTTAAAAGTTCAATGAAATTCATTTCCCAATTAAAAATGACAGCATTCTGACTTTATCAATAGTAGAGATCTTGAAAAAGCTATGTATGAGGTCATAATAATTTTAAAATTATTTACCACAGTTAAGCTGATTTTTAGTTATACTATTTCGTTGGTGATCTTTTTTAAAAATCATGAAATATTTGGAGTTCTCAACTCAAGGCAAGCCAAACAATTGTTTTTCTTTGGTGATTTAGTAATTAAGTTCCTTAGCATTTCTCCAACATTCAGAGGCATTTCTCTTGCTAAAAAATATTTTAATTTGCACCTGACTTCAAGTAATGTATACAGAACTGCCATTCAATAGAGCTGAGTTGTGGTCTATGACCAGATGTGAATTGCCTTTAAATACTATACCAGTGACCTTACTACATAAAGTGGTAGGCTGTAGCAGGCACAGGAAGTTTACTGTACTTTGGAATGCAAGCAAAAATATTGGAACATTGTTTCTCCAGATGACTCTAAGAGCACTTTTCTTTCTATGTGTGGGTTGGAGAGTAGGTTGTGTGTTAAAAGATAGGCCGTGTGGGCTTGGCTTGCGTTTAGAAGGAGCCCTTTCAGATTTGGGTTCAGTTACTAAACAGGAGCAGGGCAAACATTTGAAACCATGATAGAAGCTGCTGTTGCTTCTGAACAAAAGAGGGGGTGCCTGTGTTTTTCTTTTAAAATTTGTGTATCAGTAAAAATTTTTAAAGAGAGGATGTTCAAAGAAAGTGAAGGACATGTTGAAGAATGAGTAGCAGTTTTGATTTCCCTCATATTAGTAACTTTTTAAAAAATACTAAGATGGTAGGCCAGGTACACGAGGGTACAGAAAGTTTAGATAAGAATCTGTCTCTGTCCTCATGGAGTTTATCATCTAAAGGAGGAGAAAACAAACAGATAATTCTAACTCAGAGTGCCACATAGTTATAGAAGAGAGGTAAAATGTGTCAGAATCATATGATTGGGACTCAGATGCCACCTAGTCATAGAATCCCTGCTATAATATTTGTGAAAAGTAGCCTTCTAGACTTTGCTGGAAGATCTTTAATGAAGTGTATGTAGCCTGGTCCACTTCAGGATGGGTCTAAAGATAGAATAAAAGTCCTTAGTGAGGCCCTAGAAAAAAAGTCATTACTTAGGGTTTTTAGGGAAGAGAAATAGAGGGCTTTGTGGAAAATGTTAGCTGAGTGAATAGAAATTAAAAAGATAAAGAGGAAGGAGTATAGCAGTAGCATCAAGGGAAAATGTCTTCCTTCCTTCCTCCCTCCCTCCTTCCCTTTCCTCCCTCTTCCCTCCTGCCTTTTCCCCTTCTCTCCCTCCCTCCCTCCCTCCCTCCCTCCCTCCCTTCCTCCCTCCCTC
>NC_058130.1:528621131-528742280 GCF_016433145.1 Gracilinanus agilis
CTTTCTTTCTTTCTTTCTCTCTCTCTATTTCTCCCTCCCTCCCTCCACACCTTCCTTCCTTCTTTCCTTCCTTCCTTCCTTCCTTCCTTTCCCAAGTTTGTTTATTGACACATGGGAAGAAGCCAGTGGAAAAAGAAAGATTGGAAGATCATGAGAGGATATGACTCTTGGAACAAAGGGCCCCAAAAAAGCAGCAGGGAATTCAATCAAGAGTAAAGGTCAAAGAATCAGCCTTAATGAAGAGAAGGAATCTCTTTTGTGACCAGAGTATGGAATGATGCTAAGAAGCATAGGGAAATACAGAAGGAAGGATATGAATCTTAGATTTTTGTAAGATAGTACATTAAGTTCTAAATAATAGTATACTTTCTTACTATAAGAAGAACAAGTTGAATTTAGAATTTTTATTTTCAAATGTTCAGTATTACAGAGACATGTTTTTTTCATACCTAAGTACAGATTAATTAAATGCCTTTTTAAAATAGCTTCTTTTGGGCCTCTTGTTATGCTAAGGGACTCTGTTGCCACATAAAATATTGGGACTGGAGGTGTAAGGGCCATTATCACCCTTTTTAAGCATTTGCACCTAATTGTTATTTTAATTATTCTAGGCTCAGAGAAAGGGACAGAAAAGGCAGAGAATCTTTTTGGCCTGTTCCTATTTCATTTATGGATAGCACTTTTTAAAAAAGGCAATTATCTAAGATAGACTTGATTAATATTAGCAATGATTGTTTAGAGTACAAGTAGCAGTTGGCTACTGCACTGAATCCTAGAATATATTTCTTTTCTTTTTTTTTTTAAATAAAATACTTTACATTCTGACTAAGAATGGATACCTAATGGATAATTAATCAATGCTTAAGTATCCATTTTGAAGGAGAAGAGCAGTAAGGGCTAAGCAGTTGGGGCTGAGTAACTTACCAAGGGTCACACAGCCAGGAAGTGTCTACAGATCCCCCATCTCTAGACCTTTCCTTCTTTCCAGTAAGCCATCTAGCTGCCCCTCCGGAATGTGTTTCAATGGGATAGAGTGGGTAAGGATTCCTGGCATCAATATTAGCAGGTCTCATTGTTCTGCTGTTCCAGGAGCCAACAAGGAGAGTATTACAACTAAGTATCTTGTTCATCTAAAAACAATGAGTAAACATAGGATGAGGGACAAAGAAGTGAATCATCCTTCCTTTTGTCACTCGTAAGATACTTCAGTGAGTTCGTACTTTCATGACAAGTCCTGGCATGGAGCTGCCCTTAGATTATTGTCAGGATTATGTATGCTGGTGGAACATAAGCTTTCTCTGGCAGGTTCTACAGTGCTGATTGTCTCTTCTATTAGGATGTAAGCTTCTTGAGGGCAGGGACTGTTTTAGCTTTTCTTTACATCCCCAAATGTTAGTGCTAAATAAATTGACTTGTCTCAGCAATAGATTACTTTCTCAGAACCAGTCTAGCCAAATAGGGTAAACATTTTTGATTGGAGCAGATTCTAGGATATGTGTTTAACATTTCACAAGGCTTAACAGATGAGCACTGTTGTGGTGCAAGGTGCAGCAGCAGATAGTGTTTTCGCAAGTAAGATTAGTTTTAATGAGAACCAAATCCTATCACTTGTAAAAAAAGAACCCATAACCAATATTTAGTACTCAGAGGAAAATGCAGTAATATTCCACCTTTGCAGAACACGACTGTCTTTCCACTTATCTGAAATATAGTTGAAAACTAGGAAAGTTATCTTTCCAAAACTACATAGTTGTGGCAAAACCCAATGACTGAATCAGTCGCTTAATTCAAAGAAAAGCCCCATGGGGTATTTTGTTTTGTTTTTAGAGAATTCATTCTTTCTTTAGACATAATTAAAGCAAAAATCACCTGCTTTCTGAGTTTAAGGAAATTACAAATTACAAAAGACAAAGGATATTACCAGTGACAGCCTGAAAGCAAGGGAGGAGATAGAAAAGTTACATTAAAAACTGGAACAAGAAGAAAAAGAACACAGCTTTGGACCTTTTAGAATAGGAAGAAAAAGCTCTTTTCATCTCAGCCCTGAATGCAATGCTGTATTATAGTATACATTCATGTTTCTAATGATGCCTCTGAGTCATCAAAAAAGTTAAATTATGTACATTGTAATCTGTTTTGAGCAGTAATATCATGTAGCAGGTAGGGAACTGGCCTCAGAGTCAGGAAGATCTTGGTTCAAATCTTTCCTCCAACACATACTGGTTCTGTGAAGCTGGACAAGTTGATTAATTTTCCATTGCTTCAGGCACCACTCAAAGATTGTAAATAACTCAAGTTGCCTGATCATCATTGGTGGATGAAATACCCACAGTGGGAATTTCCCCTACCAATGAAATCACAGGATCATCCAGGCCAAAAAATTATCAATTTCAGATGGCACAAATGGATGCATTTCACTTTGGAAAGTTTACCTTCTAAAAATGGTTAAGATTTTTTTTTTTAAAAGGTAAGGTGTTTCAAAAGGGCAAATACTCAGCTGTCTAGAAAACCTGGCTACCCACACTGATTCATTCTCTTAGTGTTCTGTTTTGCCAGGGTTTTACTCTTTTTTTCCTTTTCTCAGACTGAACATAAAATAACCCATTCTTTTCTGTTCCAAATGGAGTTCTCTTAATTTCCTTCCCTTCTCCCTCTGCTACCAATAGAATACAAACTTAAGTTCAGCTACCCATTCTTCTAGGAAGACTTAACTATCTTACTCCTTTTGTTGGTTTCTTCTCTGTACCTCTTGTGGCTTTTGACTTTATCCTTCATTTGTCACTTAATTAGCACTACAAACTAGAACTTATCATGTTATAAGTATAAATCTTGTCTTATCAGCTAGATTTCAACCTTGAAGACAGGGACCATGCCTTACATTATTTTGGATTTCTCATAATACCTATAACAGTGACCTGTACATAATAAGTTCTTAATAAATATTTGACTAGCTGGGGAAAAGGAGACTAACTAATAAGGGTAACTTGTTAAGTTCTCTTTAAGTGTGTCAAATTTTCCAAGAACTCTACCCATTAACTCTTCTCTCCAAAGAAGAGAAAGAAAAGAAATTGTAACTGGAGACACATATTAAACACTAAGACTTTTGAGTCATCTTATATCCATATATGTGTATGGTAACTTTTGAGAGAGGGAGAGGGGAAGAGAAGAGAAAGAGGGAGAGAGCTATCAGCGGTTTAGATGTGATATTTTCATACCTGGGAGGAAATAAGGTCTCCAAGATAGCATATATAAAGAGAGAAAAGAAGGTCTAGGACAAAGTGCTAGGAATACATGTGCTTAGAGGTCAGGAAATACAAGATGTTAGGGGCAAGTATTTAAGAATGACACTGTCCCCACCTTCTGGAAGCTACAAGACCCAGACACATAATACCTTTAAGTAAATGTAAATAGCTTTTGAGAAAACAGAATCATCAGAGGTTATACTGTAGGGTTGAGTTGGAAAATATTGTAGAGTTAATCAGATAGGTAATTGAAAGAGAGACTTTTAACTGAAATTTAAAGAATAATTGAGAGAAGGGTGATAATTCCATTATTGTATGATTTGAGTAGAAACAATAGCTTCTATTTGGAGGAGAGGCAAGGGGGAAAGCTTTTATATATACTTACTATGTGCCAGGCCCTGTGCAAAGCACATATTATTATAGATATTATCAGACAACCCTTCAAGGTGAGTACTATTATACTCATTTTATAGATGAGGAAAATGAGGTAGACTAAGTGACATGTCCAGGATCACATAGCTAATGTTTGAGCTGAATTTGAACTCAAGTCTTCCTGACTTCCAGGCCCCTGTGTTCTATCTAGTGTGCTATCAGCACCCTCAGGGTCTAGAATTTTAAAACAGAAAAAGTAGCTTTGAGACTATCTAGTCCAAATCCTTAATTTTGCAGATGAGGAAACTGAGGCTCAGACAGGAAATGACTTTTCCCAAGACACACTGCTAGTACGTGGAGAAGCTAGGACAAAAGATCAATTCCTCTGACTCCTAGTTTGGCAGACTTTCCACTTCTACCTTGCTTCTCCCCTTTTTCCAGATGTGGTGGATTCCAGGAGTGGAGTCTTGCTCTTGATTTATGCCTTTTTTGATGCTACATTTTAAGGTGGATTTGTGGTTTTTCAATTCATAAGTAAGTTTAACAAGGCGCTTTCAGACAGAAACTTTAGGCAATAGAAGAGAGAATGCTGGATTTGGATTAAGAACCACCTGGGATTGACTCATACTTCAGAAGCTTATTTGCTGATCATGACAACTTCACCTATCTAGACCTTAGTTTTCTTATCTGTAAAAGGAGGGGGTCAAATCATCTCATCCTATGCACTTCCTGCTCAAAGCTGAACATAATTCTAGGTCATTTTCACATTCTGAAAGTGAAAGAACACAGGCCAGTGAATTGTATGTGTTATCAAGTGTGTCTGTTTGGGATTTAGTTCTGCTATTCACACCTGATTGCTGATGCTATCACACACTTATCTTAGGAAGGGCTTGTGTTGCTAAGGGCAAAAACAAATATACTTGGAGTGTGTCGTAAGGGTGAGAAAAATATCCTGATTGGAGCTCTTCCTAAATCTCCTTTAGCAGTCCAGTACTGTGACAGGAAGGCATGAGTCCAACATGATGGGAGTTTTTAAACAAGGGATAAGTTTTTAAACAAGTCCATGAGAAATGTTATCCAAATAAGTGATGGCTTTGGGGAGCAATACAAGTATTCCTGGGATATTGCTACTCCCTTTAGACACTTTGGGAACTTCACTTTTGGAAATGGCTTCAGAACCTATGGTTCATTCTTTTGAAAAACTTTGAGGACGGCAAGTTTCTGTCCCTCAAATAGAAGAAGACTTGAAAAACTAGAAGTCTTTAAAACCAGATCTGGTAAATAAGATTGGGTGGACAAATGAGATAATATAAATTTGGGGCCCAAAACTACATTTAACTTAAGAAGAAATGTCCTCGAACAGCCACATTTAGTGCCTTACTACTTGGTTGGGTTCTCTTCAGTCATTTGATGACAAGGATGTGACTGTGACCTCTGGCCATAAATTTGGAAGGAGGTAAGGGAGCCAGAGCCAGTATTCACAAGTTTCATAGACCTATGTTTCTGCTTGAGCTCTTTAATTGGACAATTTCTGTTGTTGCTATTTTACTACCCCATACCATTGCTGATGTTGGGTTTTCTTTCCATTCTAGAACATAGCATTAAGACAGTGAAGGGATGCTGTGTTGTTGTTTAGCTTAATTTAGCTTACCCAGATTTTAGCAAATCATTGGAGGGATAAAGATAGAGAGGGAGACATCAGAGATAGAGAGAGGTGCCCTATAAACGATAGTAAGTGGATTCAAACTGTCTTGGTTGACTAGACTCTGTGTTTTAACAAATTATTTAATATCACATTGGAAGAAGGTCTTCAGTGGATCCTATGGTGTTTAATTAACATTTTTATCAGTGACTTGGAGAAAGGCATAGGTGGCCTGCTGATCAAAATTGCAAATGACAAAACTGGAAAAGAGCTGTCAGGATTCAAAACTGTCTTGACCAGTTAGAACATCAGGCCAAAATAAGAAGATGAAGGTTAGTAGAAGTGACTGATATTCTCTAGGTATTCATCAATTTACAAAATAGTATATAAAGTCTTATACTTGGGCTTAAAAAATCAATTTGCTAAGAAGCAGATGGAGAATGAGGCTAGGCAACTTTTAGTCTGGAAAACATTGATATTTTAGTAAATTGTAGTCTTAGTATGAGTCAAAAGTGTCATAGAGCAGTCAAAAATAATTCAGCCTTCAGCTTCACTAAGAGAAAAAGAAAAAGACCTGTATAGGTCTGGGGAGGTTGTCTCACTGTACTCTGCCCTGGTCACATATAGCTATAACATTATATTCAGTTTAGATACCACAGTTTTAGGAAGCATATTTTGTAAATTGAAGAATGCCTAGAGAATATCAGTCAAGATGATAAAGAACCTTGATTTCTTGCCATATAACCATTATTTGAAAAAGCCAGAGATGCTTGGCCTGAAGAAAAGAATTTGGAGAGAGTATGATGGCCCTAAAATAAACTGCAATAGAATCTTTATTCAGATGTGGAAAACAGACCTGAAGGTTGTCATGTGGAAGAAGGATTAAACTAGGAGGACAAATCTAGGAGTAATGGTAGAAGTTGCAAAGAGGAAAATAAAGACTTAATGTTAGAAGAAATTTCCTAGTAGTGTTGCTTGGTCATGTCCAACTCTTCATGACTCCATTCAGGGTTTTCTTGGAAAAGATATTAGAATGGTTTGCCATTTCCTCCTCTAGCTCATTTTATAGATGAAGAAACTGAGGCAAACAGAGTTAAATGACTTACTCAGTGTCATACAGTGTCTGAAGTCAGATTTGAACTCACAATGAGTCTTCCTGATTCCAGGCTTTATCCACTGAGCTACCTAGCTGCCCTTCTTAACAAGAACTCTCAAAAAATGGAGTGGTCTGCCTCTGAAGGACTTCCTCTTACTGGACAACTTCAAAGGCTAGATAAACAGTTGTTGATTATATCATGGAGGGAATTCTTGTTCAGACCTGAGTTGGATGACTTTCATATCAATGATTATTATAAATTTTGACAAGTTAAGATTTTGTCATGGATTTAGTCTTACTTAGTCTTAAGCACACATTATTAAAAGAAGCTTTGGTATTGTTTTAAAATTTCTATTGGAAGAGGTTAAACCTATTTTTAATTTTATAAAATTTACTGGACAGCATGCAGTAAAATTGGAGGTATAGTACTGGTAATGTTAAATGTGTGCTGTCATATCTACATGGAAATGAAGGACCATGTCATTATGAGTGCCTTCTTAATGCAGAGGATTTATTGCTCTGAAAAGATAAAATGGAGAAAAATTATGCAGTGTATCCCCATAGTTTTACAACTACTTGAAGATTTTGAGGACACCTCGTATGTCATTTTGTCTTGTGCTAACTATGAAATTTATATAAGGGCACTCAGCTCTTTGTGTCAAGAAATTATGATCAATCTAAAATTGTCTAAAGAGATAACATGGGTATATGATCATTTTGCCAACTGAAACTTGATTTTCTTTCTTAATTCCATTTTTAAGATGAGAGTTTTAAAGGAAATTGTTGGAATTAATGTGATTGTAGATGTAAAAAAAAAACATATTAATCCGTTAAATGATTGAGAAATAATATGTGACACCAAAAGCTTTCTCAAGTTCATTAATTGGGCAGGAAAGATGACTGAGCTTTGATTAAAAAGTCAACCAAGGTCTGTGTGTGTGTGTGTGTGTGTGTGTGTGTGTCTGTGTCTCTGTGTCTGTGTGTCTGTCTTCAATTTTGACTGTGTTGCGACTTACTCATTGTACTACTCTTTCTTTTAGATAAATACATGCAAGTGTGTGCTGCCTTCTTAATAGAAAAGCTGTTATTTATCTTGCCTGTGGTTTTCCCACTAGATTCAGAACTTTGGCATTGCCATGATGTGTTTTATTAAGGCCAGTCCAAGATCTGTAAAAATTCACCAAATGACTCTATGTGACAGACCCTGTATTATTTCCACAAAGGTTGGCTTTTTGAATTTTTGTACTGAAAGAAATATAAATTATCTCAGAGGCATAATTTAGGTATATATGAGCACCTCTCCATATAAAGAATGCCCAATTAGTGAATGCTGAACACAACCTCACCTCC
The DNA here is from genome assembly GCF_016433145.1 of Gracilinanus agilis. Taxonomy (NCBI): domain Eukaryota; kingdom Metazoa; phylum Chordata; class Mammalia; order Didelphimorphia; family Didelphidae; genus Gracilinanus; species Gracilinanus agilis. Next base: position 528,628,834 of record NC_058130.1, read on the forward strand.
CCCCAAGGCCTTTATATTTTTCCAGACTGCTCCAGATTACATTCATTGCTGTTTGAGGCAAACAGTAATGTGTGATGGTCAACATCATGGAAACATTTGACCCAATTTCTCTTCCCTGTCATGGCCTTCCCTTAATCATTAAAGAGATTTTATAGATATTCTCTTTTTTTTCCCTCTTTTGTCACTTATGGATCAGCCTTTTATCCTTCTCTTCTCTCTTATGACTGTTGCTCACTTAAATCAGACAGATTTCTCTTGCCCTTCAGCCTCTGGTCACAAGTCACTTAATCTTCCTCAGCCTCAGTTTCCTCTTGTGTAAAATTATTGGAATAATATTTGTGCTATGTTCCTGAAGGGTTCCTCTGAAGAAATTGCTCTATAAGCCTGATAACACCATATATAAATTAAAGTAGTTATTACCTCTTTTGAAGAAAGGGAAAATGAATGTGAAGTTTGGAAGTCAAATTAAGTATGCTGAAGAACTCCTGCCATCATCCAAGTTTAACTTTCTATCTTTCCATGATCTAATTTGATATTTTGATCAGGAATTGAAGTGACTGGCCTCTTTGAGTTTGTTTTCTTACCCGGAACAGGAGGAGATAGTGAAAAAGTCCCTAAGCTTCATTTCGACTTTAACATCCTATGACTTTTAATTTCTTTTTAAATTTTTAAAAATGTTTTCTTTTTCAGGCTTTAATTTCTGAAGACTTTTTTATTTTATTTTTTTATTGATTAAGAAAAATTTTCCGTGGTTACATGATTCATGTTCTTTCCCCCCCTTCTCCCTTCCCCCATAGCTTACATGCAATTCCACTGGGTTTTCCATGTGTCATTGATCAAGACCTATTTCCATATTATTGATATTTGCACTAGGGTGATCGTTTAGACAGACTTTAATTTCTGTAGCCCTTGACAATGCCAGAAGTTCTTTTCAGAATTAGAATCTTTATCTATTTCTTGACCATCCTTGAGTTAAGTTTCCTCCAATATCAGGATTTGAGATAACATGAAAAAAAAAAATCTTTGCATTTGTTTTGCCCAGGTGCCAGCATTATAGCTTAAGAGTTACAAAATCATTCATGTTGCTGGATTATTCATGTCAATGTTAAACTCTGCTTTCTAATTGTTATTATGCTGATCAATTAGTATCAACAGAGGTACCCACAAATGGCAGAACTTTGGGGCTGAAAGGAATTTTTTAGATGTAATTGATTCTAACCATCTTATTGTACAGAGGAAAAACAGATTCTGAGGGATTGTGACGTATTCACTATTTTTTTTTTTTTACTTATTCACTACTAATGACAAGTAGGTCTGTAAGCCAGGTCTGCTGGTTCCCACTTCTAATATTTTCCTTTTGAAAGTAAGTAGAAAGAACACAGACCAGAGCTTAGGAAAGGTTATAAGTTTGAGTCCCAGGAAAGTCACTGAACCTCTCTGAGAGTCAGTTTTCTCTTATGTAATATAATGGTAACAGGATGACCATGTTAGTTAACATTTATGCACTTACTATATATATGTCAGGCACAATGCTAAGCACTTTTCACTTGTTTTCTCATTTGATCCTCCCAACTGCCCTTTGAGGTAGATACTATTAATACTATAATTTTACATGAGGAAAGTGAGGCAAATAGGTTAAGTGATTTGCTCAAGGTCACACAATGAGTATCTGAGGACTGATTTATTTTTTAGTTTAGTTTAGTTTTTTAGATGTTTTAGTTTAGATTTTTAGTTTTTAGTTCTTACTTTTATTTTAATAACAAATTTCCACATAAGTTTTCCAAATTTATATGGTTCATGTTGCCTCTCTCCCTTCTTTCCTCCCCTCTCCCAGAGCCAACAAACCATTCAATCAGGATTACACCTGTATTATCACACAAAACATATTTCCATATTATTCATTTTTGTAAGTGAATAATCTTAGAAAACCAAAACCCCAAATCATATGCCCAAATAAAGAAGAGGTAAGTCATGTGTTTTCATCTCTGAGACCTGATTTCAACACAAGTCTTCCTGGCATTCTAATCACCCTACCACCTATCTGTAAAATGAAGAGACTTGCCTTCCTTGCTGAAAAATGCTATATAAATATGTAAGTGGGTAACTATACCCTGACAACTTGATTTTAGTAGCACTGATTGGCAATTGACTAGTCAGAGTTAAAAAGAGCCCATAGGATTCATCTTGTCCATAGCAGCCAAACCCACTGACCTGATGGAATGGCATCCAGTTTTTGCCTGAGCAATCCATCCTAATTTTAGACAGCCCTAATTTTTAGGAAGCTCTTCCTTATAATTAATCAACCAATCAAAAAGCATTTATTAAATACTTAACTTCCACTAATAGATCTTGGTTTTGCCCTCTGGAATTAGAATGAATGTCTAATCCATTTTCCACATGAAGTCCTCTTAAGGACTTTAATTATCTGTTTAAACCAAAATATTTAATTACTCCCTTGCAGGATGAAGGTGTGAGCTATAACAATGCATAGTTTTGAATAGTGGGCAGTTTCTCTTAGCCTGGCAAGTACTTTTTATCTTTTTAGGAGGTAATGTGTCTTTAACTAGTGTGAAATTGAGAGCCTCTAAGTCTTACGCAAAAAAGCAAGATTGACTCATCCTAAGTCAGGCCATCACAGTATGGCTTTATTTTGATTCATATTGTTTGTTGTGAAGCCCATTGTCATATATACACCATAATTGTTAAAATTTCTATAGCACTTTAAAGGTTGTCAGAACACTGCCCTACTACGAAGTAGGTCGTGCTGATATGATTGTTCCCATTTTACAGATGAAGATAGTAAAGCTCATTTTCTTCTATTAAGATTCCTCTGCACAGGAGCAGTTTTGTGGTGAAAGAGTCACTTTTGAACATCCTTATATTTCTTTCTTATAAGAAATATTAAGCTGAGTAAGTAGTTCACAGTCATGGCTCCAAACTCACTAACATGAAGATTTAAGATCCTTACCAGAGAATAGGAGAGGAGATAATGGCTAATGGTGAGGATTTGATGGCTTGCAATTTTAGGTTGAATTCTTATTGATCTAAATCAAGACTAGTGTTGAATAGAAAAAATGTAGAAGCATTATTTTTTTCTTCATGTTTTCAAAGTGGAAATCAAAGGTAAGATGAGCTTTTTAAAGTGTTGTTCAGTCGAGTGACTCTTCATGACCCCATTTGGAGTTTTCTCGATAAAGATCCTGAAGTGGTTTGTTATTTTTCTTCTCCAGCTCATTTTATAGTTGAGGAAACTGAAGCAAAGGAGGTTAAGTGGTTTGCCCAGGTTAGTTTCTGAGGCTGGATTTGAACTCGGGAACATTAGTCTTCTGGACTTCAGAGCCCGATGCTTTATTTACTTTGCCTCTTGGCTTCTCATAATTATTCCATCAGTTTTCTACTACCAGACTTAATGTGTTATCTCCTCTCAGGGCTGTTAATTCTTCCTACTTCAGCAATTCATTTGCAGAATTGGAGTTTTCAGTAAAATTTACTTTCTCCCTTCCTGTGTACTCATATTTTCTCATGTGTTCTTACACCCTGCCCTTTTTCCTCCTTGTAAACTATGTCTGCGCCTCACCCCCATGTGTTATGTTGGAAATATTCTTTACGAGACTTTAAAATTTTAAACTTTCAAATGAAGAAAATACGGCTTTATTACACTGGAAAATGGTGTGACATTTTGAAAGGTCACATTTTATAGTTAGGAAATCAGCAATATCTGTGTGAATCATTTCAGTCATGTAAGTGAGTTGAATGTCAATATTATAGAACCATGATGGAAAAATAGTACTTTGTTTTTAAACTCATTTTGATGACATGGTAGAATATAAGAAGTCTAGCACCTGGGTGGAAAACTTCAGCATCAAGATAGTTTCTGGTGACAAACATCCTTTTTATACGTACCTTGAATTTAACTACAGCTATCTTACCCAGGCCAACAACTTCTAATTTCCTAGTCACAACTGAAGGATTAGTAAGGCATATTTAGGATCCAGCTATTCAGATAATATAGCCTTTGGAATTAAACAGGGTGTTTGTTTCCTGGTAGCAGGCAGGGATCTCTGTCAGCAAAATAGCACAAAGAAGAAAACAGCTCCCTGTTTGTTAATACTTTTTGGTAGCATATTCTTTAGGTTTCCAGTCCATAGAAAATTTTCTGAGTTCACTTAAAATCTCAGAAGACAAGACAAGATTGAAAACTGATTAGAGAAAGCTTGCAAGAACAAGAAAAACCTACAGTGGGGACAAATGAAAAGTAATGATAGACTTGGGGACTGAAAAGCAATTCCATCAAGTACAAGACAGAGAATGAAAGACCAGGAAAAAGATTTGTCAGTGATAATGAGCCACAGGTTGAATATAAGTCAGCAGTAGAGAGAGGTGTTGTTTTTCAACCTTGGTATTAGGATGTTGTCATGGGAAAATGACATAAGAAGTATAAAATAATCTGACTCCTTTATTCAGCTTTGGCCAGACCATTATTTAAATGATGTTTCAAATCTGGCTCCATATTTAAAGTAATATTCAAACAAACTTGGGGAAAGTCCAAGAAAAGAAGCAAATATGATGAAAGGAAAGGAAAATAGGATCTATGAGGAGAGGTTAAAAAGTTGGGAATCTTTCATCTGAAGAGAAGTCTAAGAGGCTACTTAATAATTGTCTTGAAGTATATATGAAGGATTGTTACAAGGAGGATTCTGAGCAGCTATTTGCTATCTCCAGAAAGGGCTGAAAGAAATTGGTTGAAGTTGCCTTGAAAGATTTAGGTAAAACACAGATGAGCATTTTGGGGTGGTGGGGGTGGAAAGGAAGATGTCGAACTCTAAACCTGTTTTGTGGAGGAAGGCTATGAAATCTCTAACTCTAGGATAACATCATGTACTTCCTTCTTAATTTCTTTCTTGAATGGTTAGGGTGGGAGTTGGAAGTAAGGTGGGAAGGTGGTGAAGGAGAGGGAGGGAAGTTGTCAGGCTAAACTTCTTTCTCTGAACTTCTATCATACTTATGGCCTGGATTGCAAAATTAGACCACACATATTACAAAATGAGGCTTTAGATATATATATATATATACATATATATATATACACATACACATATGTATATATGCATTGAAATGAAAAGACCTAGTCTGTTTTCAATCAGCCAGAATTAAATTCTTTCTTATGTTTTGTTGAAATGCGTTTCTACGAAACTTCTTATTGGTTCTAGTCCCCTAACCTCAACTTTATCCCTTCTTCTAGTGAAGCCAAGTGAATTAAGTCTATCTTCTTGTCTTTTTCACATGATAACACTGATGGGTAGAATGTCCTTCAGTTATTTAGATTACTGTCAGACACCCCTTAATCTTCTCTTTTCCATTCTAAGTGTCTTTTAGTTCCTTCAGTCCAACCTCATTAGACATGGTTAAGTCCTTTCACTACACTGATATCATGAATGAATAAGTTCTATACTGAGCTTTTTTTTTTTTAATCTTTTATTCTCCACTTTGGTGAGCCCCATCTACTGCCACTGATTGAGTTGTTTCACTGCTGATAGTAATAATAACCAACTGGACAGGATGACCTAGAAGTCCTCTTGTTTATGTCTCAAAACTTCAGATGCCCTAAATGGAACTCCTTACTTTTCTCTAGCTATCCTTTTTTCAAATTTTCCTAGTTTTACTGACATGGCACCATCATATATTTCCAAATCATGCAAGTTCAAAACTTAGGAGAACCCCTTGAAATGAAGAGATACTATCTGTAAAATGTACAAGCTGGGGGCAGCTGGGTAGCTCAGTGGAGTGAGAGTCGGGCCTAGAGACAGGAGGTCCTAGGTTCAAACCCGGCCTCAGCCACTTCCCAGCTGTGTGACCCTGGGCAAGTCACTTGACCCCCATTGCCCACCCTTACCAATCTTCCACCTATGAGACAATACACCAAAGTACAAGGGTTTAAAAAAAAATGTACAAACTCTATGTAAGTATCAGCTATTAAAAAAAAATCCTTGGCTCCATCACACCCTTCCCATCAATTTCTAAGTCTTGGTGATTCCAACATCACCCCATTTCTCGCCTTTCTATATTTCTTACCACTCACATGGCTACTCCTGCTCTATTTTAGGTCATATCTTGAAAGTATTCCAAAGCTTCCTAATTGGTCTCTTTGCTAATAGTTTCCCCTCTTCAATTAGTACTCCACACAGCTGTCAAAATAGTTTTGCTAAGGCTCAGGTCTTATCAAGTCACTTTGGTGTTCAAAAATTACAAGTGCCTCCCTTTCACCTCCAAGATAAAATACAAAATCCTTAGCCTGGCACTTAAAGCTCTCCACAGTCTGGATCCACCTTCCTTTTCCAGACTTAATTCGTGTTATTCCTTACTGTGTATTCAAACCAAATTGACTTACTATCTATTCCTTAACCCTTAGCATTTCATCTCTTACTCTGCCTTTACAGAGACTGACCCTGTACCTGAAATATGCCCTTCTAATAATGATGATGATGATGGATAACGTTTATATAACGCTTATTATGTTCCAGGCACTGTGCTAAGAACTTTAACAATTATGATCTCATTTAATCCTCACAACAACACTGAGAGGTAGTTGCTAATATTATCCCCATTTTTATAGATGAGGAAACTGAGGCAAACAGGTTAAGTGACTTGCCCAGGGTCACATAGTTAGTGAGTTTAAAGATCTGATAAGTTTCATCACTGAGAATATTTCTCACTTAAGTAATATAATCACAACTAATAGAATGAATCAACCATCTTTATTTAGAACAGGCAATTTGCTCAAGGAATCTGACTGAATTAGTTTTGTATCTGGCTCTAACACTCAAAGTAACTCATCAATTTTCTTACATCCTTAATTTTTCAAACTATATAAAGTATCTATGATTACAAGAGTTCCCATTTTTATCTATAAAATACTTAGAGCTTCACCAGCCTTGGACTGGGAGTCAAATGAGGAATATTCTAGCTGTGAATACTGTGTGACTTCATAAAAGTCATTTAATAATGTCGCTGGGTATAAATTTTCTAATTTATAAAATGTAGAGTATGAATTGATGTTTTTTAAAGTCTCCTTTCTCCTCTAAAATTCTGTGATCCTTTGCAATTCATTAGATGTCCATTAGAAAATGGACAATGGATATAAAGTGCCCTAGCCTGAGGTTCTACACCTTCTCTTCAGTGCTTCTTTTTATTACTATCATTTTTTCTCATTCTTCTAACATAGTCCTCAGTGCCAGTAGCTATCATGAAATAAGGCTTATGTAAGGCTTTCTGATTCTGTTTAATTCCCTAGCTCCCTCTCTTCCTCTCTCCTTCCCTTCTTCTCTCCCTCTGCTCCTCCCCCTCCCTTCTTTCCTCCTTTCCTCTCCTCTTTCTCCTTCCCTTCCTTCCTCCCTTCTTTCCTCCCTTCCTCTCTTCCCTCCTCCCCTCTCTCCCTCCTCTTCCTCTTTCCCTCCCCTCTTTCCTTCCTGCCTTCCTCTCTCCCTCCATCTCTTCCTCCTTCCCTCCCTTTCTCCCTCCCTATATAAGAGCCCTGTATTGGTTGTGATAATAAGTGCCATGTTTTTGGTATAAGATTGAAAAAAATGAAGCATCTTTGTTGCTGCCCTAGATGGTTTTTAATATTTAATGATGATGTAACATTTTGTACACAACTTTATTGTGCTATGAGTACTTTGAAGGCATAGTGTTCTTTTAAATTTGTCCCCTATATTGGTTTTGACTTTTCTGAGAACCTACTGGTAAGATGTTTCCCATATACTGGTCAACAGTGGATCTATTGCTTCAGCTTAATAGGATGCATGCTAAAGAAACTACATGGCTACAGTCACTTGGGCCACTGAATGTGGTCAATGAATTTGAGAGTACCAAACAAAAAGTATTTCAATTAGATGAATAACCAGAGAAAAAGAGAGTCTTTTTGCTACTTTCTCTATCCAGTCTTTGTTCACTATATTTCACTTTTAAAAGTTCAAATGCTTTTTAGAGCCTCCATCCAGTAGGCCTCTCACCTCAGGAAAAAATTGGTAAATTCAGAAGAATTTGGAAGTTCTCACTCATCTCTCGCTTTTGAAATGTTAATGAAATAACTTTTTAGACAATGTTTGTGAGGAAAATTTATAGTAGTTTGCTAGGTATTAAACCTGGAGGGAGGAAAATGCAGTTTTTCCAAATTCATTTTAAATGTATAAAGATTATACAGGCTAACATTGGATTAGCTTTTCGGTAGTTTATAAAGACATATTTTAAAGAGAATCCTCAATGTTGTATAATAATAATATAATTAATTTCTAAATGAAATTTTCCATATAAAAAGCATTTTATGTACACACTCTCTGTCTGTCTCTCATATTTATTTATCTATTCACTCATTTATTTGTTTGTTTGTTTATTTAAGCCCTTACCTTCTTAGAATCAATACAGGTATTGGTTCCAAAGCAGAAGAGTGGTAAAGGCTAGGCAATGGGAGTAAGTGACTTGTCCAGGGTCACATAGCTAGAAAGTGTCTGAGGTCTTATTTGAACCCAGGACTTTCTATCTCTAGACCTGACTCTCAATCCACTGAGCCCCCTAACTACCATCCCCCTCATGTACTGTATTTTTAATGGAAATCTGACCAAACTGAAATTAAATTAAGTATCAATAGCTTGAAATACACCCACACCCACACCTACCCACAAGTTTTTACACATATATATTTATATATGTGTATACACACACACATATAATCATTTGAGGTAACTTTTCTATTTGCCTTAATCCAGAATCATTTTGTTTCAGTAAATATGTTATTTCTACACATAAAGTCAGAGTTAAAACAGACTTTCTACTAAGATCGAAATCCTGGTCTTTTGCCCACCTAATTGTAATAGAGTTAAAATAATTTAATATTACAAAAGTTATTTGGACTGCCATCCTGTTCTCTGAAATATAGTGCAATAAAAATAGCCTTTCTATGCCGTAGGGGAAAAAAAGCAACATCCATCGGCCAGAGGAAAATTGAAGAGTTTTGGCTGAAGTGAATAAAATGAAAGATTTTGCAACATGAAGATGTTTGGCATTTATGAAAGGATAATTCCATCAGCATCCAAAATAGTTTTTAGACATTAACTTATTAAAACTTGAAACATGTCCATGCGAGTTAGATGATATACATAATTATCCCCATTTTATTGTCAGAAATAAGCTGCAACATAATTTTGTTATTTGTACAAGCCCCCACAATGAATTAGAGCTTAATCTTAGAGGGGGAAAAAAATCTCTATTTGCCTACTCATTTATGTTATCCGAGTTATGCCACCATTCTCTTCTTGAACACAAAAATACATGTCTGTGTTAGGCACTTTCCATTTAAGGTACTGCCCTCTACGTTTAGCAGTTTGGGAAGAGTTTGAGGAAACCTAGCTGAAGCCTTCAAGGACAGACAAGGAAGTAGAAACAAGATTCCTCATTGAGTTAATAGAAATCAGAACCCACTAGATAAAAGCTTCATTGTCCCCTATTTCCCTTCTGTGCCATCCAGACTCTAAGAAAGGTTAAACAACTCTTACTAGTACCTATTGCTATGCTGTGCACCATCTCTCTCTCCCTCCCTCTCCCTCCCTTTTTCTCTCTCCCTCTCTCCTTTCCCTCTCTCCTCTCCCTGGAAACTGGAAAATGAGGGTATGCCTGTCAGTTGGGGAATGGCTGAACAAATTGTGGTATCTGTTGGTGATGGAATACTATTGTGCTCAAAGGAATAATGAACTGGAGGACTTCCATGTGAACTGGAAAGACCTCCAGGAATAGATGCAGAGTGAAAGGAGCAGAGCCAGAAGAATATTATACACAGAGACTTATACACTGTGGTAAAATAGAATGTAATGGACTTCTGTTCTAGCAGCAATGCAGTGACCCAGGACAATTCTGAGGGATTTATGGAAAAGAACACTACCCACATTCAGAGGAAGAACTACAGGAGTGGAAACAGAAGAAAAACAACTGCTTGAACACATGGGTTGATGTGGACACGATTAGGATGTAGACTCTTAATGACCACCCTAGAACAGGGTGGAAATAGGTCTTGATCGACGACACAAAAAGAAACCAGTGGAAATGTGTGTCAGCTACTGGGGGGCGAGGGGGTAGGGGGAGAGAGAGCAAGAACATGAATCATGTAACCATGGAAAAAATTTTTCTAAAAAAAAAAACAAAAAAAAACCAAAACAATCTGTGTGCCTGGTTCCCCCACCCATACCAGAGTGTCCAGACTCAGGACATTGATGAAGAGTGTAATGAATATATTGTTCTGGCATTTTCTTTACTATATAAATGTCCCTGGTGTTGCTACTATTTCTTTTGCTTTATTGTTAAGGAAGTGGTTGTGTTTAAGATATGTCTCATAATTGTGAGTAGCTGGGCTTGTATAAATAGAAATGTATGGGTGGAGGCTAAAGAGATGATTAAGGAGAATATATTCCTTCTCAACAGGGCTGCCTCTAGAACCTTGAGAGAATTTGAAAGGAGTTGTAAAGTAGTGTACCTTTTCTGGAGACCTAGATTTTTCAGTATGAGAGAGCAATTTGGATGGAGGGAATCAGTTGCACAGAGTCAGAATAAATGTCCATAGGCATCATAAGAAGTGTGAAGCACTATTGTGTGGGTCCTCTCATTTCCACCCTTTGTACATTACATTTGTTAAATTGAAGGGGGGCAGGAAATGAAAGATTACATATGAAACCATTACAGTAGCAGCCTTTCCTTCATCAAAGATCTAGCACTTAGCATAGATACTTATTGACAGTTAGAACTGAAATTGCTACTTTCACTTACTTCTGAGCCATAAATGGTGGTTTAGGTATATGGAGACTAGTTTAAATATAAGATAAAGAAACCATATACATTACCTCTACTTTGCTAGGGCTCTTTTTGTTTGCTAGGAATATTTTCTCCTCTCTTACCAAATTTATTAAGCTCAGAATGTCTTTATTTTCTGGACAACAAAATGAGTATATTACCATCCTAATTAAATAAAGTGAAGGTAAATTTAATTTAACTTCTTTGGCCATTTTTGGTTAAAATATTTACCTTAATCTATTTGCAACCCACATAGTGGGCTATGTGAATAGCACAACTTTAAGTAAAACTTTCTTTTAAATACAGACTAATTATAGAATTATCCTTTCAGGGAAAAGTGAAGCAATTTTTTTCTATTGTTTTTCAAGTTTTAACAAATGATTAGAATTACCCGTGAATTGTCCTTGGGTAAAATTAAGCTCTCTTTTTATAAAGTCTTTAACCTGTCATCAGGCTTTGCTGATTTATTTTTTTAAAGCATAAAGAGTTGTTAACAGCATTTATGTAGCCCAGCATCCTCTTATGATGTAATTGTTCATATGTTTCTGAAGCCTGACAGATCAAACCAGCATCTGCTGGCTGGGCATCCTCCCCAGTAGAGTGAGCACCTTGAAGAGGTTGGTTAAGTTATATTTGGCATCTGCAATTTTCAGAATTTTAATTACTCCTTTAAGTATAGCAATAATTTCTGTTGTCTTATATATTCATATATTGATATTGTCAGCATCATTAACTACTCACTATTGACATATTCTTTCTTTTTTCTCACCTTTACCAAGGACTTTTGGAAATTCTCTTATTCATAATCTATAAAGTAATTCTAAAAAGATCTTCTTTCTTTTTTTTAACCCTCTTTCCACCTCTAACTTAAGTAGTTATACTGCACTGAGAGTATCTTCTGTAACAATGAATTAATTGAATCATCTGAATAAAGTGAAGTTTGGTACTGCTTTTTTGCTTTAGTCTCTATGTGTCTCCTTTAAGATAGTAGGAAATTCATAAATATTTATTGAATTGAAATGTTTCCATTTGATACCTTGATATTTTTCATCCTCCAATATTTTTTGGCAAATAATATTAGAAAGGCAACTAAACTTTGTTCTCAGTGGGATATCAAGATGTCATTTAAGTGTGATTGATGACTGTTTCCCTCAATGAAGTAAAATGGGTTTTCCAGCCATGGGAACAGCAGTGTGATAGAGTGGAAAGAGAATTGGCCTTGAAGGCAGAAGGATATGGAGTCAAGTCTCAATGCATATCCCAGGAGATAAATTCCCTACATCAGTGGTGGCAAACCTATGGCACAGGTGCCAAAGATGGCACGCAGAGCACTCTCCGTGGGCACTTGACTGCCCTCCCACTCTGCAAAGTTCATTACTAGAAAGGCAGAAGGACTCGGGCAGAGTTGCTCCCTTTCCTCTCTCCACTACACCTGACATTTTTTCACATCACCTGCCCCTCTGCCCAGCAGCCCAATGGGAGCACTTCCTCCCTCCCCTGTGTGGGATAAGAGGGTAGGGCATGGCACATGGTCTCTTGAGAGCATGGCACTCAGTCTGTGGGGTGGGATGGGGTTTGGACCCAGCACTCCATTTCTAAAAGGTTTGCCATCACTGCCCTATAACAATGAAATCATAGGTCTAATCTCTTATCTTTTTTAACAGTGAAATAAAACTTTTATTTCAAGGGAAAAACAACACAATTTGGGGGGATATGGGAGGAAATGTTAACAATTTACACAATGACCAATCAGGCCAGATGACCAGTGATGAAGAATGCTACCATTAACCGGAGTATCTGAGTAGGATAGAAGCCATCCCCTAGCTTAAGTTAATTGATGTATAATGTGGATCACTTTATTCTGTTTGCAAATAGATGAATTTTAATGAATGGAATATTTCCTCACAAGACACAAGTGTTGCTTTGTCTTTGCAGTCTGTGGTTCATAGTACCACTACTATAAATAAGCATACTCTTAAGAATAACATAATTTCTTTTATAAATTGCTAAATTTCTTTTCACCATTTAGCCTAATATTTTCAACTTTTAATACATTACAATTTGATATTTCACAACTAAAATTTTGGTTCTGCCTCCAAAGAAAATAATACTTCTGTTTTTGAATCAAAAATCTCCTTATGCCCCCCCCAAAAATATAACAAATAGTATTCCTTTGAAAAGAAGAGGATTTGTTTTTGTTCACTAATGATTTGAAGAGAAGAGAGATTTATAGCCCCATAATTTTTTCTTTTTATATCTTTCCTTGTTTTATGCCATCCTGTTTACTTAGATTTTTCTCCCATTACTTTATTACCACTTAATGCTTTTTCTATATTAATCTGTTTCCTGATTTGCTTGTGGGATTTTGTAATAAGCAATTCTACTTAAGGCAGAAAGGGAAGCAAAGAAAACCTTTCTTTCCAATTGACAAGAGTCATATATAGTATTTTGGATCTCTTGGACTGCACGAATGGGCCTACCTCACAACAATGTGTGTGGACAATTATTTCCTCACTGCCATTTAATTTTTATTTATTTTTAAAAATATTTTATTTTTAAAGTATTTTTCCATGGTTGTATGATTTATGTTTCTCCTTCCCCTCTTCCCTCCCCACTCCTGGATCTGACAAGCAATTCCACTGGGTTATACATGTATTATCATTCAAAACCTACCTATATATTATTCAGTTTTGTAATAGAGTAATCTTTTACCAAAATTATATACCCATATTAAAAAGTGATAAATCATATGGTTTTTTTCTGCATTTCTACTCCCACAGTTCTTTCTCTAGATGTGGATAGCATTTTTTCTCATAAGTCCCTCTAGAATGTCCTGGATCACTGCATTGCTATCAGTAGCAAAGTCTATTTATTACATTTGATCATTCCACAATGTTTTAGTTACTGTGTATAATGTTCTCCTGGTTCTGCCCATTTCACTCAATCTCACTTTGTGTAGGTCTTGTGTAGGTCCTTCCAGTTCTTATTAAAATCATGAGGATTCACCATTCCTTATAGCACAATAGTATTCCATCACCATCAAATACCACAATTTGTTCAGCCATTCCCCAATTAAGAGACATCCCATCATTTTTCAATTTTTTGCCACCACTAAAGGCACAACTATAAATATTTTTGTGCAAACAGATCCTTTCACCTTTTTAAAAAAATCTTTTGAGATACAAACCTATTAGTGGCATTGCTGGATCAAAGGGCAGCCATTCTTTTAAAGCCCTTTGGGCATAATTCCAAATTGCCTTCCAGAATGATTGGATCACTTTATCTCACCACCATTTTTAAAGAATAGTGAAAGATACCTTGTTCTTACAGGCTAATTAGAGGATGATTATGATTTGGACAATTAATTAATAATTTTATTTAACAATAATATCCTGTTTTCTCCCAGACTTGTTCATTCAAAAATATTTACTAGTCCTTACTCTATCTCTGCATTGTGGGAAAGAAGTAGAAAAGACACTTGATTAGTTGGTGAGACAGTGTACATTCATGAAACAATTAGACCATGATTCAAAACAAATATAAGAGTCAGTTGTACTTCTGGCCAAGATGGCTTCCTGAAAGGGAAACCAGCTGCCTACCTCCCACACACCCATTCTAACAAAATCCTGAAGTTTGCATAGGCCAAATAATAATCAGTAAATCCACTGAGGAACTCATACCAAAATTCCATAAAAGATCAACCAGTATCCTGAGGACAAGAAAGTGGGCCTCCAATAAAAAGAACACTAGGCACTGGGCAGCCCCTCCAACTTGGCCAGAGACTGGATAAGGTTGAGTATAACCTGCAGATCTTTGTCTCCTGAGGCAACAAGGGCAGAGGGCTCCCCTAAAGAAGAGAGGAGTCCATGACACACAAAAAATGGCCACATTACAGCACCCACATTGGGACAGTTCAGGACAAAAGGCCCTGAGATTTCTAACACTGTATCCTGAGATGGGCCCTGAAGATAAGTGCTTGACCTCAAAGGCCCAAGGTGACCTAGATCTGGGAGAAAGAGGTAAGGAGAGGAACCCAAGGGACCCAAGACAAGACTAAGCAGGTTAGCCCCACCCAAAACCAGCAGCCTTGCCCTGACACAAAGCCTCCTAATGTATGAAGAGTAAATTAAAACGTTGGCCAATATAAAAAATGCTCCAAATCTAGAGGTTCCCAAAAGGTGAGAGCATTTAACTACAAGCAGAGACTCAAAGAAAAAAAGAAAGGATTTTCTACAAGGACTACCTGAATATCTAGAATAGATATTCCTAACCTTGGGTCCAAGGATTAGGCTTTGGATAGATTTCAGGGAATTTTTGAATTTGTTTGGGAAAAAATACATCTCGAGTTTCACTAACAACTAAATAAAATTATTACTTCCTTCAATTACAAATTTAAAAAAAATCAAACATTCTGAGAAGGGGTCCATAGGCTTTATCAGTCTGCCAAAGGAAGAAGAGCCCACGACATAAAAAATATTAAGAAACTCTTGTCCTTTAAAAGGTAAAAAACTGGAGATAGAAATTGGAAGGAGAATACATAGCTTAGAAGAAAGTGACAAATCTTGGACTCCCTGAAAACTAGAATAGACCAAACAGAAATAAGTGATTCCGTTAAACAGCAAGAATATTAGAACAAAATTTAAAAATAGTAGAAAATGTAATATATTTGAATAGAAACTAACCTGGAAAAAAGGATAAGGAGGCACTATTTGAAAACATTGAAAATTCCTCTTTCTTACACAACAAAAATTATAAAAATAGGCCCAGACATTGTGTTTTAAGAAATCATAAATAAAAACTTACTCAGATGTACTAGAACTAGCAGGCAAAGTGACTACATTCTTTGATTCCTGAAAGAAATCTTAAATGGAAAAGTTCCAGGAAGGTCAGTTAAAATTCAGTTACCATATCAAAGAACAAATATTGCAAACATCCAAAAACTAGTAGTTCAGGTATATAAGAACTTCAGTCAGAATCACATAAGACCTGTCAGCTTCTAATATAAACGATGGTAAAGTTCAAAAACAATATTACAAAAGGTAAAAGATTTAAGTCTTTAGTAGAATAGAAGACTTTTAGATACTTGGTTCTATTCTAAATGTCTGAAGAGGGCAAAGAGAAAAATAGCGAAAAGGAGAAGGAAATTAAATTATTTCTTATAATTGGAAAAGAGGAGTATATAAAGTGAAAATAGAAGTATATAAATGCAGAGAAAAGTTTGGGAGAGAGTGGATATCAAATGAATTATACTTTTACCTCATGGACAAAGTAACAAGGAGGCTTTTCCCTTCACATAGAAACACATAAAAACTAAATAGTGAAGAGAGCAGAGGTAGAAGAAAGGAGATAGTTAAAAAGGAGAGTGATTCCAAGGAGGAAATAATCAGAAACAAAACAAAACGAAACAAACCTTGGTGATCCTAAAGAGAAAAGAGTGGGAAAAGAAAAGCAAAAAACTTTAAGGAGGTGCCATGACAATTGAGGAATGCCTGAACAAATTGTAGTATTAATATAATGGAATTGAGCCTTAAGAAATGAAAGAAGAAGCAATCTCAGAGAATCTTGACTAATAATGAACTGATGAAGACAGAGTAGTAAAGTGAGTAGAACCCAAAGGATACTCTGTACAAGGATAAAAAAACATTGTAAAGAAAAACTTCTTCCAAAGACTTAATAATACTGATCTATGCAATGACTTCTCCAGATGACCTATGATGAATCATGATAGAGAAGTGATCTGTGCAAGATGCAGAGAGAAACAAACATTTTTGGTCATAGGCACTGTGTGATTCCATTTTATTCAACTATGTTTATTTATAAAAATTTTCTCCTCCTTTCTTTTCTCCCAGATAATGGGGGGTCAGACATTATGGGAGGGTTGTCAATAGTGTTTCTCCCAAAAGAAATCTATTGATACATTTTGAGGCGCACAGAAGAGAAGAAAAGTTCAGAAGGAAAAAGAAACAAGCAAAACAGCTTCGCAATAACATACAGAATTTGTACTTTAGAAAAGTAAGTGGTATGAAGTGGAGATTCACAATTCATAGAGAATCCTCTTTTTGTGCTCTAAGATATGTCTGGAAATGCTGCTTTTTTCGTTTGTTTGTTTTCAACTCCAGAATAAAAATTTAAATATAGAGAGCATCCGAAACAGTGGGAAAGAGCCCTGCATTTTAGTCACTGGTCCTGGGTTCAACTTCTCATTCTGCCACTTTTTTGTGTGACCTTGAAGGGGATCACTTTACATCTCTGTACCTTCCTTTGTATAATTGTAGACTATGGTGATTCTCTGGACTAGAAGATTTCTAAGGCCTCTTTCAACTCAAAATCTATGATCATAGTTGCAGCAGAAATGCAGTGCTTCTTCAGCATTATTTTATTGTATCTTTATCTCTGCTAATATGCAGTAAGGAAAATAGAAATGAAATGTTATTGCTTTAACAGCAGATATTTGGCTGTTTCAGGTTATTTTCTAAGAATAAAGACATTTGGGGAGAGGAATAAAACCATAAACTCCACTTAATAGGACTGATAAAAGCTTTATAGATTCTGCTTTTAGACCTTAAACTGTTTCCTTTTCATTTACTTGAAAATTTTTTTTGGAAGCAGAGAAATCATATATCTTCTCTGACCTTGTGAATTATGGAGAATTTCTGATCCTGACCCTTTAGCCTGTCCTTCAGCCCCCATCCTGAAAGTCAGGAAAAGGTATTGGGAATGACTTAGGCTGTCATTCCTATATGTCAGTTAAGATGGGTTTTGTAGTGTTAGCCTTATCTCAATTTGGCCTATTTTGGTGTGGGTCTTTCAGGGGTCATAATTATATCTCTGGTACCACTTCTGACTTTTTCCCCTCTAGTAAAGATTAGTATATTTTTCTTTTGAGTTCTAGATGGTTGATAATATCCTGTCTAGAATCACTTTATCCTTCAGAGGTTTAATAAATAACTTCAGAGTTAAGAATTATAAAATGTGTGGATTTATCTGACCTTAGTCAACAATTAACTCTGCAATGGAGTTGGATGCTAGTAAGTAATTTAATTAAATGTGGCATATAATTACTTTATCCCGAAAGTAGAGATGTGACTATTATTATGTGTCAGCAATTTTTAAAAATTTTCTTTTAGTTGGATGAAAGTTTTATCTAAAGAACTTTATACTTGTGATCATAGAGTAGGCAAAAGATGTTGGAAAAGAACAGCATAGGAGATGGGTATACAGCTACATAATACATTTTAATTTTTATTAAACTATTTGGATTTAATTTTGCAATGATGCGAAAGGGAACTTAGATGTTTAAAAGTGAACAAAAAGTATAGAAATGAGCCACTTAATTAATAATCTTTTGTTAAGCATCCACTATGTTATTGACAATCATGCTGGGTATTGAATTTAAAAAGCCTTGGCTCAAGAGCTTATTTTGGGGGAGAGGATAACACACACACACACACACACACACACACACACACACACGAGTGTGTTTAGCTAGGTGTCACAGAGAACACTGGGTTTGGAATTAGGAAGACTTGAATTTAGATGTGGCCTCAGACACTTCCTACTTGTGTGATTTTGGGCAGATCACTTAACTGTGTTACCTTGCCATCCTTGTCTGTCAGATAAACTGGAGAAGGAATAGCAAACCAGTCAAGTATTTTGCAAAGAAATTCCCAAATGGGGTCACGAAGAGTTGGACACAACTGAAATGACCAAACACCAACAATAAATGATTTTTTAATTTTTTTAGAAGACTTTTTTCTACATTTTAGAAGATGTAAAAATAATTTTTGGCAGAATTAAAACTTCAAAGAATCTTTTTGGATAGCAGTTTCTTTTGGTAAAAGTTTTAAAAAATTATATGCTTTGATTCAATATTTCCATTGTTGGGAATACATCCTGGAAGTATGATCCAAAAAATTCAATTGCAGTAGAGCATTATTTATAATTATAAAAAAGCTGAAAACAATCTAAATGTCTTTAGAAGAGGAATGGATAAATTGCGGGTACATTAATGTAATGGAATACTGTAATTTAATTGGAATAGACTAGTGAGGAATAGGGAAAGACTATTATAAAATGATAGAGGGAAAAATAAAAAAGGCAGAATCTGAATTTAAAGTATACTATCATTAAAACCATAAAAAAAGGAAGAGTGAATGGGCAAATGAAGATATCTGGGAGACTTAATACTCTTCACCAAGAATTTGTTCTGGAGATGTGGGAAGAATCATAACTGAAATATATGAACTCAGTGGTTGCAAAAACGTTTGTTTATTTATACTTCTGTTTTTTTAAGGTTAAAATATTTTTGCATTTTCACATTTATGTTCATATTTTACAATTTTGGCATTTGATTCCAGGGAACCAGGCATACCAAGAATTTCATAAACTGAAATTAAGGCTTATGGCTGAAAACTTCAATTGTAGCTAGGAATTGATCCAGCCACTTTTAGTTCAGTAACTATAGGTTCCCTAATTGCTGCATTGTACTGACCTGACTATTTTTAGGGTAAATTTCAAGAAAAAAACTATAGAGAAAGTAGTGATAAATATAAATGAAGGGGCAGCTGGGGAGCTCAGTGGAATGAGAGTCAGGCCTAGAGACAGGAGGTCCTAGTTTCAAATGTGGCCTCAGACACTTCCCAGCTGTGTGACCCTGGGCAAGTCACTTGACCCCCATTGCCTAGCCCTTACCACTCTTCTGCCATAGAGCCAATACACAGTATTGACTCCTAGACAGAAGGTAAGAGCTTAAACAAACAAACAAACAAATAAATATATAAATATATAAATGAATAAAATATAACGGATAAATATAAACTATATATTTATTTTTATATATATAATATATAAAGCTTATATATAAACTATATCTTATTTCTATTTATCAATACTTTCTCTATATGTGTGTGTGTGTGTATATATATAGTCTTTTTCACAAATGATGCCTTCTCTAATAGGGAGAAGGGAGAGAGGAAGTTAACTGGGTATTTAATGTAACAATCAAATAAATAATTGTTTTAAAAAAAGAAAAAACTGGTAGGAGATCTATTTTTAGCAAAACAAAACAAAACAAAACAAATCCTTTACTGTAGGTAACAACACTGCTTTTCCTAGTTAGCCAGCTGTTGACTAGTTTTAATAATCTATTAGAAATAAAATATCAATAATATGGAAATAGGTCTTGATCAATGACACATGTAAAACCCAGTGGAATTGTGCCTCAGCTATGGGAGGGGGTGGGAGGAAGGAAGGGATAGAACATGAATCCTGTAACCATGGAAAAATGTCCTAAATTAATTAATAATTAAAAGATAGTATTAAAAAAAAAGAAAAAGGAAAAAAGAAATGAAGCATACAGGGGAAAGAAAGAGTTGAGAAAACAGTTACCCTCACTAAAATTTAAAGTTCTTAAAAAAAGAAAATATGTTTAATTTTACCAAAATGTTAAAGCTTCCTCTAGGGGTACAGTTGAATGAATGGATGATCTTGGATAAGTCATTGTTTCCAAATATTTATTGAATAGCTAATATGTATAACTACTATGTTGGAAGCATCTTAGCCTAAAAGAAAATATGTTTGAACCAGAAGATCTGAAGTCTGAATTCTAGCTGCTCTACTTATTACCTCTGTGTTTTTTGGATAAGTCATTTTTCAGTTTTAAGGTCTCCAATTTTCTCAACCTTAGAAAGAAAGCATTACATTAGATGATCTCTGAGGACCATCAGGATTCTGACTTTTCTATGATTCTGCTTCTGAGAGTCTAAGAGTGACTGTGTGTGTGTGTGTGTGTGTGTGTGTGTGTATCTACAAAATACATATCTATGTATATTCGTATACATATATGTACTTATTGGTTGTAAAACCCTGTGTAAAAAAAGACAAAGGGGAGGGAAGCTATTCTTTCCTATGGGAAAAGTGAGCAAAGTCAGTCAGAAGAACTCAATGAATGGAGAGGTACAGAGAACAGTCCTGTCCTATTTGGTTATAGCATAGAATGCATTGAAACAAGTAGTATGAGATGAAGCTGGAATGATGAGTTGAGGAATAGCCTTGAATGCTAGGGGATAGAATTTCAATTTTGCATGGTAAGTAATAGGAAGTCACTGAAGATTCCAAAATATTCTAGATGGTAATAAAAATTGGTTCTGTGATGACAAGAACACAATAGAGAGAAATGTGTGGTAAGGGTAGGTTAAAAAAGGTCCTTGATAACAAATTGACCTTGTCCTGCTCATTCACTTCTTATATAGTGAGATATCCCTAAATTACAATTGAGGAAGCCAGGATGTAGGTAACAACATATGGACATAGCCATATATGAAGCCATAGACAAAGGCTTCATAGAGGAGCAGGAACTGAAGCTGGGCTTCACCAGAAGGAAAGAACTTAGAAAAGTAAAAAGCAGAGTGAGAATATATGAATAAAGCCTCTTTTCAGACATGCCTAGGACTTTTTTTTTTTGCAAGGCCCTCCTTTTTAATACACTGGAGAATGCCCTAGCTTGCATTAAATTGGTGAGTCACAGCTCTGCTAGAGAGTTGAACTGGCTGAGTGTAGAAATGAAAGTAAGTGTAGATGATGAGTCTTTCTGTCATTTTTTATGTGTCAGCATTATCTTAGGTGCTTTATTAAGCTGTGAGAATGATGCATTATGCTTATTTAGATTTAAGATTTCTTCTCTTTCATTCACTGTAGATGATCCTAAAAGCTTTATTCTCATCTCCCTCTACTCTATTTAGGAGGCATTCACCTGTCATTTGCCTTATCTTCATATGAATGATTATCAAGATTATGTTTCCACCTTTTTCTTTTTTCTGTACTAGTCCTATATTATCTTTATATCAATTTCCAGGATACTGTTTTTTGTTAGCTCAATCAAAATAGCAAAAACACATTTTTCTCTGTTTTTAAAAAATCTTACCCTATTCCCTCCTAAATTCCTGACATCGATGTGATTCCAATTTCTTCCCAAGACCCTATATTTTTCCCTCATGTCCACTAATGTTAAAGCCACTATTTGTGTTTAATTTTTTTTTCTGAAGTTCTCCATCCTGGCTCCCTTTAATACCTTCCCTTTAATCAATTGACTTGGAATAGTATTGTCAAAATTATTTTCTGCTCTTTTTATTCCCTTTTCAGAATCCCTTCTTGAATTTTCATGGCATTTCAGATGTAAAGGTCTTATCCCTTCTCTGCTTTCTAGAAATTGACAATCTCATCTCATCTCCTTTATTGTTCTTTCTATTTTGTTATCTCTTAAATATACACTTAAATCTATTATTAAATTTTACTTTGATTCCCACTCCTACTTGTGTTAGGGGAACCTTGTTTCTTAAAGGTCTGCTGGGCCGAGCTTAGGCATAAAACCTTAGAAAATCATCATAGCAATGGTTAAGTTCTTTATTTATTGTTCAAATAACAATTTTTTAAAAAATGTTACTATCTTATCATCTAAAGGAAGTAATACACAGCCCAATAAGCAAAACAATAGGATATAAGTGGAAAATAGCCAGAATTTGACAGAAGTTCCTAATTCTGCATTTCTGAGCTACCCCACCATGGTCCATTGCTGCTTGGGCAAAGTCCAGTCTATAATGAGTTCCACTTTAACTGCAATAGCAAATAGGTTTCAAGTCAGTAGGCAAATTGGAGTTTGGAGAAGCTCTTCTATGGGGCAAGGTTTAAGCTTCATCTGCCTTGATGATGCTTCCTGGTAACTTCTGGTTCTGTTAATGTGACTTCTTAGTTAGTCATTTAGAATTATAAAATGCCCCACCCACATGGAATTAGTTCTCACCCACTGAATTTGGTAGAAATCCCAAGGCAGAGGAGGTCACCATACCCTGCTGATTATATATATTTACATTTGGAAATAAGTATGTGTGTGTCTATCTTTTAGAACTAACTGTATTCAAAGTCAATTGAAAATGGAATAACTTAATCCTGAAGATTCGGAAGATCAACAAATAAATCAGAGATAATTTCATTTAAAATAAGATGATAAATTTCCCAAATTTTTGGTATTTGGCCAAAGTAGTCATTAAAGGAAAATGTATGTCTCTAAATGATGCATGAATTTATCACATTCAAATTAATCACAGTATTGATTCTAAGATGGAAGATAAGGATTTAAAAAAATAATATAATAACAATACGAGGTAGAACCAAAATTTACCATGCTGTAGTTGAACCCAAAAAAAGTAGGAATAGTAATAGTTTCAGGCAAGGTAACAGCAAAAATTGATCTAATTAAAAGAAATAAAGAAGGAAACTATTTTGCTAAACATTAACATAGAAAATGAATTGATTTACATACTTAATATATGTGTACCCATTGGCCTATCTTCTAAATATTTAAAGAAAAAATTAAATGAACTATAAGGAGAAATAGACAGAGTGGTAGTAATGGGGGATCTCAATTCATCCTTACCATTAAAAAAAAATAAGAAAAATTAAGAACCTGAATAGAACTTCATAAAAATCAGATATGTTAAGTTTCTTTTGATTACTGAATGGAAATATAAAGGAGTATACATATGTTCGTCTCTGCATGATGCCTTTATGAAACATGCTCATATTTTAGGCCATTAAAAAACCCACAAACTTCTATAGAAAAATAAAGATTATATATATCTTTTCCTAAGCATTAAGATTTAAAAAACACTTTATATACATTATCTCTTTTGATCCTCATAATAATCTTTTGATTATTTAATTAATAATCCTTTTGATGTTATTGCTTTTATTTCACATGAGGAAATTAATAGTCAGTAAAGTAAGGTGTTTTTCTCAGTCAGACAGCTATGAAGTATCAAAAGCAAGATTCTAATTCTGGTCCTCCAAACTCTTGAGTTCAATATCTATTGTCATCTTTCAGTTTCTTCATCTCTAAAATTGTAACTTTAGACTACATGATCTATGAAGACATTTTCAACACTGAAACTAGGATGCTGTGATCCTAATGGCAAAGGATGAGTGCTAGACCAAGGAGAGAGGCATCTAAGATCATTGCCATATAGAAGAAAATCTAGGCTGCAATAAAAATTTTGCTGTCATTTCATTGAGTTAATTAATTATATTCACTTGACGCTTTACAAATTCCCAAAACACACACACACACACACACACACACACACACACACACACACACATACATCCTCATACACTTATTGAAAGAAAACTCACCATAAGATGGTCTAAATTTACTAAGCTAATATATTGGAGTGGCTTATTTGCACAACAGAAACATTTTTCACTTTATAATAGGATTTGCAGAAAGGTCTCTTAAGTGCCCATGAGGAGCTAATCATTTTTAACAATGGTTCTTAACCTTTCTTTGTGTCATAGACTCCTTTGGCAATCTGGTTTACTATGAATCTCTTCTTAGAACAGCATTTTAAAATAAAATACTTAAGATTAGAAAGGAAGCTAATTATATTAAAATTATTATAAAAATATTGAAAAAATTCATAGACTCCAGGGGAAGGAACCTTAATTTGAAACGTAATTAAATTTCTTTAAATATTGATATTGAAACAATCTTTCTAAATCATATCTTTGATGTTTATTTAGACTTCTAATCCCTCTCTCTTTGAGAAGATCAGCTATAAAAATGAGTTTGAGCTCCACTGACAGACTTTGGTTGGTCTCTTTCTTTATCAAGGTTTAATGGAGGTTATTTGGCATCTTCTTAGTGAGGGTATTTATAGTTCCAGATAGCAGAAAGATTTCACATTAAGCTTTCGTTTTCCTTAACTCTACTAAATAAACCTTCAGATGCTTGCTCTTCAGAATATACTGTGAAACAAAATTAAGGTAGTTTTTGTTAAAAAAGATTTTTAAAGCAAGTATTTTATTTATATAAATGAACATTTGTTGATACAGATGAGTATCTCTTTTGACCTTTGAAAGTACATGCAGTAAGGTTCAACATATTTTTATTTTATTCAGGAATCTTAAACAAAGTTGGCTGTAGAGCCTTGTTTCTCTGAGGGTCTCTTTTCTAAGAGTTAGAGAGCTCTTACAGTTGTAAAACTTCTTTAGATAGTCTAGCATCTGTTTTCCATTCCTCGCCCCCTCATTCAAAAAAGGAATAAAACTGTTATGGTTTTAAATTCTTTGTTCTTTTAAAAATCCATGAACTCTGTTACGGAATACATATTTATCTTTGGGAAAAAATAAAATGGTTTTTGATTCTCTTGGCTATTTCTTTAAAACCTTTTCTTCTGTCTTAAAATTAATATTAAGTATTGATTCTGAGGCAAAAGAGTGGTAAGGACTAGGTCACTGAGATTAAGTGACTTGGCCTAGGTTCACAAAGCTAGGAAGTATAGCCATCTAAATGCCCCTCTTTTTGGCTATTTCTGCATTGATAAATTGATTGATAATAGCTTCCATGATATCATCTGTTAGAACAAGAGAGAGAAATTATACTCAGTATTAGGGATTTTGCATGTGTGTTGTGTATGAATATGTGTTGTGTGTGTATGTGTGTATAACAATCAACAACTTCACAGATTCGCAATCCTAGAGTAGGAAAAGACCTCATAGATTATTTAGTTCAAATCCTTTATTTTATACTTGAAGAAACTAAGACCCAGAGAAGTAAATGGAGTTGCCCAAGTTCTTGCAGTTAATAAGTGATAGAGGTAGAATTTGAACCCAAATCTTTAGAGTTTAGATATATTGGTCTTTTCTACATAAAAAGAAAAAGATGAGATTGTAAAAAAGTTCAATTAAAAACCTTTGGGAAAAGTTAATAGTTGCTAAGCAAGATAATTTGTCTTCATTTTTTTTGTATTTAGGTATAAACATTATATATTATATATTATAAACAATATAAATTACTTAGGAATACTTTTCAACAGCAGGCAATGCATTCTTTAATCTTTTCAAAACATTTTCTGACATTTGGTTTAAATGAGTTGTTGGTATTTAGTGAAATCATTAATAATAATAATTAATGATAGCTCATAACATTATACTTAAGGTTTACAAAGCTTTTTATATGCATTATCTAATTATAGTGGAGAAGACAATGTAGTGCAAAGTAACTTTATAGTTAATTCAACTCAACAAATAATTATTTGGTGACTGATATGGGGCTGTTCTAGGCTCTGCGAACCCAGAGAAAAATATTAAGAAATGCCTGCCTTCCAGGAGCATCAATTTTACTATGGCGATACAACTTATGCACAGCTAAAACAAATTCAAATTTATCTGAATTTATGTATCCATCAAAATTAATTTGATGGAGAGAGAGAGAAGTGACTGGCTCCAGGCATTTTCTCTGGCTGTCCACTATACCTGAAATATTTTCCTTCCTTCACTCTTGACTACTGACCTTCCTGACTTCCATCTTTTCCCAACTAAAATCCCTCCTTCTTCAGGAAGCCTTCCTGAACACCTCTTAATTCCAGTGCTTTCCCTCTTTTAATCATTTCCTGTTCATTCTCTCTATAGCTTGCTTTGTGTATATGTTGTCTCCCCTTGTTAGACTTTAAGCTCCTCTAGAGCAAGGACTTTCTTTTGCCTCTTTTTGTATCCCCAGCCCTTAGCACAGTGATTAGCACATAGTAGGTGCTTAATAAATGTTTATTTAATTGGAAAGAATGCAAGGAAGGTTTCACAGAGGAAGATGGTAACTGAGCTGAGCTTTGAAGAAATTTAGAGATTCTAAGAAGCACAGGTGAGAAGGGCATCTATCTTTCTAGGCATAGGGGAGATAGCTTGTAAAATAACAAAGAATAAGAAGCTACTTACCTCCTGATAGAGAGGTGATGAACTCAGAGTGAGGATTGAGACATTTACATATGTACATACCCACATACGTGTGTGTATATATCTATAAGCACCAGCCAGAGGCAGAACCACTGAGAGAATTTATTTTTCCTGTACATGTCTGTAACAGAGGATTTTGTTCTTGCTTTCTCAGGTGGTAGGAGGGAGGAGTGGCAGATTTTCATTCATTAAAAAAAAATTAAATTTAAAAACAATGGCAAAACACAGGAAATGGAATAATAAGTTTGGGAAACAGCTAGTCAGTCAGTTTGAGTGGAATCTGGATTATATGAAGGGGAATAATGCGTTTGGAAAGCTATAGTAGGAGGAAGATTGTGGAGATCTTATTTTAAATGTTGAAGAGAAGAGTTATAAGTTTTTCCTTCCTAGAAAGAAGAGGGAGCCCCTGAAAATTTTTTGTCTAAGAGAGTGATTTAATTATATCTTTGCTTTTTGGCAGCTCTGGAGAGGATGGATTGGAGAAAGGGAAGACAAGGAACCATTTCAGAGTTCACTGTACTAGTGTAGGTGAGAATCGAGGAGACCTTGAACCACTAGTTATTGTGTGAGCAGAGAAAAAGGATGGGATTCATGAAATACTAGGGGATAGGTAGGGTGAAAATACTGATGATTTCCAAGTTATGAACTTGAGTGACTGGAAAGATGATGATTTTTTAATTTTTTAAATTTATTTATTTAGTGAATTATTTTAGAATATTTTCCATGATTACATAATTCATGTTCTTTCCCTCCCTCCCTTCCCCCTCCCATAGCCTATAAGCGATTCCACTGGGTTTTACATGTTTCATTGATCAAGACCTATTTCCATATTATTAATGTTTGTACTAGGGTGATCATTTGGAGTCTATATCCCCAGTCGTATCCCCAACGAACTATGTGACTAAGCAAATGTTTTTCTTCTGTGTTTCTACTCCCACAGTTCTTTCTCTGGATGTGGATAGCTTTCTTTCTCATAAATCCCTCAGAATTGTCCTGTATCATTGCAATGCTGCTAGTAAAGTCCATTACATTTGATTGTACCACAGTGTATCTGTCTCTGTGTATAATGTTCCCCTGGTTCTTCTCCTTTCACTCTGCATCAATTCCTGGAGGTCATTCCAGTTCACATGGAATTCCTCCAGTTCTTTATTCCTTTGAACACAATAGTATTCTGTCACCAACAGATACCACAATTTGTTCAGCCATTCCCCAATTGAAGGGCATCCCCTCGTTTTCCAATATTTTGCTATACAAAGAGCTTGGCTATAAATATTTTTTGTACTGGTCTTTCCCCTTATTATCTACTTGGAGTACAAACCCAGCAGTGGTAGGACTGGATCAAAGGGCAAACAGTCTTTTAAAGCCCCTTGGACATAATTCCAAATTGTTTTCCAGAATGGTTGGATCAAGTCACAACTCCACTAGCAATGCATTAGTGTCCCAATTTTGCCACAGCACTTTTTCATGTACTTATTGATAGTTTTTGTTTCTTTATCTGAAAATTGCCTATTCATGTCCTTTGCACATTTATCAATTGGAGAATGGCTTGATTTTTTTTAATGCAATTTATTTAGTTCCTTATAAATTTGAGTGGATTAGACCTTTGTCAGAGGTTTTTGTTATAAAGATTTTTTTCCCAATTTGTTGCTTCCCTTCTAATTTTGGTTGCATTGGTTTGGTTTGTACAAAACTTTTTAAATTTAATGTAATCAAAATTA
The DNA here is from genome assembly GCF_016433145.1 of Gracilinanus agilis. Lineage (NCBI taxonomy): Eukaryota > Metazoa > Chordata > Mammalia > Didelphimorphia > Didelphidae > Gracilinanus > Gracilinanus agilis. The sequence goes on from NC_058130.1 coordinate 528,657,165, forward strand.
TTCATTTTACATTTTGTGATATTCTCTATCTCTTGTTTGGCCTTAAATTCTTTCCCTTCCCATAGATCTGACACATATACTATTCTATGTTCAAGATGGTGATCTTTTTTTAACAGAAATACAGAAGGTTGGAGGGAGGTTTAGGGGATTGTTGTGTAGAGTTAGATATTCAAATTCTGACTCTGCTGCTTGTTATCTGTGCCAGTTGAGAGCAATGTCACTTTATCCATCTTGGCCTCATTTTCCCATATGTACAAATAATAGGTATTAGAAATTAGATGATTCTTTTCTCTCTAAATCCTATGAGTCCTTGTACTCTTTTGGTTAAGTAAGAGTAAATGAGAAGACAGCCATGCTTTTTAAGGAATAAATTATTAATTTTATTTAGAGTTAATTTAAAAGGAAGCAGTATGTTAAAACTCAAGGAGAAGTGGGACAACTAAAACTTACATAACAGCAGTTGCATGTTGATGAGAAAACCACATTGATATTGTCAATGTTACATTTTAGTTTTTATTTAATTTGTTAAGTATTTCCCAATTACATTTTAATCTGGTTTCAGTAGCACCTAGGAGTCAGAGCACCCTATTCTAAAGTAAGGTGTGTTTTTAAGTAGAGCCAATATATTCTTTACAATGTTGTCTTGATTGATAATTTTCAAAGCTAAACTTCTCTCCATAACATAGGGAATAAACTTCAGACCTCTTCAAATTTTGAATGATTGAAATCTGAATTTAACTTAAGTTCCATTTAGTGAGGTTTTACTATAAAATATAGAACTGAATGAGTATTAGTTCTGCACATCTGACAGAAAATTCTCTTTTCTAGGAGAATCTGTCGAAGGTCTTCGAGAGAATGATTACCTTCTGATTCATTCCTGCCGACAGTGGACAACCATCACAGCACATAGCCTGGAGGAAGGTCACTATGTCATTGGGCCAAAGATAGAAATCCCTGTGCATTATGCAGGTATGACTATTTCTTCTTTTATGAGAATAATTAGGGGCACACAGTGAGAGAAGGGTAGAGGATATGTAAGAACTCTTGAGATGCATGTTGACTTTGGATAATTATTATCAACACCTTTGATGGAGTTAGTTTTTTTTAAATTTTACACATCATTCCCCCTGTGCCCAAGTAAGACATGTATGTAACCAAATTGGAAATTTCATCAGACACTGTAAATGAAAATGTTGAAAGATTATCCAGTTTTCTTGGTTAATGTGGTCTTGAAAATGAGAGATCATTTCACCAGGCATCATGAAACTTGGTTTCTAGTCCTAATTCTGCCACTAACTTACCGTGCTAAGCATCTTATAAATCACCTCATTTGATCCTCATAACAACCTTTGGATGTAGGTACTATATGCCTACTTTATATTTGAGGAAATCGAGGCAGAGGTTAAGAGATTTTTCCCATGGTCACATAGCTAGAATTTGAGCTGAATTTGCGCTCTCTCTATGTCAGGTGCTCCATCTACCCCACCATGCCAGCTAGCATCAGGAAATTGAACTTTATAAATTCTGAGTTCTCTTCCAGATCTACATCTAATTCAGATTTCTAATGCTTAGTAAGTAAAAACTACTTTCATAATTAACTACTGCTTCTGGCTTTAGATTTTTCTATTTCTACATTAAAATTCACAAAATGAGAATTTTGGTTTGGTGGAAATTGAATTTGGAGTTGAAAACTCATTTCTCTTTTCCCTCTGGATACTTAAAAAACCCCTAAAAATGTGTAATCTTAACATACTGATATGAGAACATATTAAAAAACTATTATAAATGCTTACAGTAAATTATTTAGCTGCCAGGTTTGTTTTTTAGGAAATTGTATTTGTATATTATCTATCATCCTCTGAAAAACTACCATCAGAGTGATGTAGTAACATTTAACACCCTCATTTGCTAAACTCTTGGATCAAGTCTTAACCAATTATATTGCAAAAGAATCTGTAAACATATATAAAAATTTTAGTGTTTCACCATTTTAGTTACCCAACAAGCCATTAAAATACAGAAATATGCATCATGAGAAGCAAGAAATATGCCTCATCCCTTCTTCATGGTAACAATTTGTCATGCCCAAACAGTAATGCTCACTCATATCACTGAGGTCTGGGAACAGTTACTTTTTCTACTTCATCTTAAGTGAAAGATGGAATGGCAGAAGTACCAACACAACATATTATAAACAATTGCTTACAAAAAGTGTTACAAATTAAAACCAAAGTATACAACATGATAAAATTACCTTCATATAAGCTCTTTCTTTACATATCTTGCCAACCAACTAGACGTCTTTGGGTGTGATGGTGACTCTCCTGGCATGGTGGCACATATGGGTGTTCAAAGAAACCTACTAAATATGCTTCACTTGCCTCCTGGTGGGTACCAGTAGTACCACTTTGCAACTTCAAGTGTACTTTGAAGTCCTGGACAATCTCCCTCGGAAGGTGCTGGAAACAGAATTTTCTTGATCAAAAGTTCTGTTGAGTTCCGGTAATGATGAATATCAGGAAATACTAAAGTCCCAGGATGCCAAACTTGAGGTTTCATGACCTCCCTGGTAGAGAGGGCACTTTTCCTGGAAGTTTTACTGTCTGAATGAGGCTTTGCTACCAGTGATTTTATGAGCAGTCTGCTTTGTATTTGCCATCTTGTTTTACTGAACAATAGAACACTAATACTTCTGTTCTACACAATGACCAAACCACTTTGCGCTCCTTCCACTGAACTCAATGTCCTTGGACAACTCTGAGAAATCCAAGCTAAGAGGGATCATCAATTTGTAAATGGTCATAATACTTGTTTTATCTCCATCTCACTTCAAATTCTTTGTAGCATGATTCAAAAAAGTACACTAGATTTGAAGTTATGAAATTTGAGTTCAAATCTCAATTTTGCCACTCTTCCCCTCACTTCACACCTCTGAAACTCAGTTTTCTTTAAGAATAGGGGATTTGGAATAGTTGGCTGTTTGGGTTCCTTCTAGATCTCAATTTGTGACTGATTTTATGAAACTCATTCTTAAATAATCAGTTACCAATCACATTCCTCTGCATTCATCTTACTTATGCAAAACCAGAATTTTGGTTTTACTCTTACTCTTAGTAAGAATAAAAAGAATAATTAAAAATTTAATTTGAATATGAAGAATGGTAAACATAAGTACATTATGCATTAAACATTTTAACATAATAATTTTCTGCCTCTATATATTTTCTTTTCAAAGATTTCGTTTTAGTGGTACAACCTGTATCCAGGGGTTGTCTATAGTCAAGTGATTATGGGAATTAGTGTTTTTGTTTTTACATACTTTTTTCCTTATTACAAGTCTCTGAATTTATAAATTCAATTTTCCAAAATATTTTCCAAGAAAATTAAAATCCAACCTTAAGCAATTTGTAATTGATTATTCCCACCAGGTAGTGCCAATACTTCATAGCAGTGATGACAAACCTTTTAGAGACCGTGTGCCATCCCCCCCCAAGATTGTGTGCCCCACCCCCGACTGAGTGCCAGGCACTCCCCAACACCCCCACACACACCCTTTGTCCCATACAGAGGAGGGTGGAAGGTCTCCCATTGGGTTTCTGGGTAGAGGGGCAGGGGATGTGAAAAAATGTCCTCGGTATAGGTGAAGAGGGAGAGAAGAGTAGCCCAAGCAGGTGATGTGAAAAAATGTCATCAGGCACAGTAGAGAAGGTGAAGGGAGCAGCTCCGTCTGCATCCCTCTGCCTTTCTAGTAACGAAATCTGGTGGGGGAGTGAGGGCAGCAGCCGCGTGCCCACAGTAAGTACTCTGTGTGCCATCTTTGGCATATGTGCCATAGGTTCGCTATCACTGCTCTATAGTGTTAATGCTGCAGTATATGATCCCTATAAGCTGTAACTGTCGCTGTGCCTGTTATCTACCTCTTTCCTCCACCCCTCTATTGTGTTTTCTGATTAGTCTATATACCCCTAGCTGTTCCTGGATCACTTAGAATCTCACACTTGCCTTTTTCAGAGAATCATCTGCTCCGAAGGACCCTAGCCTGGAACTTGCTCTTCAGGAATATTGCTCTTGGGCTTGGTGTGCAGAGGTGGGGGCGGGGGACTTCAAAAAATAGTAGAAAAAAAATGAGACTGCAAAAAAAAAAAATAGTACACTGCATATATTTTTAAACTTTTCCATTGTATTGATTGGTTTGTTGACAACCCCACCCCCACCACCATTCCTATTGCTATTTTTCTTTAAAAGTATTATTTGTTATGGAATGTTATGGGAGGAAATGAAGAGTACTAGAAGGAACTCTGATGATATTAAAAACAAAAAAAATTGTTTAAAATTTGTTTATTTAGAAAAGTCATTGAAATCTTCAGTTGTTAGTATTACGAGCAGAGTTTGGTGGCTTTTAAAATAGTTCTATATCATTTTAAGGTCTTGCAAAATACTCCACATTATATTCTTTTATCCTCACATTTGCCTTGTGAGGTTTTGCAGGTGAGTTCACTTAAGCTTAGAGATATTAAGCGAATTGACTAGGATCACACAGTTAATGTCAGAGTTATTAAGGACCTGAGTTTGATTCCCGCATTTAAACCTAATTCCTTCCCCATCATACATTGCTGTGTTTATTTTAGGATAAAATAAACAATAATTTAGTATTGTCATAAAGAGTGTTATAATGTGAAGGAAGCTAGATTTATTGGTCAAAGGATCTAAGTTCTAATTCCAAATGTGCCTCTAATTTCCTCTGTGATATTGGATTATTGTTCAAACTTCTCAGCCTCTCTGTAAAATGAGGAGTTCCAGGAGGTGAACTTGATAAGATATTTTTCAAGTTTAATTATATCATCATATGATCTTATAATAAAAGGGGAAAAAAAATCTCCGTTTGATATTACATAGCTTCAAAAGGTCTAATTTTCTCTAGTCTAATTTTTTCTTATTTTGACCCAAACTCCTTTTAAAATTCAGTTTTATAAGTTTGAAGCAACAACTGGAAAGTGAAATAAGTAAATTGTCTCTAGCTTTGGGTAAAACTTTTTGACTCTTCTAAGAAATTGTTGACCTTTTGAAATGAACTTAGAAATCTGATTTTTCTCTAAAACAAATTTCTAAGATATGCTAAGTTGAAATTCTTACCTTGTGGGATCTTTGGCATCATCATTAACAGTGAATTTGTTAACCTCTTACAATGTGAGCCTTTAAAATCAGAACCTTCAGCAAGTCACTGTTTCTTCGACTCATTTGGGAAGGTAGCCAGCTTCCTTCAAAGCAGTTGTTCACATCATCTTTACACAATGCAGTCAGGTAATGAACTCAGAAAACCTTTCAGATTCCTTGTGACCCTTTCTAGTAGCTGAATTTTTCAACAAGTAACCAAGTAACACACTCTTAAATTCATCTGTCTTGCTCATCTTTTTAAGACACTCTCCCAGTTTTGTTTGGAAGAAAAACTTTGACTCTATTCTATGTAATAATTGTTTCTTTAAAAATAAAAACAAAAAAACCCTCCAGGCACCCACAACAACAATCTAATAGATTGAAAATGGGGAAAATTGCAGTATTTCACCTGTTTTGGGGTGGCAAATGATCTGACCAGATAGTAGCATCATTTTTTTTTTTGGTAAGTCATTTTATATGCTTCAAAGCAAATATTTAATGTTTTAAATGTCCCTCTGGTTAGCTTTTTTTTTTTTTAATCTTTCAGTTGTCTGAACTCATTTGTCAGCTTCCAAAGGTCAGACTCCCGCTTTAACCTAGCAAGCCTAATGCTATGCTATGTACACCCTGGTGTTTTAAGTGCTCCTGATGTGAAGGAAAAAGCTGATGGATTTAAATAGCAACACATGATAATGATTAGGGAGCTTTTGAACATTATTCTCTACCAGATGGAATGTCAGACATATAAAGGATTATGGCTTACTCCTAATAGTTGGCTTATGAACTACCCAGCTTGAAACCCTTCAGTAGCTCTCTCTCTCTTGCCTTTAGGATAAAATGTAAACTCCTCAGCCTGAAATTTAATGTTCCCAGCAGTGCTTATAACCCACCCTTCCCACCTTATTTCATATTACTCCCCTTCACCAAAGGTGTGCCACAGACCATTCCCTATAGGTGACTGACTCATAGGGTCAGTAGACTTACACGTGGACAGAATTTTTAGAGGCTGTTAAGGCCAAACCCCTCATTTTACAGATGAGGAAACTAAATCTGAGAAAAGTTAAGGGACTTGCCCATGCTTTCTTACATAGCTAGTATTTGAACTTGGGTCTTTTGGATTCCAAGCCCAGGACCCTATCCACTGGGCCACCTTGCTTCCTTTAAAATTATTTTCTTTTTACTTTTTATCTACTCTCTGCACGTATTGTCTCCCCACAGTAGGACGAAAGCTTCTGTGGGGCAGGAACTGTTCCAGTCTTTCTTCTTTGAATCCTCAGTGCGTAGCACACAGTAGCAAAAGCTAACATTTACACAGCACTTTTAAGTGTCCCATCATTTCATTCGATTTGTCAAGTTGAATAGCAAAAGATAAGAACTTTTAAATCAGTAACCAAGAGATTTTTTTGCTAAAAAGATTTAGAGAATACAAATCCCAGAAGAGATCTGTGAATCTCATCTGGGCTATCCCCTTCCTTTTAGGGACATTTAGACATTTCAGTTACTGTGGACAATCAAGAGGCCATACTGTTTCCGATTTTTAAATATTTTTGGAGAACCGAGACTCTAGAACAAAATCAGAGGCAGTGTTTAATGTGGTAGAAAAAACAATGAGAACTGGAATGAAGAGATATGGATTCTAGCCCTGATTGTTATGTATTACCTGTAAAAAGTTAATCAAGTCATTTAAACCAGGTGAACAAGTTTCTTGTTTATTGAACAGGCAAAATAATACTCGTATTGTTTATCTCATAGGGCTTCTGACAGGCTAGAACAAGATAAGGCATAGTGAGTGCTTTCCCAATCACAAAGTTCTATATAAATATAAACTGCTGTTATTATTGACAAGCATACCAAGTATTATTTTTACATCCTATATTCAGCTGCAGAATTACATTTGTAATCCTTGACTGCAGAAAATGAAGTTCTAGTTTCTAGGACTTATTTTTGCTCTTTTCATTTGCATGAGAAATCCTCCTTGATCATACTCTGCAAATTCAGGATCATCTGGGTAGAAGTTTCACTATAGAGAGGCTTTAATAAGCAAATGAATAAATAGCCTCACAGGGGGTGTTGTACATTTTTAAACCATTTACCAAGAATTTCCTGTTTCTAAGAATTACAAATTTTCATTTAAATTTTTTTCTTGTTGTTTAGTCATTGTAGACTCTTCATGACATTTTTTTGGTTCTCTTGGCAAAGATATTGAAATACTTTGCCATTTCCTTCTCCAGCTCATTTTATAGCTGAGGAACTGAGGCCAGCAGGCTTAAATGATTTACCCAGGGTCACACAACTATTAAATGTCAGAGACCAGATTTGAACTCATAAAGATGAGTCTTCCTGATTCTAAGCCCAGTGCTCTATTCACTGAACCCCCAGACTTTAAAGATATCATCATCATCATCATCATTATTGTTATTAAGTACATTTAAGAATAACTAAATTATATCCATTTAAAGAAAGATTTTGTGACATTATTTTTTTTTTTGGCCTATTCAAACTGAGCCAGGGATTAAAATCATTGAGGTTTTTCTCAAATTCCATTTGTGAATAAGAATCATTGACTAAAACTCAAGAATGAAGCCATATGGTTTAGAGAGACCTAAACTAAACTTGAGCTTGCTCTGGGAAGTGAGTGCTGACTTAAAGTCCTGTAATTGAAATTGATCCTGAAGTCACTGACTGTGCCCTAAGAAAGATTTTCTTTCCATTCTGGCAAAATGAGTTTTGAAGTTTGGATAAAAAGTTTCTTAGTATGACAAGTAATTGATACCAAAAGCAAGAATCTGTTCAGTCAGCATAGCATATTTTGCTACCAGCAGAGAAACCACTGAAGAAAAATTGGCATTAACAACTAGAAAAGTGATTGCTCCCTTCCTCTGTAGTCTCTTTTCTCAAATTAGATAAAAAAGTATTGCAATTAAGTGCATCCAAACCTTTTAGAGTAGTTGGCTACCAAAAGTACAGACATTTGCTTTAAACAATCTGGAGTGGAAGTCAACCCCCAAATTTTGTTATCTGTTCGTTTCATCAGCCCTTTGTAGGTATCTACCGCCCTATCACTTAAGTAAGGGAGGAATTAGGTAGAAATTTCCTCCAATAATCAAATATTTAAAAAGTGTTATTTTAAGAGCTTCTAATCCTTTATAAATTTAGATGCTTCTTATATTCATTCCCTTTCCTTTAGCTGTTTTGATCCAAATGTTTTTTCTCTTTAGTCCCGAATTGAATGTTTGTCTTCTGATTTGTCAGTTCTTTGGGTATAAGGACCTTGTCCTGGTTATTCTTTATCTTCATTTATTCCCCTATTCCTAGCATAGTATTGCCCACTCAGTAGGCATTTAATTAAATGTCAATTGAATGTCTGTTTGTAGTAGGTACAATGAAAATTGCATCAGATTTGAAGTTGGAGTACCTAGGTTCAAATCTCAGCTTGGCCACCTAAGTATCTTTGTCAGTGTGATCAAATTTCAAGTTACTGAACCTTCCTGGAACTTAGTTCCATCATCTAAAAAAAGAAGGGGTTCAAGTAAATATTCTTTGAAGATTTGTCGCTGTAAATATATGAAATTATGTAAACCGCTTCCCGTGTCCCAACAAAGAGATTCAAGAAATCAGGTTTTGACAAACCTAATTAACTCAAATCTCTCCCTTTTGAGAGAATAAGGCAATAATAATACTAACCCATGTTTATAGATCAGTTTAAGGTGTATAAACCACTTTTTCCACAAAAATTTCATGAAGTAGAATTAAATATTTTCAAAAAGATTTTTAAAAAATTTAAGCCATTTGATTTGGAACTTGCCAGTTACTGTCATCACAGGTAACTTTATTATTTTGCTTTATATTTTAAAATGTTCATTCTCCTACAAACTTCCTGAATGTGAGGCAGATTAAAGCAACTCTGGTCTGTTTCTCTCCTCAATGCTATATTCTTCAATATTTTAAGGATTTTTAATATTTAAAATGATTTAAATATTTAAAATTTAAATATTAAAATAACATAAAGTATTTAAAAGTTCTTTTACTATTTTGCTACATGTAAGGATAAATGTCACATTGGCACTGTGATGGTAAAAAATTTGTTTTTTTTCTTCCTCTTACACAATCCATGGGGCTCTTTAGTAAGCACCTGGATTCTTAAGGCGGTGGTTGTTTTTTAAAACGTGGGATGTGCAATGTCTGTCTCTCGGGCAAAATTATAGTAATGTAGCATCTAACATAACCTTGGATTGTAATTACAGAACAAAAGGAAATGTTGAAACAAGCTAATTTTATTCTCCTGGGTTGTGAGTTTAATTAGCATGATTCATCCATTTTCAAAAGTAACTACTAGTGTTGAACAAGGTTTTGTATGAGTATTTTGTCTATTTTATAGTACAAAGTTTATTTAGTAAAATGCAAATACCAATGCATTCTAAAATATCTAAACATAAGGCTACAGACCTCTTTCCTAAAGGGAATAATTACTTTTAAAATCAGATTTTTATTTGTAGAAATGTTTGCTTATTTGTGCATCTATCTTGTAAACTCTTTACAAGCTGGGACTTGGTTTCATTTCTTTGAATCTTCCTGGGGGCCCTGCATAGTAGGTGCTTAATAAACCTTTGAATTAATGCAATTCCTTAAGTAACAGATCTATGAAATCATAACAGTAGTAGCTGATGTTTGTACAATAATTAGTGATTTTTCCCTGTACTTAACATATTGCCTTTAACACAGGAAGTTATTAATAGATACTTTTTGATTGATTTATGTCCCTCAGTCTTGTGAAGTCAGTCAACAACAGGCATTTATTAAGTACCTCCTCTAAGTCAGGAACTGTGCTTAATAGCTGGAAGTGTTTGTAGCACAAACTTATCATCTAATTCATTTTTTGAGAAAACTCCAAATGTAGGTGATTATGACTTGCCTGAGTCACAAAGTTAGTAAATGGAAGAACCCAGACTTAAACCTAGGTTGAAGAATGAATACAGAAAATGAAGACTTTGAGTTAACCTTGTCTGATAGTTTTCCTCATTTTATTGTCTCTTGGGCACTTAGACTATAGCTCAGAGAGACTTCCTCCCCGGAAGGAAAAAAAATCCTTATGTACAAAAATATTTATAGCAACTCCTTTCTGTTGTGGTGGCAACAAATTGTAATTGAGAGTCCCCCATCAATTTGGGGACTGGCTGAACAAATTATAGTATATGAATCGAATGGAATCCCACAGTGCCACAAAGAAGGAAGAAATGGACAGTTTCAGAGAAACCTGCGAAGATTGTATGAACTACTGCCTAGGGAGGTGAGTAGAAGCAGGAAAACAATTTATATACCATCACAATATTGTAAAAAACAAACAACTTTGAAAGACTCAAGAACTCTGATCAGTATGGTGATAGCTAAGTGCCTTGTGGTGGATAGAGAGCCAGGTCTGGAGATGGGAAGACCCAGGTTCAAATCTGGACTAGCTGTGTAACCCTGGGTAAGTCACTTAACCTCAACTGCCTAGCCCTTACCACTCTTCTGCTTTGGAACTGATACTTGGTATTGATTCTAAGACAATTCTAAAACAAGGAAAGAGTTTTAAAAAAAACACAACAAAATCTCTGATCAATATGAAGACCAACCATGATTCTAGAAAGCCTATGATGAAGAATGATACCCATCTCCTGGAGATGGACTAAATATGCAGCATGAGATGTGCATATCTGGACATGGCCAGTGTCAGAATTGTTTTCTTTGACTATGAATATTATAACTTTTTTTCTTCCCTATTTTTTTCAGTAGGGAAGAGGAGGTGAGTGATAAAAATAAATATATGTAAATAAATATTAATTTTTATAAGTGGGACTGCAATTAAACTGTATATCCCCCTTTATGTTTTCTTTCAGAAGCTAATGAAATATGCCTGTCATTATGACTATTTTTTACATCATTCTCTATTTGTTCTCTCAGTGACTGTGGAGCAAACATTTAGTCAACAAATGAGAAAAAAATCAGAGGTCCAGAGGTTTAACAACTCTGGAATAGAACAGAGAATAAATATGTACCTTGAATTAACCATTTCCCCTTTGACTTCTGCTCATTTAATACAAGCAGAATGCACCTCCTGAGGACTGTGAAAAGGGCAATGGCAGCTCAAGTCTAGCTCTACCCTTGGGATAATATAGTTAAATCAGATGAAGCCTATGGACAAACTGACTGTGACCCACACCACTAGTGAAGTGTTTATCTCACTGGCAGAAACAGGTTTTTATAACTGAGAGTTCACTTTTCTTGTTCACTTTATCCCTCTGAGTTTTGAAGGATTAACTTTTTGTTCCTAGATATTAACTTGCAGCTAAAGGTAACCTCAGTTGTTTCTCTTCACTAAGAATGGACTTAATGATGGGTTTCCAAAGGGCTAACAAGGTTAAACTTCTTTAAGTAACTCCTTCACAGTTGGGAATACTCTGCCCTAATAATTTTCCTTGGGTGCTAGAGTCATCTTGCTTTTATGACTCACGAAACAATGAAGTTGTATAAGCTGCTTACCTGTTGGAGTGGCTCTTCCAGTGTTCTCTTAAGCAGAAAAAAGGACAAACTGTGTGTGGCAGGTGAACTTCAGGGATATTTAAGCAGATAGACAGATGATTCATACACCTCCATATTGGTTTTGTGGGATGTTCTCTGTATGATAACTCTGACTTGTTGGAACTGGTGTATTAATCATGGGACTTGTCTGTCTTAGGCTTGCCTTCCTTGTTAGTATCCTGTCAAGAATAAGGTCAGCTAAATAGAATTTTAGTCTATAGAATTTTAAAGAAAGTGCAGATAAATTATATTTAACGTACGTTTGAAATACTCCATTAATCTCTATGTTTCACTTTTGCCTCAGAGTCTAGTATTCAGGGCTAAATATATCTTTTTTTTTAAAAAATCCTCAACTTCCATCTTAGAATCAATACCGTGTATTGGTTCTAAGGTAGAAGAGCAATAAGGAGTAGGCAGTGGAGGTTAAGAGACTTGCCTTCACACAGCTAGGAAATGTCTGAGGCCATATTTGAAACCAAGACCTCCCATCTCTGAGCCTGACTCTCAATCCACTGTGCCACCTAGCTGTTAAATACATCTTCAACCAATTAGCCTTGCTCTTGACTTTCTCTTAAGAACACTAACTATTCTCCTAGTTACTTAGATTAAAAAACAAAGATTCATCTTTTATTGTTTTTTTAACGTTTTTATCTTAAAGCTTTTATTTTTTTAGTCCCCATGCATCCATTCAATTGCCAGTTCCTTTTTTAATTATAAAGATATTTTATTCTACCAATTATTCTACCAGTGACATGCAACAATTTTCCACATCCAAAATGTTTCCCTTTCTCCCTTCTCTCTCCCAGAGTTGATAGACAATTACCATTACCAATATAGTTTGATCTATAATATACATGTACTATTCTGCAAAACATATTTCTAGATTGTCCATTTTTGTAAAAAAGATAGTCATATGAAACAAAAACCCCAAAATGCAATTTAAAACTAAGTTAAAATTATTAAAAGAGTATACTTTGATCTGGATTCCATCTCTAATAGTTCTTACTCTGAAGATTGATCTCATTCTTTGTCATGAGTCCTTCAGAATTGTCATGGATCATTGTATTGTTGAGAATTAGTTAAGTCTTTCATTGTTGATCATTGTACAGTATTATTGTTTCTGTGTACAATGTTCTCTTGATTCTGCTTTTTTCACTCTGCATCAGTTCATGGAGGTCTTTCCAGCTTTTTCTGAAATCATTCTGTTCATCATCTCATACAATGCAGTAGTATTCCATCACCATCATATACCACAATTTGTTCAGCCATTCCCCAATTGATCGATCCCCTTAATTTCCAGTTCTTTGCCATCTTGAAAAGAGCTCCTTTAGATATTTTTATACAAGTAGGTCCTTTCCCCTTTCTTTTGATCTCCTTGGGATACAGACCTAGTGGTGGTATTCTAGGACCAAGGGGTAAAAATTGTTTTATAGTCCTTTGGGCATAGTTCCATATTGTCCTCCAGAATGGTTGGATCAGTTCATATCAGTTGCCAGTTCTTAAGGAGTTCTACATAGAAATGTTCCATAGGATGTTGCTGATTTTTTGGATCCATAAGATTTTATGTTTTGTTACAACTTTACTGTCTCTACCTCCAACACATACACACACACACACACACACACACACACACACACACACACACTCTGCATATTTTATGTGTGTACATATATGCATATATACACATATACACAATAAATACAAACTATTTTCTTCATATATATCATGTATCATATACTGTATACATAGCAGATATATACATGTATACAGGTATAGACATTTACATTTTTTAAATTTAACTTTAAATAATTTAAATTATTTTAAATTAAAAGTTTTAAGCAAAAATTTAAAATACTTGGGGGAGATATGTATACACACAAAAATCCATATCATACACAAATATGTGTTTATATATATAGACATGCTTATATACTTTTTTTTAATATGGCTGTGATCATTTCAGCTCTCACATGCAGAGCCTTTGGTGGTTTCCCTTTGAGTAGAGTTGCCATACAGATTCATAGTGAACAAGACTAGCTTGGCACTGGTGACCTGCCCTAGCTACTTAGTCCTTCTCATATAAGGCAAGTCATTGTTGAGAGACACTGTTAGATTCCTGGTTTTGAATACTTATAAAAATGTGGAACCAGAGAGCTCTTTTTCCTGCAGTGATCTATCTATTCTTCCACGTGTTTCCAAGACAGACTGCTGTAGAACTGGGTCTCATATCTGTTTCCTTGGAGATCAGCGTATCCTGGAGAGGGAGACTGAGAACATACATTGAGAGCTAGAGTGGACCTGAGAGACCATCTAGTCAGACCCCTTCTTTTTATGGAAAAGAGAGAATTGAAATCAAGACAGATTAAGTAACTTGTATAGCTAGTAAGTGTCTGAACTTCAATTTGAATTCAGGTCTTTCTGATTCCCAAGTTCAGCACTCTATTCACTATGCCCTATTCGATTTTTGTTCACCAAAAAAGAATCATATGTATCTATTTTTAGCACTTTAACATAATGCTTACACAATTAATATTGGTTATAAGTTCAACCTCACTTTTTTTTTTATTTTATTTTATTTTTTTTTTTTTTACCCTTACTTCGGTGTATTGTCTCATAGGTGGAAGATTGGTAAGGGTGGGCAATGGGGGTCAAGTGACTTACCCAGGGTCACACAGCTGGGAAGTGGCTGAGGCCGGGTTTGAACCTAGGACCTCCTGTCTCTAGGCCTGACTCTCACTCCACTGAGCTACCCAGCTGCCCTTCAACCTCACTTTTGAGGGTGGAAGTATCAAAAAAAAAAATTGTAGTTAAAGAAATTGACTTTCCAGGTAAACAAACAAGCTTTTGAGAGTGTTTGATCTGGCTATCAATTAACGTTGTCTAATGACGCACATTTTGTGGGATAGACAAAAATCTAACCTATCACTTTGTAATTATCAAGTAAAAATTATTTCGTCCAATTATTTTCTCACATTGAATTAAAATACTGAGTTTCTATCAAATGCTTATAATAAAGAAATGAAAGGAATGTCAAGCCAGCATTGTTAGTCCTTACCTATTTGCTTCAGTGTAGAATTTGCATCTACATAACTTGGCTTCTCAAATTATCTCCACTTGTAAATGAAAATTTCAGCATATTAGAAATGGTTACAAAGAAAGGACTATGAAGTAGGTTCGAAGGGGAAATAGAGCAAGCTAGAAATGAGTTAGGTGTTCTGTCCTCATATGACCCTGGGCTAGTTGCCTAATCTTCCCATGCCTATATCCCACGCAGAATGTGAATAATAAATAAACACTATTTGCTACAAAGTAGGAACAATAGTAGGCATCAAACATTTTGATCTAGCTTATGAAGATATTTTTGGTTTTCACATTTCTCTACTTATTAATCTTGCCTCAACTCCTGATATGTGTATAGGGTATTCTTTCTTTGTCGAATGAAAATAGTCAAGATATTCTTTGCATACTAATGAGACTCATACATCCATTCTTGGGAATTTCCACCTAGAGAGGATATTTGACCTCAGGACGGGGGTGAATATTTCTCAAAAAACTGGAAGAAAATTGTATTAATAATAAGAGCTTGTAATGCTTTAAAGTTTGCAAAGTCTTTTACAAATATTATCTTTGAAATACTCTGGGAGTTGGGTGCTGTTATCTCTATTTTACAAAGGAGGAAACTGAGATAGATAGAGGTTAAGTGATTTGCCCAGGGTAACATGGCTAGTAAAAGTCTGAGGGAGAAGTTGAATTTGGTTCTTCCTTTTGTACTGCCTGGCTGCCTCTGCTAGAAAACAAGAGCTCTAGAGGAAAGAGAGCAAGATGGATAAATAGATTAATCTTCAAAGGGGACAGAAAAACCTACTTAAAAAAGGGACAATTGCTAGACCAGAAGGAATCAGTTTCCCAAGGAACTGAAGAAAAGAAACAGCTGTCTTTAATGCAGTATGATAGGAAGAGCATCTGAAATAAGAGGATCCGAGTTCAAAATCCACCTTTGACACCCTTCACAAGCCACATTAACCCCTCTGACTCCTAGTTTTTTCATCTGTAATATGAAAAGACTGATCTAGATGTCCTCCAAAATCCCTTTAACTTGCAGATGGAAGATCCTTAGACTGAGCAGCTCAATGGTAGTAGGAACAAATGTGAAGAAAAATAAATTACTGTTCCCTCGAAGACAGTTTTTGCCTGCCTCTAATAAAGAAGACATGTACTTAAATGTTTTCTTTGTTAACTCTACACCTCTGTTTCTAGGATTTTTCTCTGTTCTTACTTTTTTACTCTCTTTAAATGACCCTAGGAAGAATATTTCCTTCTATTTTCTTCAAAGAAGAAATCTATTTATAGCAAATCCATTTTTCCCTAGTTCACACTAGCATCTAATGTAACTGTTTGATGGCTTAGCACTTGTGTTTAGAACAAGCTCCAATTCTCTTAGACTTCAGTTTTTTAAATCTTATTGGAATAGAGGAAAAAGAGGAGTCACTGAGGGAATTAGAAGGCTTACTGGAGTAGCAAGCATGCAACTGGTTATTCAACAATTGTCTATTTGCTAAAGATAATAGATCTGGCTCCAAATTAATGAATGATTTGAAAACCACATTAACAAATGGCTTTAACAATACCAAGAATTCACGTTTCCTTTGGGTTTGGGTTTTTTTTTATCTTCCATTTTAGAATCAATACTGGGTATTGGTTCTAAGGCAGAAGAATGGTAAGGGCTAAGCAATGTGGGTTAAGTGACTTGCCCAGGGTCACACAGCTAGGAAGTGTCTGAGTCCAGATTTGAACTCCTGACTCTAGGGCTGGCTCTCAATCCACTGAGCCACCTAGCTGCCTCCAGGTTTGGTTTTTAGACTTGGGTTTCTAGAAAGCAATTCAATCTTGAAACCCCAACTTGGTTTCTGTGTGGGGAATGTTTGAAATATGGAGAGTATTAAGGGAATTAATATTAAATTAAATCTCTTAAGTAGGCCACTAATCGTCTCTTTCTTCTGTTTCTCTACTTTCCTTAAGACATGGATGAGTTTTTTCTCTTCAGCTTACAGCAACACCTTCCTTCTCCTGCCTATATCAGGACCTCAACTTACAGATCAAACACTGACCCTGAGAAAATCCCACTTTCTTTTATAAGAAGCCTTTCTTCATTCCCCTTAATAGTAGTGCCTTTTCTCTAAGACTTTTCCCAATTTCTGCTGTATATATCTTGTTGGTACAGAATTATTTTCATGTCTCTCCTGTTAACTGTCAGCTCCATTGAGAGTCTTTGTAGCACAATGTAGCAAAAGGTAGGTGCTTAATAAATGTTTATCAACTCTATTTGCAGAGTCATTTTTTTCCATAAGAGGGGCTTGGAACTGAGTATTGGACAGTAGCACTATTAGAGCAGCCAAGCTTTCATTAGCCATTCTTCTTATTCTGGGCAAAACCCTGTTAGGTTTGACTCATATAATCTGTCAGATATAAAGAACCTGAACTTTATTATGATGTACATATGCCAGCAGCATGTATATCTCTTATTTAATGGAATAAGTCACTTATCTGTGATAATTCAGTCTTATTTCTGGAAAACTCACCCAAAAACAAATCAAAAAAGAATGGAGATTTCTAATTCCACATATAATCCTGGTTTTCGTTCCTTCTTTGTACATAGAAGAGCTCATTTTTATTGATTTGTCAAATTTGAAGTAAAATTTTAAAAATTTATTAAACAAAACTTTACCTGAAGGATTTAAGGAAATACTGTAATTAATACACAAAAACAAGAGGATAGAGTGGATTGTTCTTCCCAAACATAAAATTCAAGATGTTGGCTAGCTGCCCAGAAATGGACTTGGTTTGCTGTGATCTCACTAAGCTTTAAACATAGTGTCACTTTGTGTTGCATCGACTTTAAAATTTCCTTCTCTCAATGCAAGCTATGCTCGAAGTACCCAATAGGAAATGTGTAGTGTGACCACTGAGTTCTGTTTCCTCTCCATGGAAACCGAAGTCCTGGAAACCCAGTCTGGTCCTATCTTTGTTGCTTATTAAAGCAACCACATTACATTGCAGCTCTTAAACATGGAAAGCTACCAATCAGGGTTATTGACAAAATGAAAACTGTAATTATATGCTTCATAAACAATATACATTGTGTACATAGCTTATTTTGGATGGCTCACTTTGTTAATAGTCTCAAACTGCAACTTTGTGAACAAGAACAAAAAGCACACTAAAACATTCTTTCAATTGGCATTCATCAGGGAGAATGTGGACTACGTGAAAAGAAGTGATAGAAAAATTGCCAACTCCATGTCAAGTGTTATAGAAATGCTTAATAGACAGTGCATGGCAGTGTAAATAGTATAGCATATTTACTTGGCAACTTAAATTTTTAGGTAGGCTCCTGGATAGGCTTTGGAAATTGAGTAGATATATATTTTACTTGGAAGGACTTCTACTTCCATTTCTTAAGAGTTTTTTTCTGGGAAATTGAGGAGGAAGACACAATGCCTCTATTTTTTTTCCATATAACTTCCCTAACCCAAAGGCAAGTTTTGAATTAATGGATTAAGCCAAATACAGTGGATGAACCTTCATCTGCATAGAAATTGGAATAACTTAGAATAGTGATGGTGAACCTTTTAGATTCCAGGTGCCCAAACGGCAACCCTCACACCACATGTGAGGGCCCCCCCCCCCACCTTACCCCAGACAGGGAAGGAAGTAACACTCCCAATTGGCTGCTGGACAGAGTGGGTGATGAGAGAAATGTCCTCAGGCATGCATGAAGAAGGGGAAGGGAGCAGCTCCCTCTGGCACACTTCAGCACAGTTTGGTGCCATAGGTTCACCAACACAGACTTAGAGAGACTGGGTATGGCATGGTATAAAACTATGCAGCACATGGTTTATATGAAAACCCTCAAATTATGTAGATTAGATTGACTTGTTGAGGCATGTTCATGTTAGCACTTCTGTAGGGTGTGATCATTGCTGTGAGCAAGTTTATGAAAACTCCTAGAAAATAAAATATGAAAAGATCTTGTTATAGACTCTTCTTTTTACTGATGTGGGATCCCAACACAGATGCCATTGTATTCTTGAGCAAATGGTCTTTGAAATAAAATGGTACTTGGGTCTTTAACCCTAGCACAGATGACTAGCACTTAGTAGACACAATAATTACTGATTGATTGGGCTTTAGTGAGTCATTATTCATCAATTTGACACTTGCCTTTGGGTAAGGGAAGTTATATGAAAAAAATCCAGGCAACTTGTTTGGGAATTGAGAGGCCATATTTGAATTCTGGTTCTGCCACCTACCATTTTTGAGACCCTAGGCAAGTTGCTTCACTTTTTCATCTATAATCAATTGTTTTTACTCTCCAGTTATTTTGGAGATATATATATATATATATATATATATATGTTATACTTTTTTGCCTCATGGAATTATTGTAAGAATCAAGCTATTTTGGATACATATATATACATATATATACATGCATATATATACATATATATATTATACTTTTGCCTCATGGAATTATTATAAGAATCAATCAAGTGAGATGATGAATGTCAAGGTATATTTAAAATTCATTTGCCAATTGGTATGGTTATTTTTATTGTTATTAACAAAATTACTTATATTCTTTCTAGAAACAAGCATTGTAGAGGTTTCCTAGTTTTGGAAAACCTTTAGTGAAAATGATATGCCAGTTGTCCAGAATAAATTGTCTTCACCTTCCATAACAAAATTTACATCTCTTCTGTTCTCAACTTCCTTCTGTGAGTGGGCAGCAGGTGTGGGGTACAAAGTCCTGAGTGGCCTATTATTCTCCTTGGGGAACCTGGCCAACCAGGACAGGAAGCAAAATACTCAGCAGGAAAGTCACGTTGTCATGCCTGTTCTCTTTGGTTCCTCACCCTGAAGAAAGCCGTGGCTGCCATTAGTGATGTTTGGCTTTCACTACTGAGCTTGGTCCCAGGACTCTGCTTCGGATCTTCTTGGTTCATTAGGCTTATACCATATGCTAACAAAATGGTAGCATTAGGGCAAAACCACCTTACATGAGAGAAACTATAGCACTGTGATTAAAAGGTGAAGATTTAGAAGTAGCTGCCCCTACATTCATTCTGGTTTTTCTTTAAGTAGGCCACGTTACTATTAGTTATGCCCTGCAAAAGGAGCAGTGTTTATAATTATGAATTAAAATTAACAAATTTATGATTCTCCACTGAAACTTTTACTACATACTTGATATTTACTTATACCACTTAGCTGCTTGGTGTTAGTTTTCTAGTTGAACGGCTTAGATGTTTTTTATTTCGCCCAAACATCAGATAAATTTATAATTTAAAAAATATATTTAGTTTTAGTTCCAAATTTTCTCCCTCCCTTTCCTCCCCCACCCATGAATAGGGAAAAAATATGAAACTCATTATACATATGAGTCAGAATTCATCATTTTAAACTTCTACCAGGATTCAGGGGTTCTTAACCTGGAGTCCAAGATTAAAACATTTTTGATAACCAAATTTCAATATAATTTAATCATTTTATGATTAAGCATTTAATTTTGTCAGATAAAAACCACAATTTTGAGAAGGGGTTCCTAGGCTTCATCCCATTGCCCTAGGAGAACTGTGACCCACAAAAAAGTTAAAACCTTTGATTTGAAGGGGGTGGGGCATATCATCTGATTAATTCTCAAAAATGTTCCCTCTGATATAACAATTAAACCTATTTGTCTTTTGAAAAGTGAGTGGGTGGTGGTGGTAGCAATTAGGAGAAAGGGGAGAATAAACAGTAAACTGCCCTGAAAGACCTGCAAAGCCCAGTGTTCCTTCTTTGGAGAGGGGCCCAGCTCTGTTCTCTTCTCCAAAAGCCCTGTGGGATAAATTCCCCCCAGGCCGAAGTTTTGACCTCCCACCCTCCTGCCCCCATTTCCTGGTAGGGAGATCCCATGCCAACCTCTAGCCAGACAGCTGGCTGTGCCAGTTGAACCGGTCCTCCCAGCTGCTTTTGTGTTGCAGCTCCACACTGGAGAACTCTGTTTTGCAGCTCTCTTTGGTGGTGAGACAAAGACTAGGTGTGGAAGCCACATCGGGTGGGACTTGGTCACTACTGGGTGACTCACTGGGTGGCACTGGCTGGTGATGGCTCCGTGGCCCCCCAGCAGCTCACTGGGAGGCCCTTTGCTTCTGGGAGGTGTGGATCCTTGGGCCGTTTTCATGTGGGGGTGAGGGTTAACCCCTGGGTCTGTTCCAAGTAGGTAATTGCTCTCTGCCTCCAGACCATTTTTCTCTAGTGGGTTCAAGATTTGGTGATGTCTGTTTCCAGCTTTGACTGGCTGTGAAATATTTTATTTCTCCTAAGACATTTCAGCAGTGGGTGGAGAGCTACTCCCTATAATAAAATATTTTTGGTTTATATTTGAAATGTAAGGTCAGATACCTTTTTGTTTGTGCAGAATAATTGGTGGTATATGGCAGTGGAAAAGATGCAGAATTCTTAATATGGGCAATTCCCATTATCTCCCAACTCAGCAAGTATTTATTAAGCCTTTGCTTTGGGCCAGGCAAAATGCTCAGTGCTGGGGATGCAAAGAAAGCAGCCTTCCACAAAGTGTGTGAGTGAGTGAGTGAGTGAGTGAGTGTGTGTGTGTGTGTGTGTGTGTGTGTGTGTGTGTGTATATGCTCACAAGGAGTCCAATGAGGAAGACTGCATGCAGATACCTATGTCCAACAAAACCAACATATATACAAGGAATTCCAAATGTTTCTGTGCTGTTGAAAATTATTAAAATTTAGAACTGAACTTGGACTTTCTTAATACCTGTTTACTGTGTAATAGAGCCTAAAATGTCTTCATCTGGAAAATAAGGATGATAATACCTGTAATATAGACTTTATTACCTTCCAGAGTGTCATGAAGATCAAAGCTGCTCTTAATTGGTGAATCAAATAATCTTTTGTCTTTTTTTTTCCTTCTTGATCTCTCAAGATACCATATAGCATTTGACACCGTTTAGGAAGTCAGTCAACATGCATTGATTACTTAAGTGTCAGGGTCTATGCTAAACTCTTAAAAAAGGCAAAAACATGGTTCTTGTCCACAAGGAGCTTATATTTCACTGGAGGAAACAACGTGCCACTAACTATATTCATGTAAGATATATACAGAGCTCCATAAAAGAAGGGACCTTTTCTTTTTTCTTCCTCCCTCTCTCTTTCTCTCCCTCCCTCCTTCTCTCCCTCCCTCCCCTAGAGCTTAAACACAGAGCCTATTGTTGAGTCATTTCAATTTTGTCGCTCTTTGTGACCCAATTTTAGGGTTTTCTTGGCAGAAATACTGGAGTGGTTTGCCATTTTATTCTCTGATTTATTTTACAAATGAAGAACCTGATGCAAATAAGATTAAGTGACTTGCTCTGGGTCCCACAGCTAGTATGTTTCTGTGGCTGGATTTGAACTCATAAAGATGAATCTTGGGGTCAGCTAGGTGGCTCAGTGGATCGAGAGCCAGACCTAGAGATGGGAAGTCCAGGGTTCAGCTCAGGCCTCAGATACTTCCTAGCTGTGTGACCCTGGGCAAGTCACTTAACCCCCATTACCTAGTCCTTACCACTCTTCTGCCTTGAAACCAATACACAGTATTGATTCTAAGACAGAAGGTAAGGGTTTTAGGGGGAAAAAAATGAAAATAAATAAAGATGAGTCTTCCTCATCTTCCCAAGGCCAGGGCTCAATCTATTGAGCCACCTAACTACACTGCCTATCACTTAGTGGTTGCTTAATAAATACTTGCTGACTGAAGTAGATACCTTCTTCTCCCTGTTTTTGTTATGATTTTATTTTTATCATACTTATTTTCATCATATTTCTCCCGAAATCCACCTCCTTCTGAATTTCCATTATTATCTAGGATTCTATAATTCTCCCAGTCATTCAGACTTGCATACTTAGAGTCATCCTCAGCTCCTCACTCTACAGAGTCTATTCTTTGCCAAATCATGTTATTCCTCTTGTGTCACAAAGCCATAATCCTAAATCAGACTTTCATCACCCCTCACCTGGACTATTATAGTAATGTTCTAATTGGTCTTCTGGCCGCAGGCATCTTCCCCCTCTAATCTTAGCTGCCAGAGTAGTAAATCCCCCAGAGCCTAGGTCTGACCATATCACCCTTCTTCTCCTCCTCCTCCTCTTCTCTTCCCTCTTCCTTTTCATCCTCCTCCTCTTCCTTTACCTCCTCCTCCTCATCTCTTCCTTTTACTCCTCATCCTCCTCTTCATTCTCCTCCGTTTCCTCCTCCATAAATTCCAGTGGTTCCCTGTTACCTCTAGCATCCTCTAATCTGACATAACCTCTCTTCTCCCCATCTTTCTAGCCTTCTCCGTAACTCTGTGATCCAGAACCACCAGTCTCTTTGCTTTTCCTCAGACATGACACACTACCTCCTCACTTCATGCCATTGTACTGGCTATCTTTCATGTCTTGAATGGCTACTCCTTACCTTTGCCTCCTGGCTTCCCTAGTTTTCTTCAAAATTCAATTCAAATTCCACCCTTCTTTCTTTTATTTTTAGATTTTATTTATTAAGTTTTAATTTTTAAAAGCCTTTCCCTTTTGTCTTAGAATCAATACTAATTCCAAAGCAGAAGAATAGTAAGAGGAAGGCAGAGATAAGTGACTGTCTAGAGTCACATAGCTAGGAAATTTCCAAGGTCAAATTTGAACCCAGGATCTTTTGTCTCTAGGCCTGGCTTTCTATCCATTATTATCAATCATTATTCCGATTAGTTATTCATTAGCAATTCAGTTCAATAAACATTTATTGACTGCCTGATAGATGCTAGGCAGTGGAGATGCAAAGACAAAAATGAAAGTCTTTGCCCACAAGGAGCTTAATTACATCCTAGTGGGAGAAAACATGATATACTAAGATAAATCTTTTAAAAATAGCCAGAAGAAATACAAAGAGACTCATGGGACATCTGACAAATAAGATGGAGGACTAAACATTTTTTTCCAGTCCTTAGTGAATCACAAAAACTCCCCTAAAATAAGAATTATGCACCAGAAGAAAAGCAATTATAGCAGTCTTTGCAAGTCATGAAAACCAAGAAGCCTAACATAAATTGGTGAGTTAATAGCAGAGACCTTGTACTCTAGGATCCACTTAGCAATTCCCCTGCTGAAATCTCTCCTAACACACCCTGCCTTTGCTCTCACCCTAGACTATGGCAACAAGCTGTGGACCTTATGTCTGCCTGCCTCCTTCTGAAAGAGTGGGAAGACTAGAGCAAGAAGACCAGAGGAAACTCTAGAGCAAGACACCCAAAAGCATTCATTCATGGATATTCATATACAATTTAGGCCTGCAAGAAAGGGTACTGGTATACATGTAGAATCAAGACTCTTGGGTAGGTAGTGAGGTCTATGAAATGTGAATGCCCCAAATTGGAAGGAAGTTAATACAATTTTGAGGTCTGCCTGCAATGAGACCTGCCATAAAAGTTGAAAGCCATAAAAAAAATATAAGGGGGGGAAAAAGACTAAAATGACTGGAGTTTTCAAGCAGAAGAAGACTCGGTTAAAATAAAAAACCTACAAATACATAAATCAGGAGGAAAGATGTTGAAACAGAATGGAAAATAACAAAGGCATCCAAACACCTTTAAACATCTCTGAATAAATATTGCCAGATAAAGGAAATTAAGACACCATTTGTTGAAACAAAGGATCTCATCAGCAAGGATTTAGCAAAGTTCCCAAATGGTTTGAGAAAAAAATCAAAATCTTTTAAAAAAGAAGCTGAGAGAACAAATGGCAGGATTTATCTACACAGCAAAAATAATTAGAATACTTTCAAGTATATGTGGCATTTTTTTAAAGCAAAAGAGAGCAATTGACTAGGAATACAAACATACCAAAGTAAAGGACAACCTGGAAGATTAAAAGTAGAGCTTTAATATAAAAAAAAATACAAGATATCCAGAATAAAAGCAAAAGAACCCATTTATTCCAAAATATTTATAGCAGCTCTTTGTGGTAGCAAAGAACTGGAAATTGAGGGGATGTCCATCAATGGGGGAATTGCTATGATTGTGTTAGAATGCTACTTTGCCATAAGAAACAGTGACGAGATTAATTTTTTAAAAACTTGGAAAGAACTGCATAAGATAATAAAGAGCAAAATGAGTAGAAGCAAGAGAACATTATATGTAGCCTATATATTTATTATATGAAGAATAATTTGTGAATGTTTTAACTCCAGAGAATGAACTGAGAAGTGGAAATATGAAAGATGTTGTGTTTGTGTGTGTATTTGTCAGGTGATACCTTCTGTGGTATGGGGAGAGGAAAAAGGGGCTAAACAAAAAATGAAAATAAATGGGAATTTTTTTAAAAGCACCATCTCTATACAAGCAAAACATGCTGATTTTGAAAACAAGATACAAAGAAACATTTTAAGGATCATGGGCTTCTCAAAAGAGCATAACAAGTTTTTTAAAAGGTTGAACATTATGTAAGTAAGAAAGAATAAATACAAGAAAACCGCCCAAAATCTTTTAAATACAAATTACAAAAGCACTAGTAGAAAGAATCTGCAGGTCATCTTCAGAAAAAAATTTCTATGCTTCCAAGTCAAGTAGTGATTAAATTGAATAGTTCCAATGACAATGAATTCTACAAGTGACCAGGAAAAAGATTTTTATATGTAAATGAAAGGAAATTCTAAATAGGGGAGCTATTATATTTGTACAAGAAACTACTGAAGACAGTGAAATGCTATATTTCTAAAAACAAAAGAGGTCTAGACAAAATCCAAAATGATATGTTCTGCAAATGCAGGCCTAGTCATCAATGAAAAGATGAATTTTTGAAGTATCTCCTTAAAAAAATGTGAGTAGATTATTAGATTTATAAACAGTTGAAAAAATCGAAACACAAACATCATGGGATGAACAAGTAAGGAAATAAATTATACCACCTCTAGGGGCTATTAAAATAAACTGGAAAGAAAATAACACTCATGGATTTAAAAAAATAACAGAGGGACTATTAAGAGCTTTCTTTCTCAAAATACTCAAGGCAATAAAGATGAAAGTGGAACTTAAATTGGAGAAGAGGTGGTATAGAAATAGTCCTGAAGCACTGTAAAGATAACAACCTTCCCCTTTCAAATGAATTAATGTATTTTGTGAGAGTAAAACTGCAGGATGGAAGAGAACATCAAAGGGAAAAGGAAGGTAGAAGAGAAAGTATGATGTATCTTATGTAATAAGTCAAAATAAAGGCAAAATAATTCCTGTTGCAGAGATGCTTCTAGAGAATTGGTAAGGTGGCAAATGGAGGGATTTAAAAAGGCGGGTAAAAATCCCACTGAAGAACACATCCACGGTTGGGAGAGATATTTTGTAATTGAAGATAGGGACCTTATGATGGATATAATCTAAAGAAATTTGGCACTCAGAGAAACCATTTCATCAGACACTGTTGTGCTCTAAATTGACAACATCTTGCCTCAAAAGAGAAATCAGAGCTCCTAGGTCAACCCTTCTCTAGAGGGATGAAGGAGCACAGACTCACAAAATAAATAAAACATTTCAAGCAAAGGAGAAGCAAATACTTTTAGATGGAATAAGTTAGCTTCTGTTGAAAGAAACTCACTGCATCCTCTCTTGGAAGAAAACATTTCTCCTTAGCTGATTTGTACATTTATATTTTCCTGTATCCAGTTTTATAAAATCAAGGCACTATTTTTTTGGTAAAGCTATAGTAATAAGATAAGCCACATATATACACAGGACAGTAAAACCTTGATTTTAGAGTCAGGAGTCTAGGTTTCAAGTCCTGGCAAAGATTCATGTCTCTGAACCTCAGTTTCCTTATCTTTAAACTAGAGATAAGAGTACTTGCACTACCTATATCACAGGTTTATGAGGTTAGAAACTTTAGGAAAAGAAAAATTGTAGTCCCTTCAGGTAGACAAAGAGTGAATCCAGTCAGGACAAACATATGTTGTTTTTCTTAAACATGAAAGATCTCCAGGCATGATTTCTGTATACAATTTCCTTCTTAGCCCA
This sequence comes from Gracilinanus agilis, assembly GCF_016433145.1. Lineage (NCBI taxonomy): Eukaryota > Metazoa > Chordata > Mammalia > Didelphimorphia > Didelphidae > Gracilinanus > Gracilinanus agilis. Next base: position 528,683,962 of record NC_058130.1, read on the forward strand.
TTCCAGTGTATGATTCCTAAATGCATTATCTTTTGTTTTTATGTCATATATAAAAGATATTGAATCAGTTGTCCTACATGTGAGATTGCCATCCATTTGATCACCCAGACCTTGTTCTTTATACCTCTGGCTTAATACTCTCTCCAGACTTTTCTTCCAATTCCCCTTGAGATCAGCTCCTGTTCTCCCATTTTCAGCAACTTTTTATGTATTGTTTTTCCCTCTTAGTGGTTGCTTCCTTGAAGGTAAGGGCTATCTTGTTTACTTGTTTTTGTATCTCCAGCATTTAGCACAATGCTGTCTCTGTTTCTGTTTTTGTCTCTTTCTTCCTTCCCTCTCTGTCTCTCACTCTTTGTTTCTCTGGGTCTTTCAGTCTCTTTCTTCCTCTTATGGTTTCTTGATTGGTTTTATAAGAATATAAGGTTTGGTAGCCAGGAATTTTGACTATTTACTTTTGCATGTTTATGGGTTTATGGATGCCATACTTTGTGTGGTAAAAGGCTGAATTACACAAAGCACTGTTGGTTTTATTGCCCGTTAACATCTAATGTCTATGAAACAAGTAATACAAACCAAAAAATGGAGGATCTGTCAAACACTGTTCTCACACTTCATTCTTGAAGTTTATTTCAGGACAGGGACTATTAGACTAAGGAATAACCAGATTGTCTTGTTCAGTTGAGTATTTTAAAGTCATAATTTTTGTTGTCGTTCAATTGTTTGAGTTGTATCTGATTATTTGTGATCCCATTTGGAATTTTCTTGGCATAAATACTGTAATGATTTGCCATTTCCTTCTCTAGCTCATTTTATAGTTGAGGAAATGAAAGCAAACATGGTTTAGTGACTTGCCCAGGGACCCAAAGCTAGTAAGTGTCTGAGGCCAGATTTGAACTCATGAACTCGTTTGAACTCAACAAAAAGTATTACTTTAAAATATACATTGTGCATCTAGGTGCCCCAAAGTAATAATAAAAGCATGATGTTGGAATGACATTCCATTTACAAAAGCCTTCATTCTCTTAGTCAATATTTTTTCTCCAAGGATAATTATTTCATAGGACTGAAAAGACCCAAAGAAATCATTTAATTCATGATTCTATTTCCATTCAAAGCTTCTCCACATTAGTGGAAAATTGGAAAGAGAGCATGTGTCCATCTGTTAGGTAATAGTTGAACAAAATTCCGGTGTATGAATGTAATAAATATTAGTGTGCCTTAACATTGATGTCTATAAGGCATTCATGAATCATAGAAAGACTTATATCAGCTGGTGTAGAGTCAAGTAATCATACCAGAAGAACAATATTTATTCAAGGACTACAATATTGTAAATGAAGAAACTTTAAAAGGCAGACAGATTGAGATTAATTTTAATGACCAATCCTGGACCAGGGAAACCAATGAAGAAGCATACTTCCCCTCTTCAGTGCTGGACTATGGGAACACAGTACATTATGTCACAGTCTGCCCTGGACAAGATCAAGTGTATTCTTTCAGAATAGGTCTTTCTCCTTTCCCCAGAAAATTTAGAACCAAGTGGCCCAAAGGAAAAAAATGCTAGAACTAGAGTTAGGAAGCCTTGAATTATATAGCATTTGATGCCCACAATAGCTCTTATGAAATAGATTCAATTTTCACCATTTTACAGAGGAGGACATAGAGACTAAGAATTTAAAGTACTTTCCATGGTCAGAAGCTCCAGAAATAGTATTTCAACCTGTATTCCAAGTTCAGGATTCTTCCTGTGATCCCATCTATCTACCTAAAATCCAAGGTAGAATAAAGGCAAAGTCTTACTCAACTTAGTAGTCTGCGTGGATGGCTCATAAAAGTACTTCTGAAATACTGAAAGAAGCAACTTATCTTTCAAATTATAAGCATATAAGCATTCAATAAATAGCTTTATTTACTTAGGAGTTGTCTTCTAAGATTTTTTTTTTTTTTTGCATCTCCAGATTGTATACTTTTGGAGGAAAAGGAACACACATCTCTGGCATTCTCGGTGATTGGGCTCTCATCTTCAACACATTATTATCATGTTGGTAGAGATCACAAGTAGCAGTTTGAGTACCAAATTTTTGTTTCGTCTTGATTGCTTGGTTTGAAATACCTTTATTAGGAAATGCTGCTTAGCAGAAAGTATAAGATTGGCACCACAGAATCTCAGAGTAGAACACCAAAGATTAGCTGTTACAAACTGGATAGGAATATAACCCCCTCCTTTGGCAATTCCTGGCCAATGATCATCCTGCTTCCACTTGTCTACTTCTTGTCATTTGCTGCTGTTCAGTCGTTTTTCATTCATATCCAACTCTTCATGACCCCACTTTGGGTTTGACTTGGCAAAAGTACTGGAGTGGTCTACCATTTCCTTCTCCAACTCATTTTGCAAATGAGGAAAGTGAGGCAAGCAGGGTTAAGTAACTTGCCCTGGGTCACACAGGTGGTGAGTGGTTGATTCCAACCTCAGCATTCTATCCACTGTACCACCTAGCTGCCCTATTTTTAGCAATTATAATTATTATGATATTATATTATTACCATATTAATAAGACAATTATATACTATATTATTATATCATAATATTATCAAGGTAATTCTTCTTGTAGATAATTATAATTATCATGGGCGATTTACCTTTTATCAAGCCTAAATATGCCTATTTGCAGGCCCTTAGCTATTACTACTAGTTCTATTCTTGAGTTCCAAGCTGAATTTGCTTGAAGACACTTAATATGTCCTCCTTTTTTCACTCTCCCTCACCCTTGAATTTTCTCTTCTTTTTACTAGCCATATTTAGTTATGTCAACTGATTTTCACAGGGCACAGTCAACCCATATTGTTTTAACCACTTTCATGAAGCCACTTTGGGCAATGTCTTTTCTAAAATGTGGTGTCCCAACCAAATACTCTCCTATAAATGTCATCCAACCAAATCAGAGTATCAGTAAACAGTCATTTTCCTGAAAAGCAGAATGGTATAGTGGATGGGGAATATACCTAGGAATCATGAGTTTAAGTTCCACTTCTGACACTAGCTATTTGATCACTTAATCTTTCAATGCCCTAGTCACTTCTCCGAGACTATACATTTCAGGGAATTTGTCCATCTGCATCAGGACAAGTAAATTTCTTTATCCGGGAATTCCTCTAAAAATGAAATCATAGGACCAGCCTCTGTACTTCTCTCTATCCATTTCTAGTCTGACTGAAGAAACTGAGTGGTGCTTCCTTTGGCAGTACATATACAATACTAAAATTGGAGAAACTAAGTGGTCCAACTTTTAGTCCACTAGAACTCATTTTTCCCGATAAAGTAAAATTCAGTTTTATAGGCAAACATTGGGCATTTTCCTATGGGTTGGGCCATAATGATTTAGTTATTCAAACTGGCCTTGAGCTTGATTCCCTAAAAAAAAATAAAAAGTATTCCCTACCTGTTCTTTATGTGAAGAAACACAAAAATCCTTCCTTCTACTAACAAGTAAAGCAGACATTGATTTCCATCCATTTGGATCTTGTTGCGAAAAACTACCTTTATTCACTTATTAGTTTCAGTGGCAGCTGAGGTTATATTGAAAACAACTTGAAGAGGCATAAAATCCAAGTTAATACTGATAATCTTAAATGTTAAAGCTCACCTTCATCTTCCTTCATTTCTTCCTTATGGCAGGTGGTCTTACAAAAAAATAATAATCGGCACTAGTAATGTTCAAACAAAAGGGGGAAAGGCGCTCTAATTATTAGTTTTACTCTAAAGTATACAGTAATGATAAAGAACTAGATTTGTGATTTCCTTGATAGGAGGAACTCCTACTACCAATGCAGATCTGCCCTTTTCTCTGCAACTTAGCAGTGGTCAAGAATTACTTAGAATTCTAAGAGGTTAAGTGACTTACCCAAGTCACACACCCATAAGTCACAGATGGAATTTGAACACAAAGCTTTAATGCTCTGAAGCCCCATCTATACCACATTGCCTTTCATTTACATACCTGAATTAAGATTTTAAGTTGGAGGTAAATTTTAATCCATTTGAAGAGATCTGAGCACAAAGGTTTTGAGACTCATAAGGTTCCTACCTGAATTGATAAATAACTGACAATTAACAAGAATATTCATTATTGTTCTATGCCTGCTTCTTTCTCTAATTGCAAGTCTATCCTTTTGGTACAGTTATCTTTATAGATTAAATGGTTTACTTACTGCCCCCCATGTTATATACTCTATTGTGATATTATGGGTATTCTAGCACCTCAGTATAGAGAAGTAGCTCTTCTTTTCATCTCTATTTAAATGGTACAGACTTTCGATTTCACTCCCAGTTAGGAAAATTCCTTCTCCCAATGCAGACTGGCAGTTGCTCTAAATTGAAAATTTTATTGAATTGCCTACCTCTAGGGAGTTTATAAAACAAATGTTGAAAGAAGGACAAAAAGAATAACTTTTCATTGACTAATCAAACCAAGGTCTCCATTTCTATTCTCCAGTTTGTATTTTATCTGTCCTTTATGAAAACCTTTGAAAGAAGTGACTGATTTTAGCCATGCTGGATATATTAATTAGTATCTAGATATGTCTCCTGTCAGAGTTGTGATTCATTCACAGTGGTTATTGGGCAACTTGAGAAATGTGATGGACAAAATAAGATAAGACCACAAAAGGACCATGAGAAAGATATACAAAGCGATATGAAATGATGTGCTAATCAATTCATGAACTCCTACTCATTGTTGCTAGGAAAATACACTGAACTGATAAACTGTGAGAGTATCTAGAGTAGATCAGGCAGGATGGTTACAAGGGTGTACCTGTATTATTAGAAGGAACTAAGAGAGTTTAGCCTGGAAAATAAATCATTTCAGGGAGACATGATAGCTATCTTTGAGTAATCAAAAGACTGTGATGTGTAAGATGGATTATATTTGCTTGGCTTGGCCCCAGAGGATGGAATTTGAAGTCATGGGTAAAAGTTGTAAAGGAGTAAATTTAGATATTATGTAGCGAAATGATCTTGGGGAAGATTTTGATGAGATTAAAAAATAGAAATAAACATTTGTTTTTAAAAAGTAAATGCAAATAAATATATAAACAAAAGCAATATAAGACTTTGGGTGTAGGAAGGGGGTAGGCAAAAAGAGAAGGGGAAGGAGTAGTATTTCAAGCAGAAGGAACAGTGTTGCCACAAAGAAACATGTAGGCAAAGATATTCATAATGTATACTCAAAGGGTAATGAGCATAGTGAGAGATGAGAACTTCAGGTATAAGAATAAGATTGTGGATGACCATAAGTATCTGACTTAGGAGTTTGAATTTTGTCCTGTAGGTTATGAGGAGAGGGTGTATCAACATGAAATCTAGAAACCCCAAACTTGTATCCATGTAGGATTTGATGAACCCCACATTTAGGGGTTTCTGATGTGTAATTGGAAATCTTGTACCTTTGAACTACATTATACAGGAGCCCACTGACTTCTGTCATTTCGTCCTGACGTAGACAGGAGATAAATTTGGTGGATTTCTGTGTCTAGCTGTCTTCTTTTCCTATGAGGGCAGCTGCGAATGCCAGCATTTTGAACAGGTAGATTAGCTTGGGCGCGTGATTTTATTTTGTTATCTTATTATCCCATTACTTCTAGTGATTATTAATAAATCTTATAAAAATATAATATTTGAAGTTACTATAAATTCATTTTAATTTTTACACTAGATTCCATGTTAACAGATGTAAGCAAGAGAAAGAGCTAGGACAGTCTTGGGTATGAGGATCAGAGAGATACCTGGGTTGGGGAAAATTAACTAGTAATGGATATTATTAAATAGATAAATTTCAAACCGGATTCTTGTCTTAGTCCTATTGCTTTTAGTAGGAAAAATAGAAGATTTTATGAACCACATCAGAAAGGCATAGATCACGTGATATTAGGTATGTATGCATAGCCATGTAGGGATAATATGTAAATATCTGTTGGAAAGGTTATATTGAAAGTAAGAAGCACTGTTGAATAAATTAAATTATGAGCACATTTTTTCAATGCTAAATCCTGTTTGTATCTATTGACACTCCTCTGTGACAAGAATACTTTGCTAGAGTCAATGAATAGTCAGGGAGATAAAGCCAGTTTCAGGGTTCTCTTTTTAGTTAGGTATCTTCTCTTGCCTTACCTTCGAGTAACATCAAAGTCACCTCACTGAAGTTTTCACTAAAGTTGAATATTTTTGTATGATCATGTGATGTTAACCTGGGCTTTAGAGTGTAAGATCTATATTTTTCCATATGGTTTGTCTTTTAATTATAAGCTAATATCTGGGATTTGCATATTTAAATATGAAAATGTTGAGTTTAGAAACAAAAAATTATAGGATAACATCTATGATTGTAATGTTCAGGGATTTCATATTACCTTCATAATTGGCTCTGACTATAGGCTTTAGATATTTTAAATTTTATTTTATTTTTGGTCACATGAAAACCTCTGATTTGGAGTTAGAAACCTGAGTTCAAATCCTGGCTATAGTTTACTTCTCATTTATCTTTGAGTAAATCATTGAACTCTTCTGGAACTCAGTTTGCTATTTTGTCAAATGAGGGGCTTATACTAGATAATCTCTAAGGTCCCCTCTCAGTCTGAAGCCTAAAACATTGGAAACAAAGTAAATGCCTATCAATTATGCTTTGTGGTGCATGAATGTTTTGGAATATTACTGCACTATAAGAAACAACAAATATGATGAATACAAACGATGATCTTCTTAATAGTTGAAGCCCTAAAGAGCAAATTAGGAATTAGAATTCGGTTTCATTACTATATGCTATCTGCCTATAAAATTTTATTTGGAACAAGCCATGATCTTTCAAATCCTATGAATGCCTCATTGGTACTACCCATTTAATGTTAAAAGATCTAAGAATTAACATACCCCATTGGGTGACTCTGGGTCAGATTTATGAGGGTACGTGGAGAAGAATCAAACCAGATGAGAAGATAGAGATAAGTAGGTTGCAGTATTGGAGAAGAGTGGCCATATTCATATTCATCATTCATTCATTAAAGTGTAGGTAATTAACTGACAGCATAGAATGTTGGCATGTAATCCTCCTCCCATTTAGTCAGAAGCAAAAAGGGTGCTAGGTTTGGGGCATTCAGGAAATGTATATTTTCAATCACTATTCTCCATTATATAATTATTTACTTTTAATTCTTATATATGCATTAAAAAAAAAAAACCTTACCTTCCATCTTAGAATCAATACTATATATTGGTACCAAGGCAGAAGATTGGTAAGGGTAGGCAATGGGGGTTAAATGACTTGCCCAGGGTCACACAGCTAGGAAGTATCTGAGGCCAGAATTGAACCTAGGACCTCCTGTCTCTAGGTCTGGCTCTCAATCCACTGAGCCACCCAGCTGCCCCCATATAATCATATTAACCAAACTTTCATGTCACATGTTCCTCAGTCATTAAGAGATTTTAGTTCATCTACCTGAACAAGAATCCTTTCTATAACATTCCTGACAATTATTTGTCATTCACAACCATCTTTTTTGTACATCTTCAGTGTCTGAGAACTTATTACTTCCTAAGGGCACCTCATTTATTAGATCTCCCCTCCCCCCATTATGGAGTCAAAATCTGCAGCGTCTGCCTTCTACCCCTATAACTTCTACCCATTACTTATAGTTCTACTCTTAAGGCCTAAGCATAGCAAGTCTAATCCATTATTCTTTCACATGACATCCTTTCAGACACTTGAGAATAGCTATAAATTTTTCTTCTTCCCTCTCAACCATTTTCATCCCCAATTAGTCTCCTCTTCTCCAGGATAAACATCTTCATTTCCTTCAACCACTCTATTTTATATTATAACCATACTTGCAAATGAATGGGGGAGATAATTATAGATTTTGCATAATCATAGCTTCCTGTGACCCTAGCAAATCTCCCAGATGATGAGCTATCTGATCTCAATAACTTAAGACATTGTTCCCAAACTTCCTTCCTTCCTTCCTTCCTTCCTTCCTTCCTTCCTTCCTTCCTTCCTTCCTTCCTTCTTTCTTCCCTTCCTTCTTCCCTACCTCCCTCCCTCTCTCTTCTGCTTAGGAAAAATTTTGCATAGACCTGAAATTCATCCTTTTTATTAAGCACATATTTTATGTCCCTAGGTGCTAGGTAATTACAAGAAAAATAAACTTGCCTCTTCCCTCTAAGAACTTATATTCATTCTGAAAATATGTACCTATGTAAAATTTATTCAGATTAATTGAGGGAAGAAGGAACATGCTCAACCAATGGGGACGAGTGAGAGGAATCCAGAAAGACTTGCTATTAGAGGTTAATTTAGACACAATAAGCAGACAGAAGGTAGTATAAGAGCATTGGAGGCAGGGAAAGAGGATCATAGGAGTGAGGTCAAAGGTGTAAAAAAAAGTAGGACAGGGAGATATGAAGTCACCACATACAAACTTTTATTTTTTTATCATTTTACCTTAAGCCATTTTTTTTTGCTTCTCTACTACCATTCCTCTGTCTTGGTGTGCCCTATCCCCTGTAGTCATTCATATTTCTATCAAAGCGTAACTGTCTTTTTATACAAACTGATAACATTTTCCACTTCTGTAAATTAAATTTACTGTGGCTGACTAAAGGGTAGAATAATTCATTAAACTCTATTCAACAGATTTTTATTGGTTGCTTCACTCTAAGTTGGGCTTTGAGGTAAAGCCAGAAGTGAATGAGGTATCTGAGCTGTGGTCTTCACTGTCATAAAAGTTTGTCTAATAGGGAAAGAAGAAGTACCTATAATCAGTCTGTAAACATTTATTAAATGCTTACTATGTGTCAGGCGCTGTGCTAAGCAAAGATATAAGGGTGGGATCAGGCAATCAATTTGTTGAGATCTACAACTGAATTGATGCTATTGCAAGGTGCAGATTTTTTTCTGAAGAAAATGTTATCTTTTACCTTCTTGGTAAAGCATAAAAACCTCCTCTAGCTCATTATATTTATGGCTGCCTCTAAGATAATTGGCAACTAAAAATAAAGAGAAGTAACTCATCCCAAGAACTACCCTTTCACCCACGCAAGTCAAGTAAGAAAATTTTTTAAAGTAAATAATAGCTAACATTTACATAGTAGATTAAGATTTATACAGTGCTTTACATATGTTAACTCTTTTGATCCTCACAATAACCACTTAAGATAGGTGGTATTACAATCTCAATTTTGGAGACTAGGAAACTGAGACAGAGAGTAAATGACCTACCCCAAGGTTCCTTTATCCAAGCTACCAAGTTCTTTTGAAGTGAATTGAAATACCATTTAATTTTGTTTCCCTGTGCTTTTTCTTCTGTGAACTTCTAGAACCTAACAAGAGGGCAGTAGATGAGAAGACATTTTCATTAGAATTTTGAATGAAAGGATTGAATAATATAAATGCCCTCCCAACCAGCCCCTCAGCAACCAGACCAGTAATGGTAATTTGCAGCAGAAGTATATGATGCCTCTGAGAAGGGAGTTCCTGAACCTCTAGCTCCCTTCTCCCTTGTTTCCTTTCCTAAACTCAGTTTTGAGCCCAGAGTTCCTAAAAATGAGCTTTCTTTGCTTTGTAGGTTACCTCCTAAGTAATCCCAAGTTCAAATCCTCTAGTTAACTTGCTCAGGCATTGGCCTCCTAGTATAAGAAACGCTCCTTAACAGTGGGCTTCATGGATAAGTAAGAGGAAGTCCACGCAACAGCATTACTTTCTAACTGAAATCATGCCATGGGAGGGAATGAGGGCAGGACTTGCCTATTGTCCTGAATGCAGGTCCAATTTGGAGGAGAATTATTTGTTTACTAGTCCTTCAAATTATTTCTAGTTGGAATCTAATAGTCTATTTGAGTCCTTTCTTTCTATATTTATTCATGAACTCCTGTGAGTCTTTTGGGTCATAGTAATTTTCTGTGGTGGGTAAAATAAAGATTATCCCATACCCAATACCAGTATCGTGTACTGTGCCTGTATTGGAGTTGAGTGCCCTATTACCCATGTTGACAGAAACATTGAAACAAGTGATAAATAAACTATATTTTGAGATTTTCCTGATTTAACTCCAGGCAAGGGCAATGAACCAAACACAGATGACCCTTCTGAGGAGTGAGTCAGTCCTTAGGATTTGGTTCATGAAAGACCAAAATCTTTGGGGATGCAGACAAAATAGAATAGTATGTTGGGTAATGAGTGATTTAGGATAATATAAAATGTTGTGGGAATTTGAGAAGGACTTGGTGGGAGGGTAGTAAGGAGGAGGGAGAGAGATTTCAGGAATGCCATCTTGAAGGAGGTAACATTTGAGTTGAACCTTGTAGAAAAGAAAAGATTTCAATAACTGGAGACAGGAGGAAGCTGGCACTCATGAGTCATTTAAATTGAGAACTTGTTCTCCCCTGTTCCCCAAAGAGAATGAAATTTATTATATCTGTTGTTGTTTTTTTTCTAGATTCTGGTTATGTTTGAAATTCTTTGAAGTTCAGCTATTACTTACCTAGCTCTCCTCCCATTTCCTTCCATTTCTGATATGATCTTCATGGCATAAAGCTTGTGATTGGATGAGATAGAGAAAGGGAACATATGGAGAGATGTTTTAAAAGAAGGGCTTGGTAACTGAGTAGAGAGGAAGTGTAAAGAAAAAAGAGCCTGAGAACCCCAAGATTTTTAACAAGGAGAATTAAGTAAATGGTGCTGCCACAAATCTTAAGGTCCTATAATCCTAGATCCAAAGCTAGAAGATACATCAGGGGTCCCTAGTTCAATCCTCTATTTTATCAGTGAAGATGTGGACAACCAGAAGGGTTAAATGATTCTCATAAAATTCTATAGGTTAGAAATAGCAAAGCCAGGATATGAACCCACGTCCTCAGACTCCAAAGTCAATTCATTCCACACTAGAAAAAATGAAGTCGCAAGGGAGACCTGATTTGGAGGAAAAGGTAAATCTAATTCATAAGTTTGTTGAGAGTAAATCTTTACCATGACATAACATCAATGATTTGCAATGGTCCAAAAGCACCTTTAATCAATAATACCACTGGGATGCTTATATAAGAAATATAGAACTATTACTAAGCTAGAGAAAAAAAAAACAGTTGAGATAGAAATAGTGACACATATTTCAGGCCTGGGCAACACAAGGAAGAAATATCTCCTTAATATGATTTTGTTCCAGGAAAATGTTTTTTTGGAATGAGATGCTAAATTTCAGATTACTATTTTTACTTTGGTTTATTTAGGTCTTCTGACAATTTTTGCATATTTCTTCTAAATGTTTAATTTTAAAAGACTCGTTTTCTTCTTAAATGTGATTTTCATTATTGTATTCCACAAGAAACATACTTAGAAATTGCCCAACTTCATAAAGGAAGCCAGTGTGAAAAATGATATTGTCAGCTTTTCAAAAGCATATTTATCCTATCAAATTAGTTGAAACAGTTTGTCTTATACAAGTATAACTAAAACACTTAGGTTCTTTAATGATCTTGGTGAATATTTAAGATTTACAAAGCAAGTTTTCCCCAAGTTTAAGCAAACTTGGTAAATGACGATCAAGGAGATAAAACAAACAAAAAAATTAGCACGTGCACATTCATTTTACAGAATAGATACAATGTACCTTAAAAGAGCAAGGTTCTCTTGTAAATAGATAATTCATTACATTAACATATGTGAATTATAGCCATGACCTTAAGAGAAATATCCCTGTCATGAGTAATATGTACAATCAGTTAAATTACTGCTTTTATAAGATAAACTATATTTATATTATTGATAAAATATCATTCCTCATTTTTGTATAGTTTCCCTTTTTCCAGATGAAATTTGAAATTTAATTTTTTTCTGATTTGGAAACGAGCATCAAATTAGCATGTTAGTAGATAGTATGATGAGGTTAGGTTATTTTTCTGCTTCCCCTTGCTCAGGGCTATCTTGTTTCTTTAAACTCCAGTTTAATCATCCTTTGAAGAACCTTTACCTATATTATGATGAAAATTATCTAGAGACTGATTTTTGGGGTAAGAATGTAAGTTTATTGATTTATCAAGTTCACTGGTGTAGATTTTAAAATTAATATCAAATGCCTCCAAAGTATGATATTTATAAGGATTTATTAATATTAAATTAGAGAGCTAGAGAACGAAGGGAACCTTTCTCACTCACCTCACGTGGAAGTGAGAGGCTCACCAGGCCACAAGGACGGGTCACTATGCAATTCACATGCAAGAGAGAGGGTGTGGCAGAGCCAACCCAAATTAAATACCCATCAGGTAACCATGCACTTATACGAAGGGAAAAAGGAATTATGGGTAATACAGAAAGGAAGTTTGGATAATGCAGTTTCAGGGGTTCAAGATCTTCCAACTATACATTGGTTAGACTAGTATCATAACCAATAAAACATTAGAGGTCTCATTGGCCCTCTCAGGGACCAGGAATGACCTGAGCTGTGTCAGGAAGTCTTCGGATTTTTAGGAACTCATTATTCAGTCCCTCCCTTGACCATCCCAAAACATCTTTAATTAGTGATAGCTAATTAAGAAATGGTCCATCAACCTATTATATCTACCTATCCCCATCCCCACAGATGGATAGGTCTCATCCACAGAAAAAGAACTCTTCATTTTTTAACCAAATTCTGTTTTTTTTTTTTTTTTTTTTTATGATTCATTTTTTATTGATTGTCTAGAATTAAATAAGTGATGGAGAAAATATTAATAATAAAGATTAAACTTCAAAATGTGCCATGCTGGTTATTAAAACATTTGCCAGTATATCCCTGAGGTACTTGAAGAATGCTTTGAGTTATTTAACTCTGGTCGTTAGAGAATTTAAACAATTTTTCAAATGATTATTGGTGATATTTTACTTTGAAAACTACCAGTTTGTTTTTAAACTATTCTTCTTTTGGGAAATGAGTCTTTCTTTTAAATCTGTGTTAATACCTCATATGTCAGATTTTAATCTGAAAGATTAATGGGAAAAATATTCCCCAACATGTTTTGTTTTTGCTATTCTAGCACTATCTAAAATGTGTTTTTGTTCAGTTTAGCATGTCATATAGAATTCAGAGACTACCTAATCCAAATGGTAACTGAATTCGAATTCTTTCTATCACAAACTTGACAAGTGGTCATATAATCATTGAAGACTTGAGGTATATGGGGGTGTTCAGGGAGGACTAACACCTCTGGTGTGGAGGCTTGCTTAGCCTCTTTTAGGGTTGCCCATGCATCTTTGGTGTTGATCTTTCATTCAATTCTCACCTGTGACTCAAAGAAGCTATGGTGTGTGCAGTGGTTACACCCCAATAAAACCATTTTGGCTGATGGGCTAAACCAGGTTGAGGGTAACCAACAGGCTTCAAACCCATTATTGAAAGAGAGGGATGTCAGCTCCAAGCATGTGAAGACTTCTTCTTGTGAACGAATGGATTAGGACAATGTGTTCCAACATTCATTAAGGTGGCTGAAGTAAGCATTAGGAAATGATGAAGCTGGGCTAGACATCAAAGATGCAAAGGTCATCTATCGAATCCCAGGCCATTCCCAGTTATCATGACTTTTGTCTTGCCACTGGACTTTGATGGGTCTTTTCATCATCTTTCTCCTGATATCTGTGGTTGAGTGTCAAACTTTCCAATTAGTCCCGGTCTCTTTTGTGCAAAAACTTGGAATTCTTCAATTTTGTTGAATGCCCATACTTTCCCCTGAATGTATATGGTTAGTTTCGCTGGGTAGTTGATCCGTGGTTGCAGGCCCAGCTCTCTTGCCTTTCTGAATATTGTATTCCAAGCCTTGCGTTCTTTTAGTGTTGAGGCTGCCAGATCCTGTGTGATCCTTATTGGTGCTCCTTGATATTTGAATTGTCTCTTTCTGGCTTCTTGTAAGATTTTTTCTTTGACTCGAAAGCTCTTCAATTTCGCTATTATATTTCTGGGTGTTGACTTTTCTGGGTCCAGTTTAGAGGGTGTTCTATGGATCCTTTCAATGTCTATATTGCCCTCTTGTTGTAGAACTTCAGGGCAATTTTGCTGAATAATTTCTTTGAGTATGGAGTCCATGTTTTTATTAATTTCTGCCTTTTCTGGAATACCAATAATTCTCAAGTTATCTCTTCTAGACCGGTTTTCTTGGTCTGTCACTCTCTCCTTGAGATATTTCATGTTTCCTTCTATTTTATCAGTCTTTTGACTTTGTTTTATTTGTTCTTGTTGTCTTGAGAGATCATTGGTTTCTAAATGTTCGATTCTAGCCTTTAAGGACTGGTTTTCGGCTTTAATGTTTTGGTTTTCGGCTTTAATGTTTTGGTTTTCCTTTTCAATCTGGTCATTTTTGGTCTTCAGTTGTCTTGTCTCACTTTCCAATTGCGAAATTCTGCCTTTTAAACTGTTATTTTCTTGCCAGATTTCTTCCATCTTCCTTAGCATTTCATTTTTAAACTCTTCCATAACTTGTGACCAGCTTTCATTTTTTTGGGGAGGTTTGGATTTTTGTTTTCCCTCCTCTGTTGTCTGGATTTTCTCTGTGTAGAAGTTGTCCAGTGGTCCAGAGTTTCTCTTGATGGTCTTTTTCTTCTGGATTTCCTTATTGCTGGCCATTGTTAGCCCCGCCCCTTTTTCGCTTTGTCTTTGCATTCCGGGTCTGCCTGGGCCTTGCAAGCTTGGGGGGGGGGGGGCTCCGGTCTCCTTGTCCTCGGGGTCAGGCCTCCTGGTAGTTCCCGGTCTGCCCCTCTGCCCGAGGTTCCTTCAGCAGTCTTTGGGGCTGCTTCCACAGCCGCGCTCCGGTCTGCACTGGGTCCTCACTGGAGGTCCAAGCCTGGGCTGGAGCTCGTTATTCAAGCCTAGGGCACTGCCTTTGCCTGCACTGCTGCTCTTAGCGCCCTGCTTTCACCCCCGCAGAAGGTAGTGAAAGTCCGTGGGCTGGAGATCTTTATTTGCCCCTGAGGCGATGCCTTCAGAGCTTGGGAAAGGCTGAGGTTTAGGGGCCTTTGACCTGGCCGGAGGCGGTGCCTTCACCCACGTGGGCACTCAGGGAAAGTCCCAGCCACCTGGGGTCCCTCGTCTTGCAGCGCACAGGTACGGGCTACCAAATTCTGTTTTAAAAAAAGACCTTCTTTGGGATTCCCAAAGAAAAAAGAAGATGCAGAAAAAAAACCAAAGAATCAGACTAGGTGGTATCACTGACCTAGATCTCAGACACAAGAATACACAGTAATTATCCTCAATATATATATATATATTTGAAAAATAAATTCTCACACCTATTGATCTCTAAGTTTTCACAGCAAATTTCTCTTATTGTCTAATAGTATCTGTCCTCTAATTCTTCCAGACAATCAATATAAAAGATGCAATGTGATATATTTTATGTCAAGAATGAAAATCTCTCTATATATATCTATCTACAAATTCATATGTTTAGCCAATGAGAGGGAAAATGTATGATCTTTTGTGAGGGATCAACCCTCATAATTGGACTCAGTCTTACATGAAAAATGTTAGTGATTTCAAACATGATTTTAAAATATATTTGTAAGCTTGAAATACAAGTTCTGCTGAAGGATATGGTACAATATACCTGAGGGTTAATGTACAGGAGTGAGATGTACCTGAAGAGTTTTTCCTGGGAGAAATGAGATAAAATGGAAATTAGAAGTAAAGTAGTCAGCAGACCAATCATTAAGAAGCTAAATGCCTCCTATGTCTCTGCATTGTGCTGAGTATACAGTGACAAAGATCTGGATATGTATCCTTGCTTCATTATTTTGTACCTGTGAAATGTATTGAGAATCACTTCAATCTCTCTGGGTCTGAGTTTCTTCATGAGTAAAATAAGAACATTAGACTGGAAGATCTCTAGTGTCCTTTTAGCTCAAAGATCTTTCTATGCTGATTTTGAAGTTCAAATGTAGCCTAGATATTTATGAGCTGTGAGACCTTGGGCAAGTAACTTAACATCACTTGCCTCCATTTCCTCATCTGTTAAATGAGGATAATAATAGCATCTTCCTTCCAGGGTTGTGGTGAAGAACAAATGAGATGACTGTAAAGTAGGTGCTATATAAATGCTAGTTATTATTATTGTTGTTGTTCACTATTATTGTCTTGTGACTTAAGATTTGTGGCTGCACCATTTTTCTAATTTAAGCTTCTGTAGTAGTAAATTCTTATGTATGCAGATCTCAAATGATACTTTTAGAGGCTTATAGTTTCTTCTTTATACCATGGTGTGTTAGGTTTATGATATTATAGTCTCCTGTTCTTTAATGATGATATAAATCAACACATTCTTTTATGAAAGAAAACAGGAAAAATTATCCTAAAGGAAGTAATGTTTCTAAACTAGCATACTTAAAGGAAAGCTTTTCTTTTCAAGCTAAAGCTAAATAAATTTATATTTGAAATGTTATGCAGTTTCTTCTAGTAACCTGAACCTGCCACTTAGAAATGGGCTCTCATTTAAATTACAATTAGCATGCCATTTCCATAAGAGCTACAGGGAAATTTGATCTTAAAACAGTCTAATTGGGTCTTTAGTGCCTACAAGGATTTCCTTTAGAAGTTCTCTGGGTTCTGAGAGCTTTCCTTATGAAGACAGAAGTGGTTGTAGAGGTACAAAATGACTTTGGAGAAGGATATTGCTTAGCAAATAGTCAGGGCTCAATAAATAGTGGTTCCAGCTAAATCTCATTTTCTTTGAGAAGCCTTTCCTGATCTCCCTTAATTCTAGTGCCTTCCCGCTACTGATTATCTCCATTATCTCCTTTATCTAGCTTGTTTTTACTTAGTTGTTTGCATGCTATTTCCTCCATTTAACCAAGAACTCTTTGAGAGTGGGAATAGCCTTTTGACTTCCTTTGCATCACCAGCACTTAGTTTAATTCTGGGTGGATACCAGGCCTTTAATAAATGTTTATTGATCAACTTACTTTAAATCCTTGTTCTTATAAATGCAATAATTAATGACATACTGACTTGCCATCAAGTAAGTAAAGGTAAATAATAGTGCTAATAAGAGGGCTGAGCTTGGAATCAAAAAGGTATATGTTCAAGTTCTGCCCCTGACAAACGTTAATTGTGTGACTATATGGGCAAGAAACTTAACCTCTTCAGTGGCTCATGAATGTAGATGAATTTCCAGTCTTCATTGGTTGAGGGCATTTCCATGCTGGGGGATATTCCCTACATTGATGAAATTATAGGTATGTGCCATTTCTTCTTTACTCACCTCCAAAGGAAAGGGATGGAAGAATTCAGCATTGGTTTCTACCTGTCAGAATTAATGCCTTAAAGTCAACTTTCTGTGAGGTGAACATAGTTTGTTTTATAAACTATTGCAAAAAATAAATAGCAAATAATTTATAGAACTCCCAAGGTACTTAGCTCAAAATGGATATGGAAGTTGGTGAAATACATTTTTTTTTAAGTTTTGGATATTCAGGGAATGTCATTTTTTTTCTTTCTTGTTAAAGATAAGAGTTTTACAGAGAGAAATATTTGTGTTCAGTTCCCAAAAATCCACAACCTGAAACTGTTCCTTAACTAGGACAATCATTTGCCAAATTTTACCCATGGTCAAATAGTTCGTGGTTGACTTGACTAATTAGGATGATTAGATGCAGTTGTTCAGAAGTTCCAGCCTCCAGCTGCCGGTGCTAAAATTGGTGAGCCACAGAGCTGAAGATAATCCAAAATAGTAGATAATATAAAAATCATTTTAATTGGCTTTTTGGTATATACACTGTTTGCAACTGGTTTACTTTCCCGATTACATTAATTTAGGTCAGATCTTAAAATCATTTACCATCCCTTGAACAGGGTGCCAGCTGAAAGAAGGAAATAAGTTGCATTTTGATCGTATTTTAGGATTTAAAAAGTAATACCCTCACAACCACTCGGGGAAGTAGGTAGAACAAATATTCTCATTTTACAAGTCAATCAAAAGGCATTTATTAAATGCCTATTGATTACCAGGCTTTGTGCTAGATGCTGAAATAGACAAAAATGTACATTTCTGATTTTGGATGAGAAAACAGCCTCAGAGTTTTTGGATTTTTCCAGAGTGACATAACTAGTCAATATCAAAGGTCTCCAGATTCTAAGTCCCAAACTCCTTCTGTCATGCTGCAAACACCAGGGGAAAAAGTCCATTTGATATTCAGACTCCCCTTCAGAAGTTCCACACAGTGGATCAGCCATGTGTAACTAATTGAGAGTTCACTGTATCCCTACTTGACTGAAAATCATGTTTCAGGAATTTGCCTCTGTTAACCAGGCTTGGAATGGAAATGATGATCTCTTGGGGAGAAGTTTGTTCTGTTTCCTGTTTCTCTGTGTGTCTTGGTTAGATCCCAGTGGAAGGTAGAACATCTGGATTAGAGACAGAGACAGACAGACAGAGAGTGACTATTGGTAGAATAGAGAAGAAGAGAGAGAATTTCAAAAGAAAGAAAGGCTAAGTTGAAAGAGCCTTCATAAGCAAATGTTAAATAATACAAAAATACTGGACTAGGCAGTGTCAAGGGCCATCTATGGGTAATTCTGTGCATTATGTGTATTTGGAAAAATAAGAAATTTGGAAGACCTTACTTAGCAAAATGATTTTAATTTAAATAGAGGAAACTTTAAAAATGATTTCTACTTAAAAGATAAAACAAATAAATACAAATGAGAACAAATGCATAACTGAGGCATAGTGTGCTATCAGAGTTCAAGATGAAGCATGAGAGATTCCTTTCTCTTATGAACTTCCAAGTGAGCTTTATGATTTATAGAATGAGAGTCCTTCTCTCATACCAGACTTTAAGGTCTTTGAGGGCAGACACCAAATCTTCTTTATCTTTTGATCTCCTTCCATGCCTTGTACACAATAGGTATAAGTGTTGGTTGAATTTGAGTGTGTTTTGAACAAATCATAATCTTAAATTTTTCCTTCCTTCTGGCAAGTGAAAGGAAGGGGTTTATATCTTCGTCAGAGTCATTGGCAAAAGATGTATTGAGTACCTACCGTGTATAGGATACTGAAGTAGGAAGTAGGTATATAGAGATAGGAGATATGATCTTTGCCCCTCTGAGGATTAAGAATTTAATTGAAGGTTTCTCTTTGTTCGACTTAAACAAGCAATAATGTGTAGGCAGCCTGTTATTCAATGGACCTCTCACTTTCAATGATTTGTAAATCGACACAGCCTTACATGGGCATTATTAGGTAGAGCACCTGTCTTCTGGCAGGGAGGACACAAATGAAGTCTGTCTGCATCTAACTCCTGTGTTCCATGTGAAGTTCCCCACTGATTGAGTCTCCTTCCCCAAAGAGCCATGCTGCAGCTGGAAGTAGCCAAGCAGGAGATGGGGGGCGGGGGGAGGAGGCAGGAGGTACAATAAAACAAGGGTACAAAGTGAAATTGGTAGTGATGAAAGCTCAAGAAAGCCTTTTTTTTTTTTTGGTTCCAGACAAAATGACTTATGGCCCACAACTCTCTAGAGTCTGGCCCTGTGAGATTCATTATGAGAAACAGGGGTACAAAATAAATCCCTGTGTGTGTTTCTTCAGAAGTCATCAGGTGGTTTTCCCTCATCCAAAAATAATTGGGAGGAAGGTATTTTCTCCCTTTGTGTCAGCATATGGTGCTTTCAGAGCAATAATTAGAATAATAGCTAGTGTTTATTTATTTTAAGGTTTCAAAATGCTTTACAAGTATTAGAAAGCAACTAAGCAGCTCAGTTGATAGAGCACTGGACCACCAGGAAGACCTGAGTCCAAATTTGACCTCTGTCACGAATTATGTGACTCTGGGAAAGTTACTTAACCTTTGCTTCAGTTTCTTTATCTGTAAAATGAATGGGAGAAGGAAATGCCTAACCCCTCTAGTACCTTTGAAGAGAAAACCCCAAAAGTCACTAAAAGTTGGACATGACTGAAAAACAACAAATTAAAAATATTAACTCATTTGATCCTCATAATAATCCTGGGTCACAGAAGTTGTTATTATCACCATTTTATGATGAGGAAACTCTAACAGACAAGTTAAGTGATTTGCTTGAAGGTCACAAGATTGAAGGTCATAAGATTTAAACTTCTGCTTCAAAATTTCTTCCACCAATGAAGACAGGCAACTTAGCCAAGCTCCTTGAGAATGGGAACCATGTTTTTGCCTGTCTTTTTATCCCAAGAGTTACACAGTCCTAAGCACATTGTAAGGATTTAATAAAACACTTGTTGATTCATTATTAACTGATTGTTTTTATTTCACTCTTAAGGTTACAAAGCCCTTAACTCTGAACAGCTTGTGATGGAAATTCTGTGAAAATATTATGTCCTGTTTACAGATGTGGAGCCCAGAGAAATAAAATATACTGCCCCAGGCCGTATAGCCATTAGCTTGTTAGAAGCTGAACTTGAACCCAAATCTTTTGACTCCAAGTTTGCTGTTATGTTATTAGGTAATTAATTTATGTGTACTTCATTGTAGTGTGGTAGAAAGTGAACCAGATTTGAAGTCAGAATCAGTTCAAATTTAGCCTCTACTACTCCCTACCTTGTCTGTAAAAGGAGGCTTAGAGTCAGGGGCGTGCTGAAGCCAGCTCCTCTGGTTCCAGAAAGGTGCTTATTTATTGTTACTACAACTACTATTACTACTACTTACTACTACTTACTACTACTACTACTACTACTACTACTACTACTACTACTACTACTACTACTACTACTACTACTACTACTACTACTAACCAGTATACCATTGATTAGACTAAATAATAATCTCCCCAAATCTTTCCAGGTTTATATCTATGATCCTAAACATGTTATTTATTGTTGGTAAATATGATATTTGTGGTGATTGCATTAAGATATTTTAAAAATATTTCACTTTCCAATTACATGTAATTGTAACATATGTTTTCCAATATCATAAGATCCAAATTGTCTCCTCCTCTCCTCCCAAAGGTGGTCATATCACAATAAAATGTTGAAATTTAGGGTGTTGATTAAAAATAAGTCATAATAATCATCGATGTATTTTTGGTGTTCCCTTTGTTTAACTTGACCAGATAATTGATATTCGAATAAACTCACAGCCTTACGTGGGTGTTATTACCAACATCATCACATCATTGAAATGCCAAGAATATTATTGATAATACAGTGAAATGGTGTTTTATGAAAGCATTTCAAGAGGCAAAACTAGATTCTCACATCATTTTACTTTACCTCCTTCTTTCTAAGAATTTAGGCCACTGTAAATGTGAGGATTTATCTGTATCCCTTAAGAGGCAAACAGGTAAAAATTATCATCCTCTGTAATAACCATGCAGGAGTGGAAGCAAATAGAACACCTGGTCCCTCTCTAGAGACCCTGCCTTTCTCCTTGCTGGGCTCTGTCCCCTCTGACCACTGCCTGTCAGGATCCTCCTTTGCTTAGTTTCCAGCTCTCAGTCACTGCTCTTAAGTCCAAGCTAGTGGTGGCAGAAGTTCTGCCACTTTGAGACTCCCCCAGCCTAGATTTCTCCTCATGAAAGGGTCTATTGCCCCAGACTACTTCAGTGAATTGTCCCAGTTCCTGCCTCGGGCCATCACACTAAAGAAACCTCCAGGAGTTCAGTTGAGGAGAAAGCCTCCCAGCCAGGTATCTTCATTTCGAAGGTGATTCCTTACTCAGATGCCAATTGGGCAGGACTTACCTGTGAACAAAGGGGATTTCCAATATATTAAGAATAGCAATGCTGTACAGAACCTGAAGACAACCCAGGAGATCAGGATGTGGTCTGATTCTTCCCCTACAACTACCATCACCTGAAGGAGAAGAGGACTGTGCACTAGGAGTTGTCCTAGGTGCATGTAGAATGTAGAATCTACCTGCAACACCTGACTGAGGTAGAACCTGACCTCTACCTGTAGTGAGTACCCTAGGCTATGCTACACTTTCTCTCATTTTCTGGATAGACTTCAGGGCTAATAGAGGAAAGAGAACCTTTCAAGAAGCCCAATGGAAACCTCATTTTGTGCTTCCTCCCCCAACCATTCCCCACAATCCCAGTTAAATAAAATGAAAATCTGGTGGGGAGGGGGAATAAAAATAGACTCTGCAAAGAACCAAGGTGGGTAGGCAGAATATATAATAAGACCAGGGTGCAAAACAAAGCTGATTTTCATTGGTTTTTATGAATGTTGACAGACTTAGACTTTGTTGTTTCAAATATACATTCTTAAATGTTTGAGAGGTCATATGAAGACATTCGGAGACATATTTGATTCATAGCACAGCTAGTTACTGGAATGTCTTTGAGGCAACAAGTATTTACTGAGTGCCTAAAACTGGGTATGTGACACTGTAATGATTTAATACAATAGCTAACATTTGTCATCACTGGAGAGTAACCACTAGGCTTAATTACCAACATCTACTCTTAACACTTTTTCCTCTCCTTTTTTATCAAACAAATTAGGCTAGCTGGAATGGAAAAGCCACCAGCATCCTCTTTGAAATACATGTTTTCTTCATGAGAGTTTCATCATTTCTTTTCATTGTATCCCTGTTCTGAGCCTAGTTTACCAGGTCGAGTTTTCATATATAGGGAGAAGGGAGGGAAGAAGGGGTCCCGGACGATTTGTGATTTCATCAGTATGGACTCTCCCAGCACAGATATTTCTTCCAACGTTGCAGATTGGACCACTTGTGTATAATAGTCTTAAAGAATGACCTAGGTGGTTGAAATAAAGTAACTTTCCTGTGATCACACTAGCTAAACTAGGTGTCAGATACAGAGCTGGAACTCGATTCCTCATGATTTTAAAGTCTTTCCACTATGCCATCCTCCATGTGCATTCTTAAATTATAGATAATAAAGCCATAAACCTTACTACCTGACATGTACTATGAGCGAGAGACACTGGCCTCCTAGGTGTTCCCCAGTCAAGACTCCCCATCTCTTACTCTTCCCCATACCTGAAATACTTTCCCTCTTCAGCTCCAATTACTCACCTCCCTGATTTCCTTTAAATGCCAACTAAAATTCTACCTTCTATCAATTTTGCTCTGTTAATTATTTCCTATTTATCCTATATGTACTTGATTTGTATATATTTGTTTGCATGTTGTCTGTGCCATTAGATTGTAAAATCTTTGAGGACAGAGACTGTCCTTTGTCTCTTTATGTATCCCCTGTGCTTAACATATACTTCCTTAACACTTAATAAGTATTTATTGAATCAAATTGAATTTAGAGACCACTAAACCAACTCAACCAAACCCTGTCCCCACTTTCCTGCTTTTTTTGAACAAAGGGATTAAATTGGTTACCCAAGTCACATAACCGGTGAGTGTCTGAGACAGGATTTGAACCCATATCTAGCATTCTGTCCACATTATTCCAGGCTGCTTTTCAATTTCATTAGCTCCTTTAAAATTAAACTTAATCTTTTTACCACCTGATTTTTCTTTTCTTAATTTTTAATTTTAATTTGTTATGGGTTACACATATATTATCGTGCAAAATATATCACCTGATTTTTTTCTTAAGTCAATTTGATCATTTCCTTTAAAATTAAATCTAACCTGTTTTCTCCTGATTTTTCTTAAATCTACTGTTTTATATGCCAGCGACTTCCCATACTGATGCTGCTTAACAATTGCCACTTTTTTGTTGTTGTTGTTTTTTAATCTAGCAATTTGGCCATTGTACACTGCCCTTTTAAATTCTCCCTGGTGCTCCAAGGGTGTCAGAATGGGGTTGTGTAAATTCTTAAGCTCATGGAAGATGAGAGGACAACTTTAAATAATCTTTTTACAGGCGTTTAAAGATAAGCGTTAGCAGAATGCATTTGGAAACCAATTTAATGAACAGACAGTGGATTCCATAAATAGAAGCCATTTGACACTTTTTACTACCTAGAATTATAGAATTTGAGCAAAGTGGGACCTTAGAGATCATCTAATCCAACCCCATCATTTTGCTCCTGAGGAAACTAAAACAGAGTTTAAATAGCTTGCTCAGGGTCCCCCTGGTGACTTGGTGGCAGAATCAGGATGAAAGCTTAAGTCCCTGGATACCTCCATCAACACTATTTCATATAAAACTTGACGCCTGAGTGGAAAATACAGCAATATATTTACCTTATTCTCTGACTCTTGACAAAGATATTTTGGATATGGCATTCCTAATCCAATTTAGACCATATGTACAGGGTGTTCCAGTTTTAAGCTCTTAAAGCTTAAATTTGAGTGTCTCCTTAAGGTCATCTCCACAAATTTTTAACCTCTACATCAAAAAAAGTTGCAAGTTGAAAAGAAAAACACAAAAAGCAACCTACCTATGTACATAGTCCATCATAAAAAATTTTTCCATCATTAAAAGATTTTTAATAATCCCCCAGATGGCCATTTTAATGTCTGTAGACTGTCACTGCCCTACTTTCAAACACAACCTAGTTGGCTGTATTGCTCCAACATTTACTGTTTAGCATCTGAGCTGTTTATACCATCCAACTGCCAAAATTTACTGGAAAAGTGAAGAACTTAGGAGAATTTTCAGGATCAGTAAAAGAACTCAAAGGGGTTGAGGATGGAGAGCAGGAGAAATGAAATGGGCTTACTAGGAAGTACAAAAGACATGAGTCAGATAGCTGCTTTCACTTTGTTAGCAGTATCAAAGGAGTGGAAAATATTCACTAATTTTGGTAATGGGAAAAATGTAATAATTTTTAATATCCACAGGAGCACCTGTGTAATTGTAGTCCATTCCTTTCTATTTGTAAAGTCCTGTGTTACACTATAGCATTCAAAAGCAAAACTGACCTCATATGCATTAGTATTCAGAAGGCAAACATGGGATATTATTTTGAGCAGTAATAATGAATATTTGATTTTGACCTTTGAGGTTCATAATATGTAATTATCAGTGAATTTTGAAAGGCTCTACTTTCTCATGAAAGTTTTTTGGGTATCATGACTTTTTTTGGAAAGTGAAGCAAATGACTGACCTGACCAACTTCACAGTGATTCATTCTTTTTTCTTTTCTTTGAAGCAGGCCCCAAAGTAATATATTTGGTTGCCTAGATGAAATCTGTTTCCTTAGTAATCATAAATGAAGGAAAAAGCATTTCTTCAGAAGAAATGAATTTATTCGGAAGGTAGGCATGCCAGGAATCATTTGTTAGAATATCATAATAAGAAGCTTGCTCATACATAAAGGGGTACTGCTTATAGATGATTTAATTTTCTAAAATAAGCCTTCTTTAATCATCAGTACACACTGAAATGTGCCATTCACTTTGCCAAGCTTTCTTTTTCTACCAAAGAGGATTCGAGTTGACCCAAGTACATGGGCTCAGTACATTGTACATGTGATAAATTTCTATTTTGCTTAAGATTTCACCTCTTAGTATAACTCTGTTTCAAATGAAATTAAATCTATTCAAAGGCCTTATTGATGGCATTAGAAAAGAAAAAAGCTCAAGTTGTCTCTTGTTGAAAAAAATAACGAGTTCATTCCACAGTCATTTTTTAAGTTGGTAGGGATACAAAGAGAAAATATAAAACATTCCCTACCCTCAAGGTGCTTATGTTCTGTTGAGGAGAAGCGGCATGTACATAGATTAGTACATTTAATACATAAATAAAATAAACATAATTTCTGAATTTAGGGGATGGCACAGAAGACTGACAAATGAGGGAAACCAAGAAAGCACACTGGACTCACTTGGAAACATCTTGATTGTAGTGGCTAGAGAGCTAGACTTGGAATCTGGAATTCCTGGGTTTGAATCCTGCCCCAGTTGTTTACTAACAAAGAACTGGGCAAAAAACATAACTTCTTCAGCCTTGCTAGTCTATAAAATGGGGCTAATAACAGCACTTCTACTTCACAGAATTGCTTGAGGATCAAATGGGACATTAAATGTAAAGCATTTTTATAAATCTTAAGGCTCTAAATTAGTGTCAGTGATAATTATCATGTTATGAAAGTAAGGAAAAATTACAAGACAAAATCCTAAACCTTTAATAAATATTTGTTAGAGAAATGAATAAGTAAATCATTTACTTAACAAATAATACACTTTGGAAACTATAGTTAGCCATTGTGTTCATTGTTCATAGTAGTGAAATGTATAAGGAATTAGTGTCAATGGTAATCCCAGTTAAATTTTTCATGCAAAAAATAATTTCCAAATTCAGCACAAAAACCTGGCAACCAAATACAGGAATTTAGGGAATGTTTTTTTTAAGTTAACTTTTTTAATTGTAAAGAGTTATCTGTTCCCTAATTTTCCTAAAGAAATCCTTTATGTTTTTATAAAATGGTATAACGGCTAGATAGAGCTTTAAAAATTAGTTTGAAGAAATATTTCTAAGCCCTAACTGACTTGCCATAAACAACACATAAGTATTTTAGCTCTTCATTTTTGTTAGAGACCAAGAGAATATTTTATCTTCTGCTATTGCTTTTGTTCTTCTCCTTCCTTTTTATGGCCCACAAAGACAGTTTTGTTTCTGGAACAAAGTCCATTGACAGCAACAATTCCTAAAGTAGATTTATTGTCAAGGAAATACAGTAGCTTCTTCTGTGGCTCCTTCTTCTCTTATCTGACTGTGACCTCTGGTTTCTATCCAAGATAATGTCCATTTAAAGAGAGAGCAAATGGTATAGTAAAAAGAGCAAAGTTGTCAGGAGACTTGTTCCAGTCTGTCCTGTGCCACAAACTGGGTGACTTGTCACCCTTAGCCTTTTAGAGTAACAGGTCTCTCATCTGTCAGAAAGAGATTCAAGTCAATCCATATTTGTGGTGATTCTGTGGGTGATAAAGGATGGCCATTATCATCACGTGCATTTTTATCGTGCCTAATATGTACCAGGCACTGTGTTAAGAGCTTTGCAAATATTATATCATTTGATAATAGCTTGTGTCTATCTAAAAAAATTATGCTTAATATATATCATGTATTATCATACTTTATGTCCTATTTAATTTTATTAGCACTTGCTTCCCAAATTCTCACTAGTGCCTTAAAATGTGTACAGTGAATATAGCAACCATGGTGTACTAGTAAATGTTTAACAACCTCTCTCCTGGGGGAAAAATGTGCACAGAACAAACTTTTAAGTTTCTATATTATTAGCCTTTTCCCTATCAATTATGTCTAGACAATCAATAAAGCAGTTAAGTTTTAGTTTGGAGCATTTGCTGATTTTTAAGGTATAAATAAATATTTGTGCTAAAAATATGACAAACAGTTCTAATTAGCTGATTGGAGCTGGCTTTAGCATACTCTTATTTAGTGATCTCATAAATCTTTGCATTTTTAAAAAATATTGAATATTTATTATCATATTTCTGTCATAGCAGCAGTCAGTTACTTTCTATCAATGAGTCCTGAATTTTCTTCTCACAAATCCCTGTATGAATTTTGACCTTAGTTTGTCATCTTCAAAATGATCAATTTGGGGGAGGGGGAACAGCTGGGTAGCTCAGTAGATTGAGAGTCAGGCCTAGAGACAGGAGGTCCTAGGTTCAAATCCTGCCTCAGACACTTCCCAGCTGTGTGACCCTGGGCAAGTCACTTGACCCCCATTGCCCTCCCTTACCACTCTTCTACCTAGGAGCCAATACACAGAAATTAACAGTTTAAAGAAAAAAAATGATCAATTTGGATCAGTTGCCCCTGGTCCCTAAGATCCATCCCTTTCAGCTCTCAGATTTTCATTTTGTAATTCTCATTGATAAGGCTTGAGTTTTGTCTTACCCATAGGATTCAATTTACATCTCATCTTCAAAGAGTTCTGTTTTTCATAGGAGATGAAATAAGAATGCAGCATGTATAACAGATATCTTTATAACATGTATAGTTTTAAAATTACCTTTGCACCTTTTCCCAACAAATTTCAATTATAAAACATTAAAAATTCAAAGTGACCCTATATGAAGAACAAAAATTTTAATGTTAGTACTTAATTTATATTTCTGAATAGTATCTTCTGCAATAACAAGTATTTGAATGTAAGAAAAAAAAAGATTTGCTTTTCTAAGTTGGAGACACTGAGGTGTAGGGCAGAGGACGGTTATACTCCATTTCAGAAAGACCAGAGTTCAGATGTTTAGTAGCTGTATAAGCTCTATATGCCTCCGTTTTGTTATTTCTAAAAAGTATAATCCTAGGGTCCTATGAACTTTATTATCAGTGTTGCTTCTTATCATTACTATATCTGGACCATACAATCTAGGCAACTGAGGATGAATAACTTTTTTTTTTTTTTTAACATTTATTTTCTGTCTTAAACAACTCTTAGGACAGAAAGACAAGGGCTAAGCAAATAGGATTAATTGACTTTACTGGAGTCATACACAACTAGAAAGTATCTGAGGCTGTATTTGAACCCAGGTCTTACTGACTCCAGGCCTGATGCTCTATCGACTATGCTATTTACCTGCCCCAGGATGAATAACTTTTAATGGCTTTAGATTTGTTTTGGGGGGTTCGTTTTTTGTTTTGTTTTGTTTTTTGATACTTTGGTTGTTTGTTTGTTTTTTTCAGCCCCTCTCTTCTATCTCCATACCATAGAAGATATCATCTGACAAAATATATAGATTATATCTTTTGTGTTTCTATTTCTCAGTTCTTTCTCTTACAGTGAACATTCACAAGTTATTTTTCTAATATTAAATCTGTAGCTGTATATAATGTTCTCTTGATTCTACTCATTTTATTTTTCATTATCTCATGAAGTTCTTTCCAAGTTTGTTTAAACTCATCATGAATTTAGACTTGTTTATGAAGGTACAGAGCTCTGAGAATAGAATCCAAGCACTTCTGCTTACCCCTTTCTTTTCTTCTCATTTTCTCTCCCTCTTCCTCTCCTTTCTCCTTTTTTTTAATCTTCCCCTCCATCATCTTGATTTGTTATCTTCTCCCACTTCCCCCATCACCTCCCTTCTTCTCCATTTTGTTCTGTCCTTTCACCATCTACCTTCCTCCCTATCTCGCTTCCCTTTCCCCCCTTTCCTTCCTCTTCATCTTTCACTTCTTCCATCTCCATCTCCCTCCCTCTCCCTCCCTTCCTCCTCCCTCCACCTCCATCTCTGTCTCTCTGTATAATTGAATTCAGTAAGTTAAACATGCACTAGATGTGATTCCTCTGTGGTGTGAAATAAGGGTAGAAAGGTAGATTGGATCCATATTAGAGAGCTTTGAATGACAAGCTAAGGAATTTATATTTAAGTAAGAAGCAATATGGAACCATCATTGGTTGTTGAGAAAGGAAATGACATTACTGTCAGACTCACTTGTTGGAAAGTTTATTTTGGCAACTCCTAGGAGACTGAATTGGTGAGAGGAGACATTGAAAGCGGGGAAATGGATTAGAGGCTGTTACAAACATCTAGTTGGGAAGTGAGGGTGATCTTCTTATAGAGGAAAACAAGGAGTTGAATATGAGAGGTATTGGAGAGACAGATGTGACAGGAGTTTTTACCTGATTGGATATACAAGGATGAAAGAGAAGAAAGAACTGAGGGTTATTCAAATGTTGAGAGCTTGTATATAACTTGGTGGATGATAGAGGCTTTATTAGAGGAAGGGAAGTTTGGAGAAAAGGCAGGTTTACAGGGGAAAATGATATGAGTTCTGTTTTGAGCTTGAGAGGCAGATGGAAATGTCCAGAAGGCAGCTCAGAATGCAAGATTGGAGTTAATCTTATAATTTTAATCATATTAAGGTTAATCTATTAATGAACAGCCCCAGAATCTTTCCAGTATTAAATGACCCTAACCTAATAGTTTTCATGATTTGCTAGTGTTATATTTCCTTTTCTTTTTCTTTAAAGAAAGAAAGCAACAGTGTATACCCTTTTCCTTTCAACTAAGGCTTCCCTATTTCCTTTACTCTCCAATAGTAAACTGGTCACTGGAAAGGGTGGTAGGAGGAAAGTATATCAGATTAGTATAGGGAGTTCTGAGTGGAATTAGGATTTGGCTCCTCCTTGTCCTTCATTATTCACTCTATGCTACCACTTCATATCTTACCTTGGACAAAGCACTGGGGATAATGTGAGAAAATGGGATCAGATTGAGGGACCGGAAGGTGGAAACAGCAGGAATACAGAAACCCAGGTTTTTCCTACTCATTAATATTCACATTATTATTTGGTATTTAATACTTTGGAAACATAAAGTGTCTTTGTAATCATTTCTTCTTCCTCCTCCTCCTTCTTCTCTCTTCCCTCTTCCTTCTTTCTTCTTCCTCCTCTTCTTCTTTCCCATCCCCTTCTCCTTCCTCCTATTCCTCCTTCTTCTTCATTTGATTTTTAGGAATTTGACTTCATTTATATTGAGAAACATATGAATGACAAATTTTTGCCTTTCCTTAGGTTGGAATGATACAAAGTACATTTTTAAAGTAGAAAAAACTGTTTTTTAAGAGCCTCATTTTCCCCATAACAGAGTTAAGAATTTTAATTTGTCTTTCAAGAAAATTTACAGGGCCAAATGTTAATTTATGGTAACTGGCCAGCTTTAGCTTAGTTGTAGTAAATTAGGATGGTCTTGGCAGAATTATATATGAAGTAGGCCCCTGAATTCATTTACTATATACTTTTTCTAAAGCCTTGGTGAAAAGAAGCTTATTTTTCAGAATTCGTTAAGTTGTATGAAGACACCTATGGCATTCAGTGGAGAAATATCTACTTTTTCATTATGTTCTCATTCACATTTGAATTAAATCAGAACATGAACCTGTCATAATTGGCTTGCTTGCATCAGTAACTATATAGATCCTTCTATCTAATAAATTTTGAGTCATATTGATACATCTAAAGATACCCTTCCTGATCCATTGGAGAACCCAGTGAATGAATAGCATAATTTTAATAAATAGTATGTGTTGAATACACTGAAGTTATAACTCAGAAGTTGAATAGCAGGGAGAAGAATGGCTTTGTTTTGTTCCCTAATAACTTAGCTTAATTGAAAATGATCTCAAAATTAAAGAATAAAAGCAACATTAGTTTCTTTAGACTTTTCACATTAGATGAGAACATTGGCAGAAGCTTAACCATATGATAAGACAGTTGGCATGAGATAATAGTCCTAAACACATTGCTGGACCACATCTTACCTAACAAATCCCTTAAAAGTTGTTTTGCTAAAGTAAACTTTCTTGCCAGGTTTAAATATTTGCTACATCTTAAGTGTTAGTAAGCATATGCTGGAACAAGATAGATTTTCTAACTCAAAAAAAAAAAAAAAGAAATTTCATTAAAACTCTGCAGTTCACATCTTTGATACTATCTCAGGATTAAATCCAGAGTTATAAAATATTGGTCAATTTAGAGCCTAATGTTATATTTTGAAGTCAAAACTATAGCATACCATTCCTTCTCACCTCCCTCAAAGTAGGTGCTTTTGATATCTGTATGATCAGTTTTGAGTTTTTATGCCAGTAAAAGGTGAGCCAGGCCAGTCAGTCCATTAGTCAGTCAGTTAGCTTTTATTAAGCTTCTACTATGTGTCAGGCCTTGTGGTCACTAAATGCCATAGGAGGGAAAGAGAAAAGAAAACACTATGTGAAAATATAATCAAAGTCTCTGAAAACAAAATAATGCACCTCATAAAATATAAGCTTGAGGACAAGAGCTGTCTCATTTATGAATTTGTATCCCAGGCACCAAGTGCAGCATGCAGTAGATGACTGGATGTTTTTTTTTAATGATTCTTTAAAAAAAGATTTCTTTCTTTCTGATATATTTTCCAATGATATCAAATTTTAAAATCTTGAACTTAAATTTAAAATTTTTGCATCACTTTCATTTCTCTTTCCCACTTTTCCTCTGCTTCTCTTAATTGTTTTTGAAGTCCTTTTTGAGTTCTTCCAGAATCTGTGTCCAATCCATATTTTTTTTCATTTTGTGTGTGTTTCCTTTGCTTTCATTGTCCCCTTCTGTGTCTTTACCTTACTCTTTGTCTCCATAAAAATTTTTTAAGAGTTAAATGCTTTTTTTGCTGTAAGAGAGCTCTGAGAGCCCCCTCCACCTGCTGATTCACTTGACCCTTGAAATACTGATAGCTTTAAAGATTTGCTTCTGGCTTAGGTGTAAGCTCTTGATCTCATTCTGATCTTGATCAGGTCTGGGGCTGATCAAATTCTAGCCCCAGGCTTAGGCTCAGGTTTTTTGTCTTGCTATGTACTTGATCCAATCAGGCACACCCTTGATTGTCCTATCTTGGAGTTCCACCCTGAGCTTTAGGCAAAAAGATCAGTATATAGTATTATCAACCACCCCAAAATGTGAACTAAGTCCTTGTCCCAATCCCAGACTAGAATTCCTTGGGCTGGGGCTCTGGACTTCTCCACAGAACTGCTCTGGATTACTCCACCATCTTGGCTCCATCCCCAAAGTCCCCAAACTACTTTCTTAACAATACCTAAGGTATTTAAATTTCTAATATGATAAGCATTAATAAATACAACCCACATAAACAAAAACTCCTCGAGGTTCTCAATAATTTGAGAGTAAAGTGGTCCTGAGACCCAAAAGGTTGAGAAATATCTGGTTTAGTCTAACCCAAAGCTCAAGTAAGCATCCATTCAGTAGCTTTTCCCTGCTAACAGCAGACTCCCAAATGGCTTTCTCCAAATCAATCCTTCCCCATTCTCTCTTTGCCATCATTTTCCTTTCTCTCATCCTTCCAATACTGAAGATAGACTCTGAAACTTACTCTTTGCAGATCATGTCAGAACTGGCTGATGCTGGTTCCCCTGGTTCTTGACAGTTAGCAGAATAAAGAGTAGTTAGGACCAAACTGCCAGGCCTGTAAGTTGCCCTTGGTGGGTGTGCAAAAGTACCATATAAGTGGCAAATGTGCCTTTTTCTCAAAGGTGATTCAAAAAGAGAACAAACCAATTGTTCTCCCATTAATTGTTCTGTAATATATATCAAATTTCATCCTTGTGAACTCTAGAAGATAGTCCAAATTATTTGATTGTTTAGAGTTTTGTTCTGTCAAACACCAATTGGAATAAGCTTTAAGGCTTAGAATTGAATTTGTTAGGTTAGTTTTTTTAAGGTAATGTATTTATTATTAGAGAACTTGATCTGTATTGGAAAAACCTCACAGACATCTAGAAGAAACCCACAAAATGTATTTTGTCTGATTTGCATCTAATTGCTGTTCTCAGACACTTCTATCTAAAGCAATTAACAGCAATCATTTTATTATTACTCTTCTGGTG
The DNA here is from genome assembly GCF_016433145.1 of Gracilinanus agilis. NCBI lineage: Eukaryota > Metazoa > Chordata > Mammalia > Didelphimorphia > Didelphidae > Gracilinanus > Gracilinanus agilis. Next base: position 528,717,223 of record NC_058130.1, read on the forward strand.
CATAAAATTATGTCATTTATGCAAGTCCATCCCTGAAATTTAGGAGTTTACATCAGATCTTTCCTGTTTAAATTGTTAACATAGAAAAAACAAAATTATAGGTTTGATAATTGTAGTTTTGTATCTTATATTAACCATGTGCCATTATTTAAATACTGAAATAAATTTCTCGTTAAGTAGTATATTTTTAAATTGCAAAACACTGTGTAAACAAATTTATGTAGCTTATAAATATAATCTGTCCACTTCATTTCAGACCAAAATGTTTTATTATTCATGCATCAATTCCTTGCTTTATAAGCACACTATTAAAAATTCATATACAAAATTAAACATCTGGTTTAACATTACATAATGCATTTTATCCTTAAATTCTTGAAGTGTGCAGCTCTGGCTATCAATCAATTTTAGACATTTTTTAGTTGTGTTATAAAATTTCACTGAAATTTACTAGAATAATTTTGTACTTCTGGGAGTTTAATAAACTAAATTTATGTCATAGATTACTATTTCGAAAGCATAGTGAACCATTTCCCCCTATGGTATAGCAATTTAATGTGATTAAACATAGTTATTTCCAAGTTTATATTTTTAATATTGTTTTGTTCTTTAAAAGAAACTTATTGTAATGTTCATTCTAAGGATGTTGTTCACTAATTTCCTGTTCTTGTGTAATTGACTGGAATGTTTATTATATGAAGTGTTATCACAAAATGCATAATTTTAGTCTAATAATCTCATGGCATGATGCATTGTGAGTTTCAGTAAAAGCTGAATTGCTTGATTTAAATTATTTAAGTGACTTTACAGAAACAATTTAACAGCCATTATAATCTATTTTCTTTTGGCAGTCCAGCCACAATCTTCCTAGTTGTATTCTAGCCTTTTCTACTTGATATAGTTTCTAAGAATCAAAGTATTTTTCTGATTATACAATATGTTGTGAGAACAATATAGTAGAAAGAGGTTTAAACATGGAATCAGAGATGACCTGGATTCAAATCCTACCACCAGGATAAAAGTAATACCTTTTATTAACTGTGTGACAGTCATTTAACCTGTCTGGGCCAGTATCCTCATCTGCAACATGAGTATATAATATATAATAATAAATGCATAATACCTAGCTTGTAGGGACATTGTGAACATCAAATGAGATAATCTATGTAAAGTTTTTAAAAAGATTTAAAGTGCCATATAAATGTCAGTTATTTTCATGATGATCAGTTAATTGTTTTTACAAAATATGATAGACAATAAATATTTATTGAATATTTAGTGGGGGCAACTAGGTGGTACAGTGAATACTGAGTCAGAATGACTGGTCTTCGTGAGTACAAATCTGGCCTCTGAGGCTTAGCATTTGTGTGACCTAAAGAAATCATTTAACTGTCTCAGTTTCCCCATTTGTAGAATGAGGCAGAAAAGGAAATGACAAACCACTCCCAACATCTCTGCCACAAAAACTCTAAATAGGGTCACAAAGGATCAGACAGGACTAAAAAATGACCAAACAACTACCACAAATATTTAGAAGACAAAATTAAAAAAAAAATGAAAAGACACTAGCAGCTGAGATTTAAAACTTAAACTACTCATTCTTTTTTTTTTTTTTAAACCCTTAACTTTGCTCATGGAATCAATGTTGGCTCCAAGACAGAAGCGTAGTTTCCATTCTACATGCTGGTACATCTGGTTTCAGATACACAACTATGCATGCCTCAGTTTCCTCATTTGTAAAGTGAAATAGATTAAACCAAATCTCCAAGGTCCCATCCTGTTTTAAATCAGATGAAACCAATCATGATCTAATACTGAGAAGTTCTTGCTTTGTGGGTTTGTGGTCTATATAGACCAACTCCAAATTTTTGAAGAGCTAGAGAGATTATGGGAAGAGGGGTCCATTTAAGCATTCATTTTGGTCATCTCAATTGTATACATAGAACCCAAACTTAATAAGAATTCCGATTTGGTGTCCCAGAAGAAAGATCCAGGGACATGTTTTGAAGGAGGAAAAAGAAATGTTTCCAGATGCCTAGGGCAAGGTTGTTCCAAAAATTAGAAGGCAAAATGGAAAAATACACAGAGTGGAGGGGAAAGAAGATGAGGTGGGTTTGGCCAGCGCAGTAGAAAACACATCAACAAAAATTTTCTGGCAAAGCTGTATTTGATTGCTACAAAGCATTCTGTGCATTTTTGAGTGCTGTTTTCTCTATTGACCCTTCTCCCCTACCTCCCTTTGGAATGTCCACATTTATTTTTCAAGGGTTGCTTGCACATCATTCAAGATCAAGCTCTTCTGTATGGATTCACTTGATAACTTCACTCAGTCAACAGATATGAAATTAGATACTAGGGAGGTAGAATGTTTAGATAATCTCCTCTGTCTTTAGGAAGCTCATGGTCTAATAGACGAATAAGATACAGAAAGCCACAATGAATAGTATTACATGATAAGTGTTTTAGTCGTGTGCCAAAATTAGTACTTATTAAGGTTTAAATGGATGAGGGGAATATCATTCATTACCAGTTTGCAGGCTAGGATGTGATCAATTCCAGTCCATGTTGATGATCTCTTCTTCCTTATGGAATTTTTTTCCCCCAACAAGTGTCTGTCTGTCTGTCTGTCTGTCTCTCTCTCTCCATGCATATACACATATATAAGTAACATAATATATGTAACATAACAATAATATACATATGATTTTGTTATAAATATGTAGCAAGTTATAATAAATATGCTTATCCAAGGGAACAAATTATCACATTAGCTATCTGCAAAAATCTGTCTCATTCTTCTCTTCCCCTACTTCCCACCTCTCCCCAAGAAGGCAGATAAGATGATAGAGGTCATACATATATTATCATGTAATACATATTTTCTTGTTCATAATGTTGTGAAAGAAGAGATATTGCTTACACCGGAGAAAAATTCATGGAGGAAATAAATTGAAGAATGCTATTTTAACCTGCTTTCAGATTCTGTCTGTCAACTTCTAAGGAAGTGGATATCCTTTTTCATCATGGATCCCTTGGAGCTCTCCTAGATCCTTTCTTTGATAATAGTTGTCATTTACAATCGCTCATCATATATTATTGTTGTTACTGTGTACAATGTTCTCCTGGCTCTGCTCACTCACTTTGTATCACTTTATATATGTCTTTCCAGGTTTTTTGTGATCATCTTGTTTCTCATTTATTCCATTACAATCATGTGTTGTAATTTGTTCAAACGTTTCCCCAATGGATGGATATCCCATCATTTTTCAGTTCTTGCCACCAAAAAAAGAACTACTATAAATATTTTAGAACATATGGTTTCTTTTCTTTTTTCCTTGATCACCTTAGAAAATAAACCTAATAGTAATATTACTGGCTCAAAAGGTATACACAGTTTTATAACTAAATATAATTCCAGATGGCTCTCCAAAATAGTTGGATCAATTCACAGTTGTTGCATTTTGAATCATAGTTTTTCCATGAGGTATGTGTGTGTGCCCATATGCATATTTCTCTATAAATTACTCTTTGGACTTTTTTTCTGCTATATCCTATTTAATCTCTTCATTCTGGAATCTCAAGTCTTACTCTTGAATGCACACTTCGGAAATACGTTCCATTCCTGATGCCCGTCCCTCTGTTTAGATAGTTCTCCTACAACCTCCTTTTAAGGAGGACACCTAATGCCTGCCATATCTCATTCCTCTTTAAGCTGAATTCCAGACTTTCTCTACTATGATCCCAAATGGAATACTTCATCCTCCTTACACCTTTACAGCTCTCTTTTTTGTATTTTTCCCTATAAGAATGTAAAGAACTGCCTTTCTGTTTGGATTTATATTTCCAGCATTTTGCACGGTAACTAGCACATTTGTTGTTCACTTATTTCAGTCATGTCTAGCTCATTGGGACCCTATTTAGGATTTGCTTGGCAAAAATACTATAGAAAGCAATTTGACATTTCCTTCTTCACCTCATTTTACAGATGAGGAAACTTAGGCAAATAGGTTTAAAAAACTTGTTCAGGGTCACACAAGTAGTAAGCCTCTGAGGCCAGATATGAACTCATGAAGATGAGTCTTTCTGATTCTAAGTCCGGGGCTCTATCCACTGTACCACCCAGCCTCCCACCTGGCACATAATAAGTACTTAATAAATGCACATTAACTGACATACTGAATTTTTTTCCCAAATTTCCTTTATTTCTGTATTTCTGTAATGAGTTCAAAGTCTTTACTCATTCAATTAATAATAATTATTATTTTAAACTATATATAACACTTGAATGTTTGTAAATGAATTTGTATGCATTATCTCTTTTAATTCTGACAACAATCCTATGATTATAGTGTTATAATTATCATTCCCATTTTGTAGATGACGTTATAGAGGCCAAGAGAGTTTTTAAAGGATTTGCCCAGAGATAGTCAGCTAGTATTATCAGAAGTGAATTCCTTCCTAGGTCTTCATGAATTAATGTTTATTGAGTACTACCTGTGAGATCCTTTATCATTGTTGCTGATGATCCTGAGAAGCCTATAATCCTGTGCATGCAGTAGGCAATCAGCAGATACTTTTGATTATATATCATTACCAGCCAGTAGTTAGAACAAAATAAAACAACAAAAAGGGGTTAAATTAAAAAAAAATTTTTTTGGACAGAATTTCCAAAAGTTATTGACAGTATCCATTCAATACAGTTCTAGTTTCAGTGCAGTGAAGATAGCTCTCCTTTTTGGGTTCTGAACCAGCTTTGAAGGAACCTTTGGAATGCTAGTGGGTATAATTATATCCTTTCTACCTCTACTTCTGATCTTATTTTATTTGTTCTGTAGAGGCCGATAAAGCTTCTCTGACCCCATCTTAGTTTATTGGCCTGATCCTACCATATATTCAGCCACTGTGTTGCTTTGAGTAGAAACCCCTACATTTATCCTTTCTCTGTCAGTGCCCAGAGCAACTAATTATTCCTTCCTTCTTCAATGCTGAATCTGACCCCTCTCATGCACTGAAGGTCTCCAGACCTTCAGGAAACATCAGCTTTCCACAAAGCAAGGCTTTACCTATCGTAACACTTCATACTTCATCTCCTCCCATACCTTCCACACAAATAGAGAAATATTCACCAAAAGCAGCGAGGATTTACACTACCCCCAAGAACCATTCAATTCAACGTCTCTGTGCCATAAGTACAAGGTCATTTCTTCACAGAGGCCAAAAAGAATTTAGGTTTTGCTTGGTTATCTGACTTGGCCTGACCACCACTCCATCATGAGTCTTGGGGGTGTCTTTCTTACATGTTACTTTGAGGTTAAAAGAGTTTAAGCCTGTTTACCCTTCTTTCTTGGTTTTCTCAGTGGGTTCTGCATTTTTGGTGGCTGTAATTCTGGATGAACAAATTTTCAAAGGAATCTTCTGCCCTCTCCCTTCCAAGATGCCATATTCTGAGAGAGTTTTCACAATCCAAAGACTGCTGGGTTTGGGTCTTGTGGTTTGCCTCTTTCCACTTTGTTTGGTTAGTTAGCTAATGGGTTTTGAGTTCAACCAAGGGAGTTCAAAATACTGTCTCTTTCTGAGAGCCAGCTAGGGTGCAAATGATGTCCAAATTATGAGTGGCAGGCTGGCTGAGCTTTCTGAGTGATGACTGTACAGGCCGTCCACTAATTTTAGTTTGGGGAAGCTTGGAACAGAAATTGAATTTTCAATAGGAAACAATTTCCTTTTAAGACTTTCTACAACCATTGGAAAGTATCTGCTGGTCCAGCCTCCCACATTCATTCTGAGGAGATTGTTTTAGGCATCTTAGCCATAAAAAAGAGAGGCTTTTATTTGTTGTTTTAATATTTGAGTGCTCACAGGATATTTGTTAAATTAACAGTCTGCCATAGAATACCATCTGGATAGCCAGGATAACGAAAATAAAATTTGTCATTGTTTGCTAATATGAAAGCATGATAACAACAACAACAACAAAAAAAACAAAACACAAGCTATAGTTTTACACCTAAGTCACAGAGCCAGGTGAGAGCAGTGTCCAAAGTCACAGTAGTTTGCTAGAATGTCATTTTTAGATTAAGAAATTAGACACCAGAAACAACTACATGGCTCAGTGGATTGAGAGCCAGGCCTAGCGATGGGGGTCTGCAGTTCAAATCTGCACTTAGACATGTCCTAGCTGTGTGACCCTGGGCAAGTCATTTAACCCCCATTGTCTACCTTTACCACTCTTCTGCCTAGGAGCCAATACACAGAAGTTAAGGGTTTAAAATTTAAAAAAAAAGTGTGATTGGAAATTTATAGTTAAGATGGAAAGGTTATTTTTTTCCACACTAATATATGTACTGCTCTTCTTGACTTGGAACCAATACATAGTATTGATGCTAAGATGGAAGATAACGAGGGGAGAAAGAGAGAGAGAGAGAGAGAGAGAGAGAGAGAGAGAGAGAGAGAGAGAGAGATGACCTTTTTATAGTGTATTAATTAGAAATCTTGAACCTTTGGACTCCATCTCCCAGAATTCTTTTTTCATTACCCTGCATCCTTTTTCCACTTCATCCCCAAGTTACATGCTTATGTTGTTTGTGTATAGTTGTGGCTAACTCCACTGCTCTCTCTCCTTTTCTTGCGTGCGCAGCTGGGTGAGCTCTCTAATTTTTATTTCCCTTTGCTTCAAGTTAGTATTAATAAACTTTATAAATAATCATACTTGGAGTATTTGGGATATTAATTTTAATTCTCACAATAGATTTTGTAGATGATCACAGTCTCCTTTTTTCCCCCAATGCATCAGTAGATGTTTCATCTGTTATGGTTCACGTGAATAAACTATTTTAGTTCATGTCCATATGTTACACAAAACAGCCAGACCAGGGCAATAACTCTACATGGAGCCTTTCATGAGATAATTACTTAAAGAGTACTGAGGAGTCCCTACTCAACCCCAAATATTTTGGGGGGACTAAAGGGGATTAAACCACATCTTTAAAAATTGTGCATGCATTTTCTTAAGTGTGGTGCCTTGAACAGATTAAGGATATATATATACATGTGTGTATGTACACACACACACATACACATATATACACACACATACGCATGCAGATATATGTTAACAATTTGTAAATTAATCCTATTTTGAAAATTTAAATGATTTCAAATTATCCTCACAGCAAAAACAAGTAATAGCAACAATAATAGCATTTCAGGTTTTCAGAGGACTTTGCAAATACCTATTTCTTCCACACAACATCAAAGAGAGATGGGTTCTATTATTGGCAGTGAGGTGGCACAGTGGGAAAGAGTGCTGGACATGGAGTCAGAAAGACTATCTTCTTGTGTTCAAATTTGACTTCAGATACTTCCTAACTGTGTGACCCTGGGCAAGTCATTTAACCCTGTTTGCCTTAGTTTCTTTATTGGTAAAATGATCTGGAGAAGGAAAAAGCAAACCATTCGAGTATCTTTGCCAAGAAAATCCCAAATGGGGACACAGAGTCAGACATAACTGAACAACAACAGTTCCTGTTATTATCCCCAGTTGAGGAAACTGAGGCAGATGGGTTAAGTAACTTGTCCATAGTAAATATGTAATAATTATTTCTTTAATTTAATTTTTTAATTTGCATGGCACAGTATATAGAGCATTGGATCCCTGAAATTGGGAAGACCTGAGTTCAAATCCAGCCTTAGCCAATTATTAGCTGGGTAATCCTGGGGAAGACATATAATCTTCAGTTTCATTATCTCCACAAGGAATATAATTATAGTGTCCACCTCCCAGGTTTTTTTGTGAGGATAAAATGAGATAATGTTGTAGAGTGTTTTCAAATCTTAAGACATTTTACAAATTATTGCAAACTATTATTCTTATGATTCTGTTGTATCAATCCTGGACCCTGCAGCCCCTTTATTTTTATTTTATCAAGCTTTAGCCAAAAGGAGCATTTTTTAGAGTTAAATACTTGCAGCTGGTTTAGGGCTGGAGTTCTTATTCCTTTTTTTGTGTCATGACCCCTTTGGGTTGTTTTGTGAAGCCTTTAGAGTAATCAAAATGTTTTTTTAAATGTATATAATACATAGTATTACATCAGAAACAAATTAGATTAAAATAATAAAATTTTTTTTTAAGTTCACAGACCTCAGGTTAAGAACCTTTCTTCCAGGGACAGTTTATGGGCTATAAAGGAAGGTGCCAACCAGTCAGCCCCATGTACTTAAACTTCTGTTCTTCTAATTTGGTCTTAGTAAGAATAAAGGTGATGGTAATCAAGGATTTTTGTGATCCCCAGTCAAGCTGTGAGATCCCAGTCCTGCTGTGATACCTCATTGAAGTTTATGGAGCATAAACTTCTAACAAAGTTGAAAAGGCTTCAAGTTTGTGGCAACTGACAATTACATGCTTGCCTCCCAAAGAAGGACCTAGCTAAGTGTGGAGAGCTGGGCACAAGTAATGAATATTTTAGACCACATTGACTCTTGAAAACCATCTACTATGTCATGAAATTTTTGTAATCTGTTCCCTCAGTTGAAGGAAAAAGGACCTTTAAAAGTAAAAGAATTAAAGCCCGGGAATTTCTGCTGAAGGAGATAAACTTTTAGCAAAGTTGAATATTGCTTTTCCTCTAAGAAAATCACAGATCCTTGAAGGTGAATAAAGTATTTCTTAGAAATGAATGGAAATATTGAGTAAATATAGTGTAGAATGTGGAAATTAGCTATTTTAGCAAGGTCAATGTTTAAGGAATACAGAAAAATGTAAATGAAAGTGTGAACTGTATTGACATAATAAAAAGGTTTAATGGAGCTTATTTGGTGAGGATTTGACTTTTCATGTCTAGAGATGTAGCTCTCTATGAGATTTAGTTTCTAGGTTAAAATATACTTATAAGCTCTTTAAGTTTCCAGGGAAGATCAGTGCACAAACAAGCAAGTGGGCAGAAATCCTTTCTACCTTCAGGTCCTACTTGAATTGCAAGAAAAGCAAATATTCAACCAATGGCAGGACCAAATTGATCTAGCTGTCACTGTGAGGGGGGCAGGGGTGCTCACAATTGAATGAAAGATTACAAGCCCTGGAAAGGAAATAGTTTTCTTGAGCAAGCTTTTTGACTGGGGATCAAGCTTATGCTTTTGGACAGGAAATTAAGTTCTTGCCAGTGTCATGAATCACCATGCAGGTCAGACATTGGCAGGGCTGCTGTGTTTGAGAAGGCAGGAAGAAGTGGGAGTGGAGAAGAGCTAACCTAAAAAGCCAACAAGTTGAAGGTGGTGGTGGTGGTGGTGGTGGTGGTGAAAGGGAACATTAATAAACAAAAGATATCAATTCTTCCCTTTGTAGTTGTTCCCAACCTCCTGCATTTTCATTTAGCAACTTCCTTGACTCTTAGGAGCCCCTCTCACCCATGTCCCTACAACCCCATGTTTCCCTGCTGCCAGAAGAGCAGACAAAAAAATGGTAGAGTCCTTTTGCTCTTTGGAGAAGAAAAAGGAAAGCTTTTTTATTTATGGCACATAAAATCTCCTTTGGGTTTAAAAACATAAGAGATCCATCTCTAAGGGTTGTTGACTCTGCAGCTGGTAAAAGAAGACCAGATAAGAAAAGGGAAAGGAGGCTATGACGGTTATTGTCTTAAGTCCTAAGCTCTGCCTTCCCTTTAGATCTCTACATAGAAAAGAAACAGAATTCTGTCATGTGATCTCTTTGCTAAATATATTTGGAGATCTTTTAAAATTGAGAAATCGTGAAATAATTTTAAAATAAACAATGCTATTAATTAATCATATTAATAATAAATCTAGAAATAATATGTTGTATATTAATAAATATACCAGTGATATTGCCAGTATCTTAAATGAATAATAAATAGCAATCATATTAATTAATGTATATTAATATTTATTTATCTACTGCCTGCTTCATTATCCAACTTTTGGTATAGTCATTTTTTAAAAACTGAGACTTTGGTAAGTATTTGCAGTAGCTTTCAGTCCTGTGAATTATTTTGACAACTCAAGGTTTGTCATCAGTCTCAGGGCTGTTTTGATCCCAGTGGAAGCTAAATATATTGCCAGGCCAGTGCACAGCATGGCCTCGGCAAGCTTTCTCGTCTCCCATCAGAAACTCTCCAGTAATTGCACTAAGCTGGCTCTCCCAAGGACATGACTGACTAAGCCTGCTATGAGATGATCCTTTTCTCATGGATTTTTCAGATTGGAAAATGACTAAACTAGGCTGGAATTGGAAGGATTCAGTCCTGTTTGTGTGGTGCGTGGGCTTGGTGTCTATTATTCTCCCTCCATCCACACACTTGACTTATTCCTGACTACTCATTTCACAATGTTCTTCACTGCTCAGATCATAATGTGGCCCTCAGAATTCCTTATTAAGCCTACTCTGAATCATTCCTATTAAGGACTACAGGTGTTCAGCTAGAGTACTTACTGACATGATACTCAGGTGAAATAAAAATAGATGCTGCCCTCTTATAGACTTGACGTATCAGAAACCAGCCTAATTCTCAAAAGCTTATGACAGCCGCTGCACTCATTTGTTACATTTATGATGAATACCTAAAGAAAATTCAGGAAAAGGAGCAGTTTACAAGCTATTATCAACCCAGAAAGATGTTTCCCAGCAGCTAAGACTTCTAAGAGTAGTAAGATCTCCGATGAAACCATTCTTCACCAACAATCAAGTTGAGTTTGGGAGTCGATGGTTGTTTTATAATTAAGTTGTTTTCTGTCTTTATTTTGTATGGTCTTATTTCTGTTGATATTATTTGAATACTCAGTTTAAAAAAAGATAAGGTAAATCATGGAAAATTTTTCTTAATCAATAAAATTAAAATAAATTTTAAAAAAGATAAGGTAAATTACTCTGGATTTGCAGATTATGAGCGCCAGCAGACAAGAATATAAACTGAAGTAGTTAGTTGGTACAGTGGATAGAGTCAAGAAGAGTTCTAATATGTCCTCAGACATTTACTAGTTGTACAATCCTGACTAAGTCACTTAACCCTGTTTGGCTTAGTTTTCCTCATCTGTAAAATGAAATGGAGAAGGAAATGGCAACCCACTTGAGTATCTGCCAAGAAAACCCCATACGGTTGACAGAGTCAAATGTGACTGAAAAACAACTGACTGACAAATTAAAACTGAGTGATATTTAGCACAAATAGTGTGTACTATCAAATGACATAATACATAGACAGGTTTTTGCAAACCTTAGAGCACTGTCTCTTAGCTCTTATTATTGTTGTCATTTTTAATATTATGATGACAATAATTGTTATTATCATACTTCCTCCTATTTCTTCATCAGCTATATACTATACTCTTTCAGGTTTACCATTTTAAAGAAACTATTCTTTCTTGATTGATTGCTGTCTTGATTATGTTTTAGCTACTCTTTGGAATATCCCCTTCTTGAATCTCATGTATGTTAACCTCCTGATAATATATTATTCTGGTTTGGGGTAGCTGTGTAGTTCAATGGATAGAGCTTCAGGCCTAGAGATGGGAGGTCCTGGGTTCAAACCTGGTCTCTAACACTTTCTAGCTATGTGATTCTAGGCAAGTCATTTAACCCCTATTGGTAGCCCTTACCACTCTTCTGCCTTGGAACTGATAATTAGTATTGATTCCAAAAAAGAAGGTAAGGGTTTAAAAAACATATACTATCCTGGTTTTCTTTCTACCTCTCCTCCTTTGCTAACCCTTCTTCTGTTGGTCCTAACTGGTTATTCCCTATGACTTTCTTAGCCTTTGCCCCACTGCCTTTTCTCTTTGCAATCTTTTCTATAAAACGCATCCATTTGTACTGTTTCATTCATTAACTCTGTGCAGATGACTTTTTCTAGCCCTGAAACAGACTCCCTCCCCTTCATCATTTCATGTCTTAGAACACAATTACTTTGACTGTAACATGTCTGAAACCAAATTGGTCATTTTCCTCAAACTACCCCTCCTGGGAAAATATTTACTGAAAGAAATATCATAGAGTCTTAGAACTGGAAAGGACATTGAGGATCATCTAGTCCAAAGTCTTGATTTCTAGGTAGGAAACAGAATACTTGGAGAGATCACAAAGCTAAGATCAGTGACCGAACTGGGCCTTAACCCTACCAACTCAACCATCTTTCTACTTTCTAGCACAGTCGTCTCTATTTGCAGCCAAAGATAATAGATAATGGGGTCAAAACTCTTTAACTCATCATTATTAAAATCATCCTTATTCTAGACCAAAGCTGCCTTTCCACCATGACCTCTCCTCATTTCACTGGGTAGCTACTGTTTTGTCATGTTAATGTCTTTATTGTCTTTTAAAATAAAGTCTTTATAATTTTCACTTTTGTGAAAATTGCCATATTGTCTCATTTTCCTGTCTCCTCTTATTATCCAAATCCTACTCATTCCCAGGACCCTTGTTGTCTATGTCCTCTCCAACTATGGCACAGTGAAGCTTTTCCCCTCTGTGGGACTTGCTGTCCATACTACTCTTAATCTTAAGTAGCCTGGTATAATATTTGAATTTTGTGAGAGTGTTTCTTCACCATAATTAGAATTGAAGCTCTTTCAAGGTACAGGGGCTTTCTACTTTTATCTGTCTACCATTTTGTGAAACATAGGATATTCTGGTGGTGGTGGTTGTTTTTAACATGTTTCAGTCATGTCTGACTCTTCATGACCCCAACTGGAATTTTCTTGGCAAAGATTTACCATTTCCTTCTCTAGCTCATTTGACAAATGAGGAACTGAAGCCAACAGGATTAAGGGATTTGTCTAGGGTCACACAACTACTATGTCTGATGTTGGGTTTGAACTCAGTTCCTCCTGCCTCCAGACCTGGTATTTTATCCATCACACCACCTAGCTGCTCCCAGAACACTGGGTATATGCTTAAATATATGTTAACAGAACAAATTGCAAAAAGAACCACTACTCAAGCAATCTGTTGCTCTGTGATTGCCTCACACACAGTATAAATTCTAATCAATTGTATCAGTCCTCTATACTAGTCTTCCCAGTTCTTGAGCCTTTAAGCAGTGTGATTAATAATATTAAGGAATGCTTTTTTCCTTCTTTTAGTCTTTGCTGACAAAATATTGTCCAAAAAGGGAAAACTTCTGGTTTAAAAAAAAAAAAAAAGGATTGATGGTGAGAAAGTAGATAATTCTCTGAATGACCTCAGTTTAATGGAAGCCATATAGAGTAGGAAAGGGCAAAAAACTGGGTCCTTGTGAGTAGAGCTCAGTTAAGTCCTGAGGAATTTCACGTTCACTTCAAAAGCTAGTGCGTAGTTATGTCAGAGTTATCTCTCAGTGGGGGCCTATCCGGAACTTAGAACATTTGAAGGCAGCTGCTGCTTCAAGAAACAATGATATTGGCTAGGAAGAATCTTTTGAATTGCTGAATAAACATCATGAAATCATTAAAAATAAAATCACTTGCATTAGACAAGCAATGTGTGGTTATAAATGAAATAGACATAGGGTATATTTACAGCGATAGAGCTTTCAATTATATTAATCATGACTCTTATCTAATGGCTAGGGATCAATCTTATTTCACATCATTTAACATTTGGGATGACTAGTGCAAATACAAAAGCATCTGTGTGGTCTCCCTTGGCAACAGCAGTACCCTTAGGATGAGTTTGACCACCCATCATCCCTTTTGAATATTCCCAGGAAACTTCCATAAGAATTACTACTATTTCATCAATCCTTAAATAAATCTGCCTTTTCTCAAGGTAAGACATTCCTAATTAGATTTTTAGAGGGCTGGGGAAATAGGTGGGGATTTAATTCTAATATCACAACAGTAATGTTTAATTGTAAACACATTATGGATCATATGGGCAGGCTTTTGTGGTTTGGGCTTGGGAATTTGAAAATCTCTCACACTTTTTCATAGAAAAACCACAGTCCTGAGTTCCAAATCGCTGACTTACAAATGAACTTTTAAATACAACTTACATATGGTAAAGTGATGGGGAAGCCAATAACCTCACAGTGAGCAGCAGGGAACTAACTGCCTGGCAAGTAAGAGCCAAAGTGGCCCAGAGTGCATCTCTCAGGAGGTTCAAAGCAAGGAGGGCAGCCTGCTTTCCTAGCTTTAGCCTCCTGAAGCTTTTTTGGTGCTATTTGTGAGCATTGTCTTTGAGCTTATTCGGGGAACTACAGTATCTTTCTATAGATGAGTTGGCCATATCTGTACTAATGTGCAACCTAGATCAGTATGACTGCAGATAGGGCAGATAGCTCTTAAAATTAGGTTCATTTGTAAGTTGGTTATTTGGAACTCAGAGAAGAACAATGTTGTAAATGTGAAGATCCTCTGGCCATCCCACAGAAACCCATTTGACTCATGAAGTAGCTGACATAGATCAGTAGTAAACATATTACTCTAGGTTTTCAATTAAATGATACTGTTATGATATTAGTAAATTAAAAAAAAAAACCTAAAAGTTATAAAATGGAATGGGAGATTTTTTTTTTTACCCACCTTCAGAAGTTACAGGTTTAATTAAGGATTATCATGAAGTGCTGAATAGAAATTTTACAGAGATTCTGAAGGGAATTTTAGAAGGTCAGTACTAGTATTTTTTATTTTGCTAAAATTTTCTTTTCCTTTTATACCGAAAATGTATCACTCTGTTGGGGAGCTAGGTGGCACAACAGATAGAGTGGCAGACCTCTTCTTGTGTTCAAATCTGGCCTCAGATATTTACAAGCTGTGTGACTCTAGGTATGTTATTTAACCCAGTTTGCCTTAATTCCTCTTCTGTAAAATGAGCTGGAGAAGGAAATGGCAAGCCACTCTAGAACCTTTGCCAAGAAAGCCCCAAGCAGGGGCTCATGAGGAATCAGACACAACTGAAATGACTGAACCACAACAGAATTACTTTACTATTCTTCTTGAGTTTATCATTTCCTAATTAGAATGTCAGGGAGGCTTAGAAAATGGAATGTAGAGGGGAAAGGATCAAATTTTCCTGAAATTTCTTCTCCTTAGCTTACAGCCTGGCACTAAGAAATAGCCCTCTCCATAGACGTGGCTGTGTAAACAAATATAACACAGAAGACCAGTGATACAGGCTGTCCTAAAGAGGATTATATTAATATTTGTATATTATATAATTATATTTACATTTAGAAGATTATGCCAAGCAACAATTGATACTAGGAGTACATTTCTTTCCTTTTAATTTTTACTAAATGCCTTTTTCAGCCCCTCAGAAAAATCCATTAAAGATGGTGCTTGAACCCAGGTTTTCCTGGCTTTTTGAGACAACTTTCTTGGCCACATTTCAATGCCACATTGACACTCATGACCAAGATTTAAAAAAATAATAATATCCCCATTTTGTTGGGAAAGAAATTGAGATTTAGAGAAATTGCAATTTGCCCACCATCACATGTCACAAGTATCAAAGTTGGGAACCAAACCCACTGTCTGCTATGCTGGCACCACTCAAGGCTCTCTGTATAATCTTAAGTATAATAGTGATCCTGAAGAGAGTCCTCACTAATGCTGCTAAGGTAGGCAAGTAAGAAAGCCCTTCCAGATAATATCTGCAGTTTTAAAAACATCATATTTAGCAGCTGTCAGTTAGATTTGCCTCATGGTCTAGAAATTGATATATCAGTAATCTAAACAAACTCTAACAATGTGATCATATGTAAGCAAGTGACAATCTCTTTGAGTCTCTGTTACTTCACTCATAAAACAGGAGTGGTAGTATTTGCAGACTACCTTAAAAGGTTATGAGGAAAAGTTATTTTTAAACCTTCAAGCTCTATAGAAATGTATTATTACATATTAACAAATGTCTTCAATTTATGGATTATAGGAAATGGTCATATTAATTCTGTGTCAATCATCAACTATTAAGGCAATGAAAGAGGAAATAGAATTTAAAATTTACCTATCTATGAATTTTTAATTTTTATTTTTAAATATTTTTCCATGTTTCCATGATTCATTTTCTTTCCCTCCCCCCACCCAGAGCCGACAAGCAATTCCACTGAGTTGTACAAATGTTGTCACTTGATACCTATTAACGTATTATTCATTTTTTGCTATAGTGATTTTTTTAAAGCCAAAACCCAAAATCACATACCCAATATTTTCATGTGATAAGTGATGTCATATGTTTTGCTTTTGCATTTCTACTCCCATTATCTATTAATTTTTAAATGTGATTATTTTGTCTTTAATTCAATTATTAGATTTTTGAACATTGCCTTCATTTTTGAAGTTATAAAAGTTATTGTCCCACTTTCCACTGTCATAATGCCTTTTGTCAAAGAATTATAGAGCCCTTACCCCTTCTCACCCCCGCAAGAGCACATGGCATTCAGGTCAATTGTCCAAGGTCATAAGGCAAGTCAGCCAAAGAGCTGGGAATAGAATCCATGCAGTTTTGACTTCATTCCCATGCCCTTGCAACATATTGTATCATACTCTCCTCCACAGCTAGCCTATCTTGCCTTTTTTTCCCATTGGAAAAAAAAGTGGCCAGTTGCCAAAAAAGTTGCTGCTCTATTCAGAAACTTTAAGCAGATTGTTCTTTGGGATCATTCAGTCATCCTTTGTGCAGTGTAAAAGAGAAAAGTCATTGCTAATTGGTCATATTGAGTTGATAAACCCATTAATAATACTTTTATTTGGAAATATATTGAGTGTATAAATACCATTAGTATTTTAAGATGACTCTCTCCTGAATGACCCAAAAGATGACCTGATATCCATACAAGTAGCACCTTATATTTGTATACCCAAACTGTGCTCATCAGGGAGTTTTTTGAAAGAGAAAGTGTGTGTGTATGAGAGAGAGACAGATAGACACAGACAGACAGACAGACATAGGCTACAGAGTTCCTAAGTCAGACATGGGTTTTGCCATATGATACTATCAACCATCACCTTCTTTTGACCTATTCCCTACTCCATTAGTTTTTTGATAATGCTTTTTTATGGTTCTCATGCTTCTCTGACTACTACTTCTCAATCTCTTTCACTCATTAATTAATTTTCCTTCTACCTTTCTTCTTCCCTCTCTGTCCCCAAAGTTCTGTCTTTATGATTTTCCTCCTTTGCAGGAATAGGCTCAGGCTGGCTATCTTTCATTACTCTCCCAGATCTACTTCTGACTCTCAGGACTTTGCCACCATTCCTTAGCTGCCCTCTTATCAGAGAACTTCCCTCTGCCCTTGGGTTCTTCTCACCTTGGATCATTCTTTCACATCTCCAGCTCCCTTCTCCCACTGTGCCTCCATTTTGAGGAAGAACCCAGACTGGCCATGCTTCCCCCCTCCTCACTCTCAGGACTTTGCCCTCTTTCCCCCTCTGCATGAACCCTCTTACTCTCCCCCTCACCTTTTCTGGTCCCTTTTGTTTACTGTCTTCCCACCCCATGAGAATGTTAGCTCCTTGAGAGGGCACGGATTGTTTTCCTTTTTTCTTGTATTTGAATCCACAGCAGTTAGTATAGTACCTTGCAGCTTTGTTGTTGTTTGACTATACCTGACTCTTCCTTATCCCATTTGGAATTTTCTTGGCAAAAATAATATAATTATTGTCAATTTCCTTTTCCAGCTGATTTTACAGATAGAAAATTAAGGCAAACATGGTTAAGTGACTTGCCTAGGATCACACAGCTAACTAAGTATCTGAGGCCAGATTTGAAACTGCACCACATAAGTGTCCCCACCTAACAACTAGTAATTGTAAAATAAATGTTTCTTCTCTTGCCTTGAAATGAACCTCTCTTCTATATCTATACTCTCTTGGTAAACTCGTCTAAGCTTCAATTAGCACTCTATTTTAATTTAAGAAATAGAAATAACTAGGAGTCAGTGAGGTGGTTCAGTGGATTGAGAGCCAGGCCTAGAGCTCCTGGGTTCAAATTTGGCTTCTGACTAGCTGTGTGACCCTGCACAAGCCACTGCCTAGCCCTTATCCCTCTTCTGCCTTAGAACCATCTAACAGGTGCAATGCAGTATTTATTAAGCATCTATGATGTATATGGCTTTCTGCTGAATTGGCTATACAAAACTACTACACTGGCTATACAAAACTAGATAATATTATAGATCCTGTTCCCAAGTATCTGAAAAGAAATAGAAAAGAAAGTATATCACACAAATATTTATGATGCCAGGAGAATGGAAAAGTGATGAAGGAGGGGTTGATGACATTTCTCATACCTCTCTTTCCCTCAGAGCCACCATGCTGGTATATACATCTTCATTACCTTTTGCCTGCTCTACTTTAAGAGTAAATAAATATTCTCCCTGACTCCAGTATCTTTTATTCTGTAGTTTCTCCTTGGCATGGCTACTAAAATAATCCTCCTAACTCACTGATCTGACTGTTACTTCCCTGCAAAAACCTTCTGTGGCTCCCTGTTTCCTCTGAAATAACTGATGCCCTGATGTTCAGAGTACTTCACAGTCCAGCTCCAACCTACTTTGCTAGCCTTAATTCATACTGTTTTCCTTCAGGAACAAATAAGAATCTCTCTCTCTCTCTCTTTTTTAATCTCATCCTGCCCTCTCTAGTTTCTGTGCATAGGCTGCTTTCTACTATAGTCCTTTCACATTTCTGCCTGTTAATATCTTTCCTTTCAAATCTGACTCAGGTACTAATTTCTCTATGAGTTATCCTCTGATCTCTCCTTCCTCCCACCAAAAATTATTTCCCTGTCTTCAGATTTTGTTATAGCATTTTGCCATTTCCCCATCATACATAGCACAAAGGACGACTGAATGATCCCATGTCTCCTGTATCATTCTTAATTTGTGAACTTTCCTTTCATTGTTAACTCTTTGATGGTAGGAACCATATGTATCATTTTTTGCCTTTCTGTCTCTAGCCTAGTTTATTTCTCACACACAACATGGATAATTATTTAATATTATATTTAAAAGAGTCTAGAATTTAGAGCCAGAAGATACTGTAGAGACCATATAGTCCAATTGTCTAACTTTACGTCTAAAAAACAGAGGCCCAAAGAGATAGTGAGTGACTAGATCCAGTTACATACACAGGAAGTATACATAGCAGAGACAGAGTTGTTGAATTTCTGAAACCTTGGTTTTCCCTTTAAAGTAGAAAATTTCCAAACACACAAAAAATGAGGGTGAATAGTTTTTCTCTGCAGAGTGTGCAGTATCAGAAATCATAGTTGCTGATTTAGTCTTTGTTCCTGTGTTTTAAAACTCCTCCCACCGAGTTAAGTTCTTTAGAAGCCTGATCAAAACAGAGAACAAAAGTGCTTTTTATTTGAAGTATATCTTGGTTCATGTATAAAGTTGTTATTGTTGCTGCTCTCTGTCTCTATCATCATCATCATCATCATCATCATCATCATCATCACCACCATTATCATCATCATCATCATTATTATTATTATTAACACTTTCTGACTATCTTTGTCCCCGCCCCAGTCTCTTTCTCTGTCTCTCTGTCTGTCTCTCTCATTCTCTATATATGTGTGTCTCAGCATTTTTCCTCTAGCCTTGTTTGTCCCATCAAACATTTCTACCAGAAGCAGCACTGTTTACATAACTGTCCTCGTTAGATGGAATATTTTACCCAACACCATCCTACACTTGCACCACAGCCTGTTTAACATGGAACAGGGTCAAAACCTGAAAGGCACCAGAGAATGCTCAATAAGCAAGATCTTCAGTGAATGAAGCTTAAGTCATTCTAATGAAAAAGAGGTACTAGACGTGGGAAGCTAGCCCTGGGAGTTTTGTCAGCAAAGAATAAAGAGCCAGAGGGAAGGGGTGGGATGTGGATAGAGGGGGGGAGGAAGAGAGAGAATAGCTCTTTGGGGATACAGTGGTGGAATGGGGAGAGGGACTTATTAACTGGCTCTAGTGTTAAATGAAAGAATATATTGATTTTTTAAAGTATGCTTTTTAAACATTTTGAAAAAAGAAACAGAGCAAAAATTAGATAGTGCAACAACATGGACATTTCCTTATCTGATTTAATTTTACTTTTAAAATTAAAAACATAAGTAAAGAGCACTGGTTTTGCAACCCAAGGACTTCAGTTTGAATTCTAGCTATACTACTCACCACCCCTATGACCTTGAGAAATTCCATTTAATTCTCTGGGCTTCAACTTCCATGTCTAATGAGGAGGTTGGACTAGATGACCTCTAAAGTCTCTTCCAGTTCTAAATCTTATTGTAAAGATTAACACAGTTTAACTGACAGAGCTTTAGTTGAATTTTGAGTCTCTGCTCCATTTATAGTGCTTACATCCCCCTATACTTCCCACTAATAAAAAGAAATTAGCAATAGTCAATTCATTAAGCTGGTAGTAATAGGCCTTTAAGCATGAAAACACTTAAATGGAATGATTTTTAAATGAGTATAGAGTTCTATTTGATTTCTAGCCTGGACCAAGATAGAGCTATTCATCTTCAGTCTTAACTTTTCCTTGTGCCTAAGCTTTCCATTACAGATGAGCACAACCTTTTTCTAACATCTGCTACTTGATGGTAACAGAAGATAAAAGGCAGAGTTAGGTGGTATC
Organism: Gracilinanus agilis; assembly: GCF_016433145.1. NCBI lineage: Eukaryota > Metazoa > Chordata > Mammalia > Didelphimorphia > Didelphidae > Gracilinanus > Gracilinanus agilis. The sequence goes on from NC_058130.1 coordinate 528,737,782, forward strand.
ATCTTATTTGGGCTTCTATTTTCTCTGCCAAGGAGAATGAGCTTTAGACTGGAAAGGACAAACAGAAAAAGCTCTTGGGAGTTGATACCCAAGATAACTAAGGAGACAGTAAGAGATCTCTAGTAGTCCTTGATTGATGAACAAGTCATTTGACCCAGATGAACATCTCCTTGACTACTGTAAGAACAGGAATTTGTAATTGCTGGGCCATTGTCAGTGATCGTTGAAATATTACGGAGAACTGACAAGTTACCATATGAGTGGAAATTATCCAAAGAAGGATGACCAGATTGGTGAAGGTCTCAAGGTCACAGGAGTACAGAATTTTAGAGGTAGTGACCATTTAATCCAACAAAACAAAACATAACCTGCATCATGCTATATGCTGCATATAAGATGAAGGAATCAACAGTGTAACATCTTTTGGCCTGTATTATCTCATACTGACCAAATTTAATCAAAATTACATTGTCTAACTCTAGGCATTTAGACTCCTTAAATCAAACCTTCTTATTAATTGACACCAATTGTATTTATAGAGATTGTGGCTTATGTTAGCCAGAACTTGTCATTTTTAGATTCATGAGTCAGAAAATGAGAAAGTGCTTTTCTTTGAGTCTAGGAATACTGTTCTAGAAACCTTCAACCTCTCTGTAGAGCAGCACAACTTAGGAGAAAGAACTCTGGACTTGGAATCAGAAAAATTGAATTTAATTCTCGACCATTTTCTACCCATGTACAACTTTAGATAAGTCGGTATGCACCCAAGGCTCTGTCCTGGATCTTTTCACAGACAAGATTCCTTCAGTACAATGAAAGCTCCTTGAGGATAGGAACTCTTTTTGTTTTTCTCTCTAGCACCTGAAATGACAACCTTGCACACAGTAGGCACTTAATTAAAGTGCTAACATTTGATGATTACTTTGCCACTATGTGCCTCAGTTTCTCCCGTAGACACTGTGCTAAGCTCTGGGGGTGCAAAGAATGGCAAAAGCATGGTCCTTGCTCTGTGAGCTTACATTCTAGCAGGGGAGATGGCATGCAAACAGCCATGTGTGCATTCATAGAAGATGGAAGAGGAGATGGAAGGTAATCTCAGAGGGAGGGCATAAGCCATAGGAGAGAACTGGAAGGGCTTCTTTTTTATTTAACTTAAAATTTTTTTTTCAGTTATATGTAGAAACAATTTTTAAGATTCATATTTTCTCCTCTTCTCCCACTCTCCAAGGTGGTAAATAATCTGATATAAGTTATACCAGTGTTTTAATGCAACAGATGTTTTGAAAGGGTCTCTTCCACAAGGTGAGATTTGAGCAAGTCTTTAAGAAAACCAATAAGCAGAAAAAGGAGAACATTCCAGGCATAGGAGACAGAGAATGAAAAAATGTCTGATAAATGGAGATATCTACCCTAACTATTTCACAAGATGGTTGTAATGACCAAATCAGATAACTTGTTTAAAAGACATTATAACCACAAAGTGCTGTGTATCTAATATTGTTAGTTATACTATTTCCTTTCAAATAATCTGTTTTATTTTCATTTTAATTGCTTTGCCATAATGACTTTGTTTTGTTGAAGTTGTGGGGGGAAAAGGGCAGTATGAACCTGTGACTCAATTGATATAAGAAGCTCTTTTTGATATGAAAACTTCCCCCCACTTAAGAAGTTCGCACTGGTTTCCTGGCTGATCCATGAACAAGGCATTCCTTTCCTCTGCTCCAGGCATTTTCTCTGATTGTCCCCCATGCCTAGAATGCTCCTCCAACTCTACAACACCTACTGATGCCACTGGCTTTCTTTAAATCCCAACTAAATCTCGTCTTCTATAGGAAGTCTTTCTCAATCATTTTTAATTCTATTACCTTCCCTCTTTTTATTATTTCCTTTTTATCCTTTACATAACTTAATTTTTTATATTTGTTTATATGTTGTCTTTGAGGACAGTGAATATCTTTGGCCTCTTTTTGTATGCCCAGCACTTAGCACAGTGCCTGACACACAATAGGTGCTTAATAAATGTTTATTGAACAAACTAAAACTAAAAATTCAAATGACTTGCTAGTAGTCACACAGCTAATGTATGTCAGAATGTGTCATATATATCAGTGTGTATCTGGGCACTGGACCTGGAGTTAAGAACACCAAGGATCAAATTCAGCCTCAGACATTTATTAGCTGTATGACCCTGAGCAAGTCACTTAACCTCTGGTTTCACTTAATTTCTATATATATGTAAATAGGAATAATAATAGTACCTTCATCCCAGGGTTATTGTGAGGATCAAATAAGATGATATTTACAAAGCATTTTGCATACCTTAAAGTACTACATAAATACCAACTGCAGTGATGATGATGGTGATATAATTTAATTTCTCTTCACTTCAGTTTCCTCATACATAAAAGGAGAGGATTGGATTGGATGGCCTTGAAGGTCCCTTCCAGCTCTAAATGTATGATCTATTGATTCAAGCCTTTTCTTATTCCCAAGGCCATTTATCTGCCCATTATACCAGTGATATCAAATTCACTGATTGTAGAACTAAATTAAAATGTAATTGGGATGGGGGGAGCAAATAGATGGATTGTGATAGAGAATCAGGATATGGGGGTTGCTGGGTTCAAATCTGTCCTTAGACGCTTTCTAGTTGTGTGCCTAGCTTTTACCTCTCTTCTGATTTGGAACTGATACTTGGTATAGATTCCAAGATAGAAGGTAAACCTAAAAAAGTTATTTGGGAAGTGTTTTTAAAAATAAACAAAAATACAATATACACACAGATGATGTTAACTTGTGATTTTCTAAGTCAATATGCCACCCACAAAAGGGGATCTGATTGCATTTGAATTTGATAGCATTATATCATATCACGCCCTGCTTGATTTTTAATAGGCATTAAGTCAGAAACTCCTAAAAGCTGAGTATACATTCCAGGAGGAAATCAGTTCCCAAGTGTTCATGGCAAGACAATGTTTGGAAAGGAAAGACCTGGCATTTTGGGGTTAAGGGCTTTGTGGGTTTTTTAATTTTTTAAAATTTTAATAACAAATTTCCACAAAAGTTTTCCAAAGGTATATGATCCATATTCCTTCATCCCTCCCTGCTCCCAGAGCTGACAAGCAATTCAATCTGGGTTTTATATGTATTATCCCACAAAACATTTCCATATTATTCATTTTTGAAAGTGAATAATCTTATGGAACCCAAACTGCAAAATATATACCCAAATAAAGAAGTGATAAATCATATGTTTTCATTTGCATTTCTACTCCAACAGTTCTTCTTCTGGAGGTGGATAGCATTCTTTATCTTAAGTCCCTCAGAATTGTCCTGGATTGGGGCAGCTGAGTAGCTCAGTCAATTGAGAGCCAGACCTAGAGATGGGAGGTCTTAGGTACAAATCTGGCCTCAGACACTTCCCAGCTATGTGACCCTGGGCAAGTCACTTAACCCACATTTCCTAGCCCTTACCATTCTTCTGCCTTAGAGCCAATACACAGTATTGACTCCAAGATGGAAGGTAAGGGCTAAAAAAAAAAGAGTTGTCCTGGATCCTTGTATTGCTAGGACTTTGTGCTTGAATCAAGATATATAATGATAATATAGAAGAAAGGCAGTAATAGGGAAATTGTCACACATTTCTGCCCATGCACTGATCGATGGGAAACTGATGTGCCCATCTCAGTGGAAGGTGGAGAGGAGTAGAAGATGAGCATTGCCACTCCGCTATTTGCTCTAATTTAGTTCCACCAGAGTAGAAGAATCACACAGAAGGTTTTAGAAAAGTATAATAACTCTTTAAGCTGGGTTTGTCAAGAGTCTGTTAGAACTTGGATAAAATGTACCCCAAAACTATATACAAAAGTGAATCAACCCCTCCACTGGGGGAGAGAGAGGATGGGACATTTTGAAACTATGTACTCTTGGAAACATGTCAGTAAACTGAACAAATATGAACGTTACGGCTTTAACACATATTTTCCCTCCTTAAATGTTCAGGACATTAAGTCAAGTACTTGACAACCATCCATGCTTTCTGTACATTAAACATTATTCATTTCAATTCTGGCACAAAATATAAAAAAATAAATCTCTCATAATCGGGGCCTTTTTCTGGCTAAAACCATAGCCCAAGCAGCTGCTTGTGTTTTTCTCTCCTCTGGGGTCCCATTGGTGTGTGGGTGTTTACACAGCAATGTGCTGGAAGGAGCAAAGAAGAAACCATACATAGTGTCATATTTCATTAGCAAAATGGTCATAAATTTTGTTCAAATCCTAGAATATTTACTCATCATACAATGCTACAGATAAATAACCATTTTTTTCTTTTAATGCTTTTGTAAGTCATTGAAAAGGTATTTAGTGGGGTCTCTAGGTGACTCCGTGAATAGAGTAACAGGTCTAGAGACAGGAGGTCCTGTACATAGGTAGGTAAGTAGGAAGGAAGGAAGGAAGGAAGGAAGGAAGGAAGGAAGGAAGGAAGGAAGGAAGGAAGG
>NC_058130.1:528747242-528826406 GCF_016433145.1 Gracilinanus agilis
GGAGAGAGAGAGAGAGAGAGAGAGAGAGAGAGAGAGAGAGAGAGAGAGTGAGTGTGTGTGCGCGTGCTCATTCATTACATCACCAGATGATCCTTGAAACACTTTCCTTTTAGTAATCATTGAATCCAATGATTAGGGATAAATAGAAAGCTCTTTACATAGGTTCAAAAAAGCAACTCCTTAAATTGAGGTTGGCATTTTGTATCCCTTCTTTATATGAATAGTCGGCTTAGTATGGTGCCTGCCACATAGTAACTGCTTAATAATTACTAGTTGACTGACTGGCATTAATAAAATTATAGTATCTAGAAAAAGAGAGGCAACAGACCCTATTGTAGATTTTGCCTGGTTTTAAAAATCTATCAAGATTAAAATCCCAGAATACTTGCCTAATTAGACCTCGTTTGAAGTATAATGTTCAGTTGGCAGGCCATATTTAAGAGTCTGATAAAGTGGGATTTTCTCAGAGGAAGGAGCCCAGGACAATGGGAGAAATAAAAATCACATAGTCGTCAAAACCAGCCTTATTGTTCTTCAGCCTTTGAACTGATACTTAGTATTTAGGAAGTGTGAACCCAGGACCTCTTACCAAGCCTGGTTCTCTAACCATTGAGGCACCTAGCTGCCTCTCACGTGGTTGATTTGTACAAATCCTGGGTTCAAATGTGGCCCTAGACACTTCCTAAATACATGATCCTGGGCAAGTCACTTAACCCCAATTGCCTGGCCCTTATTGTTCTTCAGCCTTTGAACTGATACTTAGTATTGATGCCAAGATAGAAGGTGAGGTTTAAAAAAAAAATCAATAGGTGTTCATTAAGCACCCAGTTATTCAGTGTTTATCACTGTGTGGAACAGTGTGGGGGATATAAAAAGAGGAATACACTGAGCTCCTTGAGAGTAGAAACTGGCTTTGACCTTTCTTTGTATCTCAAGTGCTTAATGCAGTTGCTGGATATAGCAAGCGCTTTATAAATGTTTCTAGACTTACACTTGGGGAATAAAATTGGATAGCCATTCCGTGTAGGAGGACTATACTTTATGGAGTACTTGAAAACTCGGCGGAGGACTCAACTTGGTGGACACTAGAAAGCCGTTGTTGGATTTTAAGTAGAAATGGCAAGATGAAAAGCATGTTTCAGGAAAAGTAGCTTGATGGATTGAGCCTGGGGCTTAGGGAGGGAGGAATGACTAGAGTCAGGTTAGCTAGGAAATTGTTGCAATAATACTGGTATGAAGGGATGAAGACCATATCTATGCAGGAATGGAGAGGAAAGATATTTCAAAGGAAGAAAATGAAGGATTTCATAGACAATCATATGCAAGGCTTCCAGCATAATGTTACCACAGAATGTGTAAAAGTAAGACTTTTAAAAAATATTTAGTTGCTATTTGTTTTCTTACCACCAAAAATAACTCTTATAATCCTTCTGATAAAGTAAATAATCAAAATACAGTTTTCTTTTTTACAAAAAGCGGGGTGAAACTAGTTTGAGCCAGGAAACAATCAGTCAACTAGATGATATCCAGGAATGATTCTACTTTGAACCCACACGGTAGAAATATTTATTTAGCTGACGGTTAGTGTTTCAAAATTGACCAGCATATTCTGTTGACATACAAAATCTCAGATATAGTTCTCTAGGGAATAAATATGAAAATTTACAGAGAGTTTATAACAAAATTACAGTTACCCCTTTCATATTGACACTTTCTGCATCAAGATTTCATTATATCTTGAGTCGGTATTAGAAATTAGATGGGAATTTGGGGGAATTTTGTGGAAGCCGCAGACAACATGTGAAGGCCAGCAGACAATACAGAAAAGGTTTAGAAACCTAGAAATGCATATTTAACCCAAAATTTACTATGAAATACTAAAAAAATCCCATAAAAGAAAAAGAAAAAATTCAGACTTCTTCTTTGGTATGAAAGGAAAATTTAACATGTATTTTCTAAATCATTGGAGTGCCATCCCTGTAACCCCCATGATATGGAAGAGATAATTGTAATTATTTCTTTCTAGAGTATTTGTTTTCTGCTTTTGAACTCTAAGTATTGCTCTCTGGAGCAGTTTTGAGTCATCTCAACATGAGCAAATAAAATTTTGTTCCCCCAACAGCTGAATTAAGTAATGTGGGCAAAGGTCAGTATCATATAAGTATAAAAGCATAAAATTGCCTCATTGTTGTCATCCTATTTAATTTGATTTGCACAGATATTTTGCCCCTGACTGGCACCTCCAATTTCCCTTCTTCCAGTTCAACTTTAGTAGCTGCTGACAGAGACAAAAGAGCAATTTAATATGTTCTAATTATTTGTTGATTATTGATGATCATGCACTTAAAAATGCTAAAATTCTCCCAGTCTGAGGAATAGAGTGGCTATATTCCAAATATTATTAAGATTCTTTCTCCATCCTATCTATATCCGTTTTATTTTTTAGCTACATCCATTAGATGTTTTCTGCTTTGTTTTACTAGAGTTATTTTCTTCCAGTAAGGTTTGAGTCAGATATCATAAGTAGCAGTAGGAATGAGGAAAGTCCAAACTACTTTTAAGAGATTTCTTTCAACAGGAGAAGGCGAAAGAAAATAAATGACCTTTTGCTCATCAATAAGTACTTCTGTGTGCTATAATATTTACTACCACGTCATGCTTGGAAGAATGATGGAGTAGTTCTGGCCCATGCATGTTTCACGTTAGAGTCCAGTGAGTCACAGACAAACTTAAAATTAGTACTTCTGAGGGCCTTTCAGTTTACATAATCCAACCTTCCCGCAATAGAACAGGCTCAAGTTTCCAGACTAAAACCATTCCCTTTGGAAGGATCACCTCATCAATTTTTCAAAGCTATCTTTGTAAGAGACCTGTCATAGGTCAACTGACCTGAATGTTTCAGGTCAACTAACTCAACTGTCAGAAAGCTTTTCCGGATGTTTAACCTCAAGTTCCTTTATAATTGTATGTGAGCCAATTACTTTGTCTCCATTCTTCAAATATCTCTAGTGAGCAGGTGATTATTTCTTTATTTGGAAGAATATCGTCTGGCCCCCTGCTTGGTATGCAAGTGAGATATTTAAGAGAATTTCTCTAAGTCTTTCCAGACAGAGAAGTTAAATCCACTAAACTAGAATGCCCCCAATACCTGGCCTAATTTGATTTCTTCTTCCTAAATAGGAACTGTTTAAGTATTCCATCATCTGTAATTTTGCCATTTCTTCATATTCTCAAATACATTCAGTAACTTCTTGGGGATTTCATCAGCCAATTCTTTAAGTACTTTATGCTGTTCTTCCATAATTAACTTGAAATGGCCTCACTGGCCATGTGCTCAGTCTCAAATCTTAGTGAAAGAGCATTAAAGGTGGAATCAGCAGAGAGGTGGGTTTTTGTGTCCTGCCTCTGACCCTTCCTAGGTGTTTGATTTTGGGAAAGTCACTTAAATTCTTCAAATCTCAGTCTCCTCATCTATAAAATGGTTATTATAATTTGTGCACTGCTTATATGCCTCTCTGAATTGATGTAAGGAAAGTTCTTGTAAATCTAAAAGTGTTATATATAAATTATAAGGATCATTAAGAGATATTAATTAAAAGATCATTAAGAGATGAGAACAGTATTAAATAAGCAGAGCACTATTACCAAGTGGCATTTCAATAGTACTTTAAAGTTTGCAAAGCACCTTGCACACATTTATCTCATTTGAGATTGACAGCAGTACTGTGAAGAAGGTACTATTTGATAGTATCATTTCCATTTTACAAGTGAGGAAAGTGAGAACTAAAAAAATGTTAAGTCATTTGCCTAAGATCACATACCTAATAAGTATCAGAGATGAGATTTGAACCTATATCTTGCCCCTCAGGAACCTTTCTTGATCTCTACTATGCGTTGGTCAGGGATTGGTGTTCTTTTGTTAGCTGCTTCTTTTCTATTCTCTAATTCTTGGATATTTTGCATCAGCTAGTTTCAGGCCATGCAGAGAACATTCTTCAGTGGAACACTTGTTTTCTCATTTGCATTCTGGGTATCCGGGTGACCATTAGTTTAGTGATAGTTTTAATGACCTTTCTTGCTTCCTTTTCTATTCCTGGATTAATACTGTGTCTTTTCTAAATGGATAGCAAAGAGCACCATCAAAGTTGAGAAAAGGACTCAGCAGAGATGATACCCATTTCCTATAACCATGAACCACATTGCCCTACTTCCCAACTCCCACCCAAGCGTGTTTCACTGAATCATCTGATAAGTGGCAAAGTTAACATCTGTCTGACTTCCTTTGTGTATCCCTCCTCTTTGCTAGCATTTATTTGTTAGGAAGCTATTTTTCCATTCTTTCTTTCTGACTTACTAGTACATTTTTTTCTGTTGTCCTTGAAAGGGAGGATGTTAAAAGCCACTTTTGTGCCCTTCTAAGCTACATCCCCTCTAAACCAAACTTTGAACATGCTCTCTAAGCTTTAGATTTTGTCAAGTTTAAGAGCAGTTAACTAATCAACCTCAGGGAGAGGAAGCAAAATGATGTTTTATCAGTAACAGAAATTATTTTTCATTGGCCTTTGCCGGTAGAGATTTTGAAGCACACAACAGAAAGTATTCAGAATATAAACTTGGGTCCTTGTTTCTTGTTTCTGTTGTTTTAGCTGTCCTGAATGAGTGTATTATTAATCTCTATTAATTCTTATGAGACTTTGGGTCCTGCAGATGGAGTAGCATCTTACAAATGGGGATGTTTAATTTACCCATCAAAGACAGTACAGCTTCCTCCTTCTTTCTGAACACAGTTTGACAGTAACATCTTAGAACAGATGTTTCAGCAACCTCCAGATGTTTTTGTTTGGTGGCACAAAGACCCTGTTCTTCATGGAATGGTCTGTTAAAAAATCAGTTCCCCTATGTAGAGGTTGAGGGAGCGTATATGTGTGTGTAAATTGATTTCACATTGGGGGTGGGAGGAGGACGCATTTAACTCTTTTAGTGGTTTCTGGGATTTAACTTCCACAGACTCAATTTTCCAGATTGTGAGACTGGCAGAGCTCATAGATATGCTGTGAAAAAATAGTTTGACTTCTTTACCAGATACCAAAAATGGATTGGTTTTAGTGTCCCAAGCCCTTTTGTAAAAAAAAAGGCATCCCAAAAGAGTTCTCAGAAAGTTAGTTAAACAAATACTTTGGGGGAAGGTAAGCATTCCTGTTGGGCGATTGTTTGTTTTACCCTTCCCTTCAGAAGTCCATTGGAGGATCATTTCCCCCCCTTATTAACTTACAAAAGAATTGCTATTGTGAACTCTACTTGGGAGAGTCTAGAATATGACTTCAAGGAGTCCTCCAACAAACCTGGGATGTTTTTTAGTTATTAAAACATGTTTTGTTTTAGCAAAAAAAATTTTTTTAAATATATGGAAGGGGAAGAGTATTATTTTGAAAATATCAAATAAATGGAATTGGATCACATTTGCCTCAACTGTGTTCTTCTGGCCTACTTGCCAAACTTTAGTGTCTCACCAATTAGAAGTTATGGATGTGGGCATGTATACAATGTGTAGCTACTAGAAATATTTGTGTTATATATATTAGAGGGCTAGAAAGAGACATAGCCAAGTAGTGTGCTTTACTGTCAATTCCCAGAATCATAGATTTAGATTTGTAAGGACTTTGGATGGCATGTTTATTTGTAGTCAAGGATCCTGAATTCAAAGCTAGGCTCTACCACTTACTACGTAACAACCATGAGGTCATTTCCCATCACCTTGGGCCTCAGTTTCCTCATCTATAAAATGAAGAGATTATACTAGATGACCTTTAATGTCCTTTCCAGCTCTAGATCAGTGGCCTTGTGTGGTAAGATCACCAGCTATAGGAAGAGAGTCAGGATAGTCTTAGACAGGAGATAAGACTTCAGTGTGTTGCCTAGGGGATTACTTGCCTGTATAACTTTGGAACAAATCACTTCTGGACCTGTAGGCCTCAATTTTTGCATCTGTAAAATGAAGAGAGAGCAGCTAGGTAGCAGAGTGAATAAAGTGCCAAGCCTGGAGTTAAGAAGACCCCTATTTTTGATTTCAAATCTGTCCTCAGACACTTACTGGCTGTATAACCCTGGACAAGTCACTTAACCCTGTTTGCCTCAGTTTCCTCATGTGTAAAGTGAGCTGGAAAAGGAAATGGCAAACCACTCCAGTATCTTTGCTAAGAAAACCCCAAATGACATCCCAAAGAATCAGACATTAGTGAACAGCAATTACAACATCAAAATAGCAAATGAAGGGATTGGCTTAGAATGACCTCTGAGGTCTTTTCCTGTTCCAAAGATCCTTTAATTCTCACATAAACCAAATTTTAAAGCCTTCCTCTGAGATGAGATATAAAACACTGGCTCTGAGCTCTCATCCACTGGTGGTGCCATGCCGTGTTGACCTCATTCTTGTCACTTTAGTCTGAGTCTTTATGAACTTCAGAACTTCTTACCTCCCTGTCAGAGCAAGCAGTTAGAATATTGCTGTTGGCAGTGAAGATTTCAGTGCACTATTCTTGGGCTGTTAATGTTCATAAAGATATTTGTAGTAACAAACTTTGTGAAGAGAGGGATAAATTTGTGATGACTTAAACTCGAGCTTCCTGTGAGGCAAAATACTATCTAGTACTAGGCAGAAAAGAAAACTATTTAAAGTGTGTTTATTAATACTCTCTCCCTGAATTATTTTTTGTCACCTGATTTTTGTGTTCAAGTGAGAAATCTTGAAGACCCGTGATATGTTTTCAGCCTACTCATGCCACAACTTAGAAGGAAAGTAAAGAGCCTTTTTCAGGGGAACTGCACCTCTAGAAATCGTTAGACTCTGGGTTAAATATAATTTCCAATATACATAGTAAAGACTAATGTGACTGTGACATGGAAATCTGGAACCAAAAGCATTCTCATCTAACCAAACCAGTGCTCTAACATGGTCCTTCCATGGTCTCGGACTTCTCTAGCAAGAATGCAATCTATCATGAAAAATGTCTGTTTCTCCTACAGAGTGAAATCTACCACATCCAAGCTCTTAACCTTGTTAGATTCGGAAAGTGGTTGAATTATAAGCAGAATTCAAAAAATATGGATAAAAACTAAAAGACTTTACTTGGTCCCATGTTCTTAATCAGAAGCCTCAAAAGAGGGAGGTTTTTTTCTGTTTATTTAGAAAAAGTTCCACCATTGAAGTGCTGCTGAGACTATATAGAAATATATTAAATTGTGTTTTCATCTGTACAAGATACCTTTTAAATTTAAAAATCCAGGGCCATGGGCTAGAGGTTAATAATTTTTTCTGTATGTGTTCATAGAGTTACTAATGTATAGTAAAAGCAATTAGTATTGATTTACTATAGAAGATAGACTAAATCTATGAGAGTAAAATCACTTTCTGGGAAAAGTTAATAGTTTAGGTAGACACCTATTTCACTTAACCTTGGCTCCTCTTTTCTCCAGAGCAAAATAATGTGAGCACAAAATAAATTGAAGATGCTTTCATTTTTGGTTGACTTTTTTAAAAATTCATTTTCTAGCTGGATAGAACTTTCCCTTGAAGTGATTTTTCTAATAATCAGAAGACTTCCCCAAAGGATAGTGAGGATCAGAGATGTATGCAGTTGCCACAGTGACAGCTGTCCAGTGTAAACATCTCACTCACAGTACTTCTGTTTATCATCTGTTTTCAGGGCAGTTTAAGCTGCTGGAACAAGACCGGGATATTAAGGAACCAGTGCAGTATTTTAACAGTGTGGAGGAGGTGGCGAAAGCATTTCCTGAACGAGTTTACGTCATGGAGGAAATAACATTCAACGTGAAGGTAGCCCTTGACGAACAAATATTTATCCCTGCCAGTGTGTTTTAACTTTTAAACCTTTACATGCATAATAAATCCACATCTGTCCGTATGGGGGGCTCACAGAGAGCTCTTATGAAGCCTGTCTTCTACGCATGGCATGACCATAGCAGACTTAGACTAGAGGTTGAAATGAGAAGAGCCACGTGTCTGAAATTACTTGCTATCCCCATCAGACTCATTCATTTGATTAGAATAAAATGTTGCTAGAGTTGTTTAAAAAAAAATTGGAGGGTGCAGGGGAGACAGTCTCCTGACATATCCCTAAAGTTCTTTGGACTTTTCCCTGATATACCACAGCTTCTCACAATCTCTGGAATAAGACTAATTGCCAGCGGGTATATCTTTTTAATTTATAATTATTTATCATTTGTAGTTTATATTTATAAGACACACTTGTCATACAGTTCTGAAGTTTTGCTAGAACCCATTGCATTCGGATCCCATGGAGGTGATATTGGCTTATAACAATATTCCTCTTTTGATAGGGGATCATATACCTTATATACCAAATTTGCCTGATAGCATATGTGATTTTATTTTAAAGAAGTTCCAAACAAAATCTGGGTGTACCAAAACTCTAAATTAATGGTTTATTTTCTGTGCTACCCTTCCCCATGCCTCTTTTAGGAAAAAGGGAAAGATGATAAGAAATCTCCTATCTGGGATTTGTTTTTTCTCAGAAAGAAAGAAATTATCACATTATTGCCTGAGTTCAGTGACCATTCAGCCCAGTACTTTCCCCTCCCTCGACATCTGGTTCAATAATAATAATGATAGCTCACACTTGGACAGTAGTTTATGGTTCATAAAAGTTTTTCTTTTTCCTTAGTATAACTTGATGATTCCTTGTGTGGGGTGAATATTAACCCCACTTTATAGATGAGGGAACTGAGGCTAAGAATGTTCAAGTAACTTGTCCAGGATCACACAGTTTTTCATAGGACTTGCCCTGTCTTTTAACTCTTAAGCACAGTGCTTCCCTTAGTATCTGAAGTTCATTTTATTCAGAAAAATGCCTAGTCATCAATAAAAGTGTTAATTTGGCTTACTTTGTGTTTACTAGGGCAGGAAATCATATTAATAGATCTTGAAATTTTTCACTTGCAAGGGTTAAAACGTAAAGGGTTTTCAGATCAGTACTGAGATAAGCAGGAAATTATTAAACAGAACCACCCCATTCCCTGAACATTCCAGGTAATTGAGGTTTTACTGTATTTTTATAGTGAGGTGGCCGGTTTCCAGCTGTTGGAAGTCTGTAGTGAGTGTAAAACAGACTTACCATTTATGTGGCGTGGTGTCTGAGCTCAAGTGTGCACTAAAATTCAAAGAGTGAGTCACTCCACCTACACCTCTTAGAAAAAAGAAGGGGAAAGAATGTCCCAAGACAACCTCTTAATTGGAGATGTCGATCTGCTCATTTTAATTGACTTTTTAACTTCCTGTCCTAAAAAACAGCTGCTTTGTTCCACCCTTTAAGTGGCCAAGCTTGAGAAGAGTAAAAGGATCCATTTTCATTTATTCGCAGAACCTTTAGAAAATAAATTACATTCAGGTTTGCTTGGGGCTTTTTGAGGATTTTTTTTTTGTTATTTCAGTTGATTATTGATATAGTCTTTAAGATGTCTTCATTTACCATATGTTTTCCGAAAATATATATATTTGTTTTCTTTAAAACTGAAGTTTTTTCACTTTCCTTACTAGTAGAGTTGTTGAAATTTTAATAAACTCTATTACAATTTAGACATGATGACATATTTATAACTTAGTAATAATAGAGGCAGCTAAATGGCAGAGTATGAATAGAGTCCCATACCTGGAGTTAGGAAGATTTTGAGTTCAAATCCTGCCTCAGATAATTCATTAACTGTGTGAATCCAGTACAAGGTATTCCACCTTTTTGAAAGTCAATTCCCTTCTCTCTAATGTGGGGATAATAATGCATTTAAACTCACTGGGTTTTGCCGAGGATCAAATGAATTACTATGTGTAGAGTGCTTTATAAATGCAAACTATTGTGTTTATAATCTATAGTAGTATAAGTCAGTATTCACCCATAAATAAAAACCTAACCAGATCTATAGCTGTCTCTCCTCTTTTTGTTGTACAGTTGTTTTTCAGTCATCTCTGACCCCATTTGGGGTTTTCTTTGCCATTTCCTTCTCCAGATCATTTTATATAAGAGGAAATGGAAACAGAGTTAAGCAACTTGCCCAGGGTCACATAGCTAGTAAATGTCTGAAGCTGGATTTAAATACCTGAAGATGAGTCTTCCTGATTCTATCCACCAGATATCCACTAGTATCTATCTACAGCTAGCTGCCTATCTGAGTTTACATTGGAAATTTGTGTTATCCCAATATATTAAAAAGAAAACAGTTATCCCTTCCCGATCTTGGGGGTGACATGCATGGCACCCCTGGCCATCTGGAAAATAGAAAATTTTGGCCTTCCATTGTAGCAGAGAAGCCGATTTTTTTTTTCTTTTATGGAGTGTTTATAGTGCAATATTATAAATTTTTGGCTAAGTATACATTTTTGAGTTTCCATACTTTTTCTCTGTCATCTGCAACTTCCACAAACTCCCAGAAAATTCCCGTTTAATTTCTTATGCTGACTTGCAATATACCAAAACCAAGATAGGTAAATTGATGTGGAGGGAATATATGACCAAGATTTAAAAGAGTGATTTGGTAGGATCTGTCTATTTGATTAGTTCTACACAGTATAAACAGGAATATTTATGAATGTTCATGGCCTCTGGCCTGTTAACAGTGGAGCTACCATGTGTTATCACATTGTGTGGTATTTTTTATTATATCACTGAAATTTGACTGAATCTACTGGGAAAGGATACCTTCCGTCCATCGAAGTGACATAAGTGTTCTAAAACTCTCTCTACTAATGAGATCAGTGCCTCCATTGCAGCTTTGGATCTCAGAGATTGTCCTGGGGCACAGAAAGTTAAGTGGCCAGGGTCACTCAGCTAGTATGTTTCAGAGGCAGAGATCAGCCTTGAGTCCAAGTCTTCTGGCCTCAAAAGACATCTCACTGACTAAATAAATAAATAAATGTGTGATGGGTGACATCAGTTTCTTCCCCTTCTCCCCACCCATGTGAAAACTTCTTTTTTTAAAAAAAATCTGTAAATACTTGAAACAAACCACTCTAAACATTTTCTTTATAAATCCAGAAAATTCATTTGTCATAGAAGCTAATCATAAAGTCCTTCAGGAAGAAATATTGCTGTCTGATTTCAGTAGCAAAAGAAGACCTCCATCTTCACTCATAAACTCTTGTCTAGACAATTCTTAGATTTGTTTTGTGCCTTTTTAGACTATATGTTTACTATTAAGAACTAATCATTAACAATAATAACAGTAGCTAACATCTATAAGATTTTAGAAAACACAAATATTATCCCATTTTCTCCTCACAACAACCTGAGAGGTACGTGTTGTCATTGCCCTCACTTTACAGGTGAGGAAACTGAGACAGACAGATAGTAAGTAATTTTCCCAGGGCCATACAGCTGATGTCTGAGGGCATATTTGAGCAAAGGTGCTTAGGATTCCCTGTCCAGTATTCTATCCTCTGCACCATCTAGCTGCCTAATAAAGAGGAGAAAGGTGGGCCCATTTATTTCACTGAGCCACGCACATTTTTGTGAATTTTTTGGCATGTTATGCTGATATATGGAGATAGAAACATACATGTGGTATTTGTAGGGGGGAAAATGTGAATTTTTGCATGTGGGTTACTACCATTGGAAAAAATAAGAGGATAGCTATGACGTTTATTGGCGTGTAAACCAGACAGCTGGCAGGTGGCATGGGGATTTCCAAATAAATTGTAAAAAGTAGAGTTTCATCTTGTCTTTCACTTCAAGCAAAATATAAATGAGACCCTCTGAGTTGAGTGGGAATTGAAAGAGCCTGATATTTAGAATTAATGGCCAGCTATTATAATAACTTAACAAAGAGGCACAGTCCTATACCTAGAACATTCTTTCATCTCCTAGCTTCCCCAGCCTCTTTGAATTTAGCTTCCACCTTCTCTCTGGATTCCTCGATCCCGCACTTGCTATCGTCTTCCCTCTGAGATTACCTTCAGAATTTTATATGTGTAATATAACATGATATATATAACATAACAGAAGGTAATATAATATATGCACACACAAACACACCCTGCAAATACCTAGTTATTTGCATGGTGTCTCCCCCATTAGAAGGTGATGTCCTACCAGGCAGGGATGGTGTTTTTTGTTTTTCTCTGAATTTTTAGTACTTTGCCTGCCATAGAGTAAACAATAAATGTTTATTGACCGATGGACAATTACTAGATATAATATTATACACAACACATACACCAATGTGTATATACCAATAGATTGTTATTATTGTCATGAGATCTACTTGTTTGATTCTCTTATTTTACAAATGAGGAAGCTGAGAGGCAGCTGATACAGCAAAGAGAGTAATGGACTTGAAGTCAGGAAGACTAGATGTATGACCCTAAAAAAGTCACTTGACTACTCTTTCCTCATCTATAAAATGAGAATAATGATAGCACACAAGTTCACAGGGTTGTTGTAAGGCTCCGATAAGTTAGTTATACTATCCTACCTAAGAGCACTTTGCAAAAGCTTTCTAAATGTTAGCTCTTGGTATTGTTGTTAAGTTGCAGAGCCCACAAGATTTCAGTTCATAAGATTCTTACAGTGCTAGGTCTGGAATTGGAAGTTCACTTAGAAATCTGAAAGTCCCCTCAATTTACAGGTGAGAAAACAGATGAGAGCCAGAGAGTTCTCAGGTAATAAATCAAGGTAATAGCATTCCATGCAGCAGGTGTAATTGGCTGCTGATTCCATGCCAGGGAAGTCCCTGTGCCAGGTGCTGGTGATATGTAGATTGGTAGGATGCAGAACTTCCTCGTAGTACCTTCTAGTTTTTGCTGTTGTTCAGCCTTAAGATTTTATCAATATAGAGAGCTCTCAGGGACTTCCTCTACCAGTGAAGATGAGTCAGTCAGTCAAAAGCATTCATCATGCGTACATGTGCCAAGGACAACCCAATGTGCTGGGGATACGAAGAAACCAATGCACAGCCCCTGCCCTCAAGGAGCTCAAGTTCTAATTGGGGAAACAACATGCAAACAACTTTGTATATCCACTGTGTGGAGAGACAGAGAAAGGCAGAGAGACAAAGAAGGTAGATGGAAGGTAATCTCAGAGGGGAATCACTAGCAGTTGGGAAGAAGGGAAGGAGGGGAAAAAATGCATTTAAGTACCTACTCTCTGCATGAAGTGCTTTACAAAGATTATCTCATTCAATCCTTAATTACAACAACTCTGGGAAGCAGATGTTATTATTATTCCCATTTTATAAGTTAAGGAAACTAAGGCAGTCAGAGGCTAAGTGACTTGCCCAAGGTCACACAGCTAATATGTCTCTAATTTCAGATTTGAACTCTGGTGTGAAGCCCGAGAGAAGCTTCTGTTAGCGGTAAGATTTGAGCTGAATCTTGAAGGAAGACTTAAAAGAACTCAGGAGGGAGACGTGCAGGGAGGGAGAGTATTCCAGTCATAGAGAACAGACAGTGGGAAAGCACAGAGTTTGGAGATGGATCAAAGGATAGCAGGAAAGCAGGTCTTAACATCAACTCTTCTGCAGCATCCAGTCTTAGAGCATTTCCTGGCACCTTAAGAACATAAGAGACTTACTGAGGATTGTACAGCTTGCCTATGTTAGAGATGGCATTTGAATCTACGTCAAACTGATTCTGAGGCTGGCTATGAGATCACACTGCTTCCCACTACCCTATACTCTATGACAAGCTTTTGGTTCTGTCTTTCCTTTTAAAAAAAATCCTTGTCTTTACCTGTTTTGCTGTCTTTGATGGCTACATCACAAGTTTTGATTTTTGTCACTTTATTCTCTTTTGCTGGCTTAGAAGGTCTTGCTTTGGGTTGGAGGGGGCAGATGGGAAGGGCGGATATTTTCTGCCTCTCTTGGTCTCAGTTTCTTCCACGCCCTCCTGAACTTTACTCTGAAAGGCAAAAGGTACCTGCCTATCTGAGTCAGCTGCCCCATCCGACAGTTTGGTCTTCTACCTCTGAAAATGTGTCCTGGCCTTGAGCTTTATGAGTCATAAGACTCTTACTCATCCTATTCATTAAAGAGAGATTTTTTAAAAATGCTCATTTTAAAACCTGAAGTTCTGAACAATCTAATACTTTTAAACTCTTAAGTATCAGATGTCTCTCAAGAATGAAAAATCCAAGAACTTTAGTTCCAACTATAGAGCAAAAAATTCCTTGTGTGATTGTTATTTTTTAAAATATTACCTTAAATGAATAATATGGAAATAGGTATCAAGTGATCACATTTGTACAACCCAGTGGAATTGCTTGTTGGCTCTGGGAGGGGGGATGGAAGAGGGAAGGGGAAGAAAATGAATCATGTAAACATGGCAAAATATTTTTTTAATTAAAATTAAAAAATGTTACCCTCTGTAAGGTAGCTTTGGTACAAGAATCATTTTTGCTCTGTCACTAGATAAGAGGGATAATTGGGAAAAGAGAATTAGCAGGTTCTAGGACCTAGAACTGAAAGGAACCATAGAAATAATCCAGCGAGGCTCTCTTCTTTTTGTAGGTGAGGAATGCAGACAGAATAGGCTATTTGTGGACCATCACATAGTAAGAGGAAGAGTGAATATTCAAACTCAAGTTGTCTTCTGACTCCCATATTCTTTGCTCTATTCCACACCCACAGTCTTCTTGTTGTCCAGTTGTTTTGGTCATGTCTTAGTTGGGGTTTTCTTAACAGAGATGCTGGAGTAGTTTATCATTTCCATCTCCAGCTCATTTTACAAATGAGGAAAATGAGACACACAAGGTTAAGTGACTTGCTTAGGGTCACACACCTAGTTAAGTATCCGAGTCCAGATTTGAACTCAAAAAGATGAGTCTTTCTGACTCTAGGTCCAGCCATTTATCCACTGTGTCATCTAGCTACCCAGACACACTTCTGATCAAAGCTAAAAACTGCCTGAAGAGTTTTACTGGCATTTTTGCAAGTTGAGGAAAGGAAAGGAAAGGAAAGGAAAGGAAAAAGAGTAGCAATTATCTCTTGGTGTTAAGGAGTCTGTTCTTGTCCATGTCTGTTCTGAAATCCCTCCCAGTTCTATGCCATTGATCAGTTATCCATTCTCTCTTCCTATGTGGCCATAGGTTAATCACTTCTTTCTGAGTCTTGGTTTCTTTATCTGCATAATGGCAGAACTGGGTTAGATGGTCTTTAAGATCCCTTCCTGTTCTAAGTCTGTGATGCCGTGAGCCCTGGACCTAGGAATCCTGGATGCTGTAAAGTTGACATTCTGATTCTAAGTAGTGCTAGTTCCTCTTTCTATATATTTCCATGACCAGCTTCCCAGAGGCAGAGTAGACACTTTTGACAGGTTTTGGGCTAGGGAACAGAAATCCTCTCAGGATCTGTGAGCTTTGGCATTGTGGTTTATGGGAAGTACTTTAGGGAAGCAGCGATTTACTCATGTCCACTTAGATCTGGAAGACTACTTTTACACCCCATGTGACTTAAAAACCAGAATAAGTAACCTCTGGAAAGACTACATGATAGCTTCCCTGGCTTACCCACGTGATGTCTGGGCCACTCATTTTGGCTCTTAGTTCTTGGCAAAGCAGTGAGTACCCATCACTGTGACTACCAAAACTCTTAAGAAACTATTTCATTGTTGCCTTCTTTTTGACAAGTAAAATTTAAAAAGAGGTTAGATGAAGAAAACTTACGAGATAGCTGAGAATATGATCTTGTTGGGAAAAATGACTAATAATCAAATGATAAGACAATTTAAAACAGGGGTCAGCAATGTATGGCTCTCGAGCCATATCTGGCTCTTTTGAGGGCCAGATATGGCTCTTTCTGCAGGAGCCATAAAGTCAATTTTTTTTTTCAGGCGCTGTTACTGGAGTGTGCACTGTGAGCACTGTATGGCTCTCACGAAATTACATTTTAAAAAATGTGGCGTTTATGGCTCTCACGGCCAAAAAGGTTGCCGACCCCTGATTTAGAAGTTTAAAAAATCCTCAATTCTTAGCACCAGGCAACATGGGAACACTGAATTTTTAGACTTATAGGATAGTAGAGCTAAAAGAACTTTATCAGAACCATATAATCCTCATTTTACAGATCAGGGAACTGAAGCACAAAAGTCACACAGCTAGTCATAATTTGAACCCAGATCTTCCTGGCTCCAAGTCCAGTGTCCTGTCTCTGCTGCCGCTCTCTATTCTAGTTGTCCTTGACCTGAGGTCTCATAGCCAGTATGCGACAGATCTAGGATTCAAATTAAGATCCTCTTAATTCCATTTTTTTTTTTTTTTTTTTTTTGCTATCACTGCTTCAGTTGAGGATTTTCGATATGTGGGTGATAGATTATGATCAGAACAAACATACCTTTTTAAAAAACCCTAAAAACTCAAATGATAATTATCCATAGTGATTGTAAAGAGTGTTTACTAGTTGTCATGTTATGTCAGTCCTCAGTCTTATCCCACCATCTCCCTTCTCTGTTCATTTTTCCAAGTCTTCTAAATGCCACTAGATAAAGTAATAATACTATGTCAGTTAAAGCCACTGCAAATTCATTTTATCTAATCTGACTCTCATTGTTGCGCACAAATAGATTTATTCTGTTCCAATCCCCCTGAGCAGCTACTATTTCCAAAGCTTCTCTTCCCTCAATGCTTTCCCCATATACTCTCTCTCAGCAGAATCAATCAACAAGTATTTATTAATGAATTATTATGTGCTAGGCCCTGGGAGTGGAAAGAAATTAAAATATGAGATATTACCTTCAAGGAATTTATTTTTATCAAGGGGAAATGCCATGAAGAAATAAATCAATTTTTTTTAATGGCTTAAGCCCTTTAATGCCATAGTGCTGCTTATATGCAGGGAGCCCTGTCCTACCACCCAGCCATATACTATCCCATGGATGCGGAGGAAACAAAATAGACTTAAGAAGTGCCTTGAAGAAATACACATCTGAATACCAAATATATACAAACTAAATAAAAGGCTTTTGAGGCTTGAGGAGGCAGAAGTAGCTGGGGAATCAGTAAAGCCCTCCTGTAGGCATTGACATTTGAGCTGAGCTTGAAAGGAAGCTAGGGATTATAAGAGGAGATGAGGAAGGGATGCATTTCAGGAATAGAGATAAGGCTGTGTATGATAGTCAAGTAGGCCAGTTCTCCTAGACCTTAGAATACATGACAGCACGTAATGCATAGTAAGACTAGAAAAATAGAATAGTTTGTATTTGACCCTAAAGCTCAATTTGCTGAAAAAAAAAATCAAAGCTTTCTGTCATGAGTACTCTCTTCTCCCCAGCTTAATACTCTAGCACCCTTCTATAGCTCTGTCCAATCTTCTTCCACTTCTCTGATCTCTGAAAAAGTAATGCTTCTTCCCCAAGGCTGGCCCTTTTACCCATCCTCAGCCTATCACCCTGTCAGCAATTCCATATGCCCATCTTTGGTCTCACACAGTCTACTGGCTTTTTTTTCTACTGCCTAAAAGTATGCCGAGATCTCTACATAATTATTCTTATGGAAAATAGAAAAAAACCTCCAATAAACCTCATCCTCTCTCTAGCCTTTATCTAATAATATCTTGCCTTTCTTTCATTGCCAGACACTTAAGAGAATTGTCTCTACTGCCCAACTCTACTTCTCAGCCTCTTGCAATCCCATTTCTAATCTGACCAGTGTACTCTCTCCAAGGTTCTGCATCATCTCTTACCTGCTCAGTCTAATGACCTTTCTCAAAATTTTTCTCCTTTACCCTGCCTGCAGTTTTCAGTAGTGTTGACAATATCCTTCCACAATTCTGATTCCCCTGGATTCTCTTATTCCTTGTCTTTTATAACCTCGATCTTTCCTGGTTTTCCTAATTATTTATTTAACTACTCCTTCTCATTCTTCTTTCCTGAAAATTACTAATGAATCTCCGACTCCCCATTGAGTTCCCCAGAGTCCTATCCTGGGCTGTCTTGGTGGGGTTTTTTTATGGGTTCAGTTATTGTCTCAATACATATGACTCCCATCACCCATCAACTACTGGCTAGATGTCTACCCCCAGATATTATTTAGCTCTCTCAAATTTAACATGTCCAAAATGGAATCAATTACCTCCCCTTCCCACCCTACATAGCTCTTTCTGTTGCATGTAAACACTGACCTAGTTGGAGCCCCAGCCATCTTACCTAGATCACTTGTAATAGCATCCAAATTGGTCTCCCAGCTTCCAGTATCTTTTGCAAACAGCTACCAAAATAATCTTCCAATGAAAGATTCTATCACACACCCCTAGTCACCTTGCAAACTCCAATTCTATAATCTGTACATGCCTACAACCTATTCCTCTTACCTGGAAATTACTCCCTCCTCTCCACTTTGACTTCCTGTAATGCTCAAGTCAGTGGCCATTTCCTCTTTAAAGCTTTTCCTGATCTCCATCCCTGTTTTCAGTACTAGCTTCTTTCTCAATTATTATTGTACAAAACATATTTGTCTATGTATATTTCTCCCACCTCTATAGAATGTGAGCTCTTCAAAGGTAGAAACTGTTCCATTTTTGTCTTTGTACACCTAGCATAGTGCCACACACATTAGTAGGCACTTAATCTTTGTCCAGATAAATTCAATTTAATAGACCATCTTTATTAGACACCTACTATATTGCAGACACTGTACTAGTTGCAAGGGACGCAAATACAAACAATGAAACAAGCCCTATTCTCAATCAACTTAGATGGTGTTGAGTTGAATCTCAAAGGAAGAAGAGGACTTTATTAGGGAGTGGTAAAGAATGAAATATGTGCCATTTAGTCAACTAACATTTATTAAATACAATGTGTCAGGCAGTGTGCTAAGGCGTAAGGATGCAAAAACAACCCCCTCCTCCCCAAATAAGTCTCTACTCTCAAGGAACTCACAGTCTAAATGAGGAAGAAAATATAAAACAACTATGTACAAACAAGATGTATAGAGCCTAAATTGGGGGTAGTCCCAGAGGGAAGGCACTAAGATGAAGGAGGAATTGGAAAGATTTCTTGTAGAAAGTGAGACTTTAGCTGACTTTTGAAGGAAGCCAGGATAATTAGAAGACAGAGATGGGGAGGGAGGATTCCTGTATCACTAGATTGCCCATGAAAATGCTCAGAACTGAAAGAAGTAAGGTATAAAATAAGACTGAAAAGGTAGGAAGGGACTAAGTTATGAGGACTTTAAAAGTCAGATGCTATCTTTTGGCTATTCCATAGGCATAGAGACCAGAATGGCCTGTATGAGGAACAGAGATACCTGTTTGGGTGATTTTTGAAGTTTTGGAGGAGTAATTTCCAATAAGAGAATAAAGATAAGTTGGGTTTTGTGATAATGAGATTAAATCTACTCTGCCCCTCTTTAGATCTTAACACCAAAGGTGAAAACCTCTCCATTTAACTCACAAGTCGGGTGGTCTGTAACCCACGTGTGCTAGAGTGAGTGACAAATCAAAATTTACTGACTGCCTCCTGGGCAGTCCTAAGAAAAGTGTCTATTGTGATTGGACACGTAAACTAAGAGGAAGGCACAGGAAGTGATGCAAAAAAGGCCCCTTTAAAAAGAGAGTTCAGGGAGCTGAGGGTTCTCTTCTGGTTCTTGCTTGGACATGGAGGAGCACTGGACCTGGACCCTGAGACCTTGGTGAGACTGCTCTTAAATCTCTCTCTTAGAATTACACATGGTGGGGGCAGCTGGGTAGCTCAGTGGATTGAGAGCCAGGCCTAGAGACGGGAGGTTCTAGGTTCAAACCTGTCCTAAGCCACTTCCCAGCTATGTGACCCTGGGCAAGTCACTTGACCCTCATTGCCTACCCTTACCACTCTTCTGCCTTGGAGGAAATACACAGTATTGACTCCAAGATGGAAGGTAAGGGTTACCAAAAAAAAAAATTAATTTAAAAATTTTTTTAAATTAAAATTAATTTAAAAATTTTTAAAAATTTTTAAAAAATTTAAAAAAAAAAAGAATTATATGTAGTGAATGAAGAAGACTAACTCCCTTAACCTCCCAGGAGATACTAGCTTCTGGGAGGCTCCCTTGATTGGGAGAAGCCCTTGTGGCTAAACCCCTTGTTAATTGACTTTTAGGCTCAGGCTGGGCCTCTGGAACCCTGCTGGAGTAAAGCCCAGACTTGAATACAAATCTCTTACTCTACCCTCTTCTCATCTATCTACTTCCACTCTCTCCAATATTTTGTAAATAAACTTCCATAAAACTCATTTTGATTTGAGGTTATTCTTTAATTGGGGATTGATAATTATTCATTTCCCTGGCAACCTAACCTTTTAATATATTCAACCAAAACTCCCCTTTTCCCCCTTAAAGTTCAGGGTATGTAGGACTTTAAAAATAACACAGAAAAGTCATTTTATCCTAGAGGCAATAGATAGCCACCAGATTCAATTGCGTAGATCATCAAGTCTGTGTTGAAGGAAGATTACTTGGGCAGCAATGTGTGTAGGATGGACTGGGGTGGTGAGAAACTCGAGGCAGAGAGAGACCAACTAGGAATTTATTCCAGGATAAAGAACTTTAACTCATGTGAAAGCTGTCTTAGTAAATGGAAGAGGTGAGATTTAAAAGATGATAGAAGATAGAAAGGGCAAAAATTGGCCCCTGATTGGATCACAAATTAGATCATAAATCCTTACTTCCCATTCCCTACTTAACTAACCTATGATATAGAATTGAGGCAGAGCTTAGCAACTAGAATTGTTTGTAGGTGTATACATTTCTTATCTTCTACTGCCCTTCCCTTAAGAAGGATGAATGAAAAATCATCCAAGAAGCAATATGATTTTACCAATTTGGAGACAAGGAGAGTTGAGTTCAAATCCTGCTTTAAGCTTTACCAGCTTTGCGCATCTGGGTAAATTAACTGTCCTCCCAACCTCCATTTTCTCATCTATAAAAGGGGGGTAATAACAGTACCAAGTTTATTGTAAGGATTAAATGAAATAATATTAATAAAGTGCTTTTTAAGCCTGAAAGCACTGTATAAAAGCTTGCTGCCTTTATCATTATTATCATCAGTTTAACAAGAAAGTGATCCATTAGGTGATGAATTCCAAAATAAGGTACTTCAAACAATCTTTTTAGAAAATTGGGGGGCACCATGATGTAATGTAATGGTCTTGGAGTCAAGAAAGCATGGGTTCAAGATTCACTTTTAACACATATGAGTGTGTGACTTGGACATGTTAAATTTTCACCTCTCAGTACTCTAGGCAATTCTAAAGAGACCTTGTTGCAGGCTGAGTTGTAGATTAGTGAAGCTCCCTGAACTGACTGAAAGAGTGATGAAGTCACAGTGCCAGACTTAAAAAAAATATACAAATTTAGTGAACAGCTGCTTTTCATGGTAGAACAACATTAACCGTTTTGCCCTTGATATTTTTACTGGAAACAATTTTTAAAATTTTTTTTGTTATTGGAAGCACTGACTTGGAAGAGATGATCAAGCACCATAAATAGTTCATATTGCCCACTGAAATTTTAGTTGAGGCCTAAAGCTTAATGAGATTAATGCAGTTAAATAAGGCACTTGGAGATCTTTCCCATCCATCTGGAAACTGAAAGTCTGCTCCTGGTTACTATTATTTTTATAGTTCTCAGTTACCTGAGGGTCTTTAAAAATGTGGCACACTGTGAGCTTCTCACCCTCACCTTTCATTGTTGTTATTGTTGAATCTTTTCAGTCTCCTCAGACCCCAGTTGGAGTTTTCTTCACAAAGATACTGGAGTGGTTTGCCATTTCCTTCTCCACTTCATTTTACAGATGAATTAACTGAAGTAAATAGGGTTAAGGGATTTACCCAGGGTCACCCATACCTCCAGGTAATCCCTTCCTCCCTCCGTTCCTTCCTTCCTCCTTTCCCTCCCTCCTTCCTTCCTTTTTTCTTCGTTCATTTGTTCCTTCCTTCCTTCTCTCCCTCCTTCCTTTCTTTCTTCCTTCCTTCCTTTCTTCCTTCCATTTTCCCCCAATTACATGTAAAACAATTTTTAACATTTTTTATTTGAGTTCCAAATTTTCTCTCTTTTCTGAGATGGTAAGCAGTCAGATATAGATTTTACATGTGTAATTATGTAAAACATTTTTCCATATTAGTCATTTTGCAGAAAAGAACTCGAACAAAAAAAGTGAAGAAAGTGAAATATAATATGTTTTGGTCTGCATTCAGCCTCCATCAGTTCTTTCTCTGGAGGCAAATGGCAAGTTTCATCATGAGTCCTTGGGGATTGTCTTGGATGACTATATTGCTGAGAATAGTTAAGTCATTCATAATTGTTCATCATACACTATTGCTGTGACTGTGTATAATGGTCTCCTGGTTCTGCTCACTTCACTTTGCATCAGTTCATCATTCTAAGCCTTTCTAGGTTTTTCTAAAATCATTCTGCTCATCATTTCTTATAGTATATTAGTATTCCATTATTACTATCATATGCCACAACTTGTTCAGCCATTCTCCAGTTGAAGGACATTCTCTCAGTTTCCAATTCTTTGCTAGCAGAAAAAGAGCTGCTCTAAGTATTTTTTGTACAAATTATTTTAGTTATTCCTTTTTTTCCCCTTTTTTGGATCTTTTTAAAATATAGACCTAGTAGTAGTATTGCTGGATCAAAGGATATGTGCCATTTTTAAAGCCCTTTGGGCATGCTTCCAAATTGATCTCTTGAATGGTTGAATCAGTTCCAGTTGATCATTTTCTAGAGGATTTCCTCTTTTGTATTTATATCCTGGATATTTAACACACCTACATATCGGAGGTGCTGAATAAGTGCCTCTTAATGGATTGAAGTTCAAATCAGAGAGGCATTGCCCCTCTCCTAAAAGGTCTAGTGTCCCTTAGTGAGAAAGTAGATCCCAAGTTAAAAAATTGTTACTAGAACAAATACAACAAAGTCACCATTTAAATGTATTGATAGAAGACTCTCTGAAAGTCATTTTGTTTCCTTTTGTAAAAAATTTAACTTCTCCTTTTGAAGCATAACTATTCTAAAAACTAGAAGCCAGCTTAAAAATATTTTTCTCGTGGATGTTTTCAGAAGCAGACTTTCTGCAATAAAATTGGTCTTCTACCATCAGTGTTTAAGATATTCCAAAAAACCTTCAATGCCTTTTTTGCCAATCTAGTTTATTCTCATATTTTAGTTCCTAAGTATTGTTACAATAACACTCCTATTTTCTGTCGTTTAAGTTCAGGAATCTTCTTTTTCTCTTATCTAATATAAGAGTAGGTATCTAATAATGCCATAAAGGTTTTCAAAATTTTTAAATAAAATATTTATTTGAAATGTTTTGAATAAATTCATATTTTATAAACATCCATATAGTTAATTCTGCAGTGCTAGCACATAATAAAATATTTTGCTAGATGGAGTTCTCAAAATATTATTTGTTTTAAATAGCTGAATTTTCTAGATAGAGTTCTTTTGAACCATAAAAATTTTGAGTCTTTAAAACATATTTAATTTTAGCTGTTTTGGATGGAAACCTCTCTAAAGTGCATCTTATAACTTCTCTCCCTACTTTTCTATGCACGGGGGCATGTTGAACTTAATTTAATATTTTTGTGATGATTCATGGTCATTATGTACAATATAATAATTGCAACTAAGGCTTGTTAGAGTGGGGGGGGGGTACTTACCCCAGAACTAAATGACTACATATTGCCATACTTTTGAGTTCTCTAGCATTTTTGTCCCTTCATTGTTGTGAATTTTTACTATTGTTGGTGTGTCTACCCTAGAACAATCCCTCCCCCTCTTCTGATTTGTTCTTTATAATCATCTGTGGACTTGGAAACCAGATAACCAAGTTTGCTACAGTTATGTCTATAATAAAGAGTAAATATTAGACGCTGAGTGAGAGCCTGTCTAGTAAAGCTCATGAGCTTTTAGTGTATGGCTATTTCAGCTGTTCAGAAACCTTTTTTTTCCCTCTTATTCTCAGTTCCTGATTTTGTGTGTGTGTGTGTGTGTGTGTGTGTGTGTGTGTGTGTGTGTATGAGAGAGAGAGAGACAGAGAGAGAGAGAGAGAGAGAGCGCGAGAGCGCAGTTAAATTTCACAAAGCAGCTTTAGAAGGTGGAGTTTAGATGTGTTTGACTACAATTAATATAAATTATGGATAATGATTTCCACCTTTAAAAATCATTTATTTTTATAAGCTAGATGTAACTTATACTCACCATTCATTAAGGAATGAATTAAATACTTTTGAAATGTTACAAAATTCATAAATCTAGAATTTTTTCATAAATCTAGAATTTTAAGAAATAATTTAACATTTTCTACCACTAAGATTTTGTAGATCCTTTACTAAGTTCACAATTAAGGATAGTTACTATCGCAGACTAAACCATCATCCTGTTTTTTTCAGTGCCTTGACCTGGTCACTTTTTTCCCACAGGGAAAAAAAAAAAAGAGGAGAAAAATGGTGATGATGGTAATAGTCCTCACAGAAAAATTTCTGAAATTGCTATTATGAAGAAGTGTGCTAATGTTCATAAAATATGCATTCCTTCTCATTCCGGCAATTGATCCTGAACACTAATCCCCCAGTCTGAATTCCTATTTCTGTAATAGTTTTGATGTTTGTAGAGTTGGTATTCAGGGAGAATAGTTGCTAAAGCCCTCAATAAAAATATACATACATTTTTCTTTATTACATCAGTGTTTTAAAATGTTGCTTTACTATTGGGTATAAATTCTGGATGGGTATTATGGATAATAAAATCCTGATAGTTTCCTGGATTAGACCTATTAGGGTTGTTTAGATAACACAGTTTGAATGACTTCCTCTCAGGAAACATCGAAACTAAAAAAAACCGTAACCAGGCACACATACTTAAGCACTTAGGAGGAATGCATTCTTTCTATTGGCTGCAAAAAGAAACACAGAAGCAAATCAATCATCCCTTCACAAATCTGGGCAGATTGTTGGTCTCCACTGCCAAAGGAAGAACATTTATTTATGGCATTCTTTATCTGTCACAAGCATCGACCACAAATTTAGTAAGTGAGATAGCCTCATCATTTATGCAATAGCTAATTGCTAACATTAATGATGACATCAGATGAGGAAGCAGAGAATCACAGATTTGCTCACATATGGCCTACTTCTTTTCTGCCTGGAAGTAGCAACAACTTTTAATTTAGAAACAAACACTTGTGGTGTGTATACACACACACACACACACACACACACACACACACACACACACACATACATCTAATTCTTGTATGTGACCAATAGCATCATCTTTTAAGGGCACTTTTGATTTTTTCTTTCTTTTAAAAAAATTAATTAATTTGCTTGTTATAATAAAATACCCAGTTAACGCTCTCCTTCACTCTTCCCATTAGAGAAGGCATTTGACAAAAAAAAAAAAAGGTATGTGTGTATATAAAACTATGTCTTAATTATCAGTTATTCTATTTATTCTTTCTTTTTCATCTTTTTTTTACTTTCATCTTTTTAATCTGCACATTTTCCTCCCTTTATTCCTGATTTCTGGCAAAATAAAAATCGATGCCCAAGTGAGCATGGAAAGAAGGGAACTTGCAGAGAGCTAGTGTATATACTTATCTGGTGTTCTAGTGTTTCTCCACAGCTACCATCTTTGTAAGCTGGAACTCTCTGGGTGTTTGTGTGTGGAGGGGTGGGCATGTGGGTTTTGGGTGGGAGTGAATACACAGGTTAGAAGAGAGGAAAATTAGGGAAAGGGAGTATGTTCCTTGCTTCTTTGTCCTTAAGACAGGGAAAAGTACTCTGAATGGAAGAGAGGTAGATTCATAGGATGCTAGATCCAAAATGGAGCTCAGCCTATTTCAGCCTGCAAAGGGTGTGAGATGGAGAGACTTGAGGCAGAGCTTTCTGTCACTATCTTTGGGCAGTAGTTTGCTTCCTGACCTTGGGAGGGGAGACGGCAGAGAGTTACTGCATGCAATTCAGACCTCTGTGCCCTCCATGCCTTCATCTCTCATTTAAAACAAATGAATAAATAACCACATTTTTGAGGGATTTTCAATAAGGCTTTGGATCATTCCAGCATGTGCACCTTCTATGATATAAAATGTGGCCAACACTAATCTGTAAAGCACACTTCTTGCTTAATATGCCCAAAATAACTCTGCATAACCCCACTCAGCAGAGAGAAGGCTAATATACTAGAATAATAGGTTAGAGTGAGGCATTGGGAAGAGTAGAAGGACATTTTGGAAAGGCAGATGTAATGAGATATCTTCCTAAGTCCAGTAAAATTACATTTGTAAATATGATGATTTCCTTCTTAACCAACACAAGATAAAAGGAGGAAGCTTTCAAAATAACTGTACAGACTAAAAGGTTAGGAGTAATAGCAAACTAATCTTCATAATGAGTTCTTGGACTAGAAGTCAGAGAAGATAGTCAGAACCTCAAAGCTGAGATGCTTCTTTAACTCTCCATCCCTTTTTTAAACCCTTTCCTTCTGCCTTAGAGGTGATACTAAATATTGGTTCTTCCTTGACTCTTGAATACTAAATATTGCCCTTCTTCCTTGACTCTTGAAGTTCTTTTTAAATGTCAGTTTCTTTGCAGATCATGTAAGGACAGCAAATTATACCCCGATACTTTGTTGATGTTATTGTTTACAGATGATCTTTTTGTTATTTTTTTAAATGGTTAAGCCTAATTCATTCCAGAAAGATGTGTTCTTTGCCTAGCCAGGATGAATAAGTCTATTGCAAAGATTAGAACATATACAGAGGACCCGAAATAAGCCAAAGGGAACAATAAACTGCCTGCTTATTGTGGTTGAAAGTCAGAGAGAAATACCTAAAGCCACCACAGCCTTAATTTGTTTTCCTTATTGAACATGGTCATGACTAGAAATGCAAAGTCTAGCGGAAAGGAACTCTGAACTAGATAGGAATCAGACGCCTTTGAATCTAGTCTCAGCACTCACTGGCTGTGTAACTTTCAGCAAGTCACATTATTCTTGTTAGCCTCAGTTTTCTGATCTGCTCTCGAGTCAGGACTTGGCTTCATAGCCTGCCTTTGCCACTTTAGACCCTGATTGACCTTGGACAAATAACTTGTCTGTACTTTGTCTCAGTTTCCTCATCAGTCAAATTAAGGGCTTGGGCCTCTAAGATCTGTTCTAGCTCTAAATATGTCATTCTCTAAAAAATGGGTCTGTCCAATCTATTAGAGATCTATCCTCTTATTATTATGCTGTCGAATTGCCCATACTAGAGGGCAAAAAATAGGCAAAAGAACTAAAATAGCAAAGAAGTTGCTTGCAAAGAGTGGGCTACTGACCTTCATTCACATTGGTTAAGTCTATTAGGAAAAAGTAATTAAAACAAAAATAAGCCTTACTTCTTCCAATCGTCTTTCTCTGAAAGTATCCTAGAAATATGTGATAATACACGTATAATGCAGAGTAATTGCTTGTCAACTCCAGGAGGGGGGAGGGAAGAAGGGAGGGAGACAATATGAATCACATAACTTTGGGGAACTTATATGGGAATTTGTTATTAAAATAAAATAAAGATTAAAAAATTAAATGAAAGCATTCTAACCATTTAGGGCAGTTAAGGTATGTTATCAGTTATTCTCCCTATTTTAAAACTAGGAAGCTGAACACTAAAGGACAAATATTCCTAAAGTTGTTCAGTGTTCCCTTAGTAGGTTTTGGTAGGGCCAACCAGAACTAAAATCTATATTTCATGGCTCATCATCCAGTGACTTTTTCTACTATATTCATTGGTCTAAAGAAGACCAAAGAAGGTCTAATTTAGCATGATTTGGTACAGGGCCCACAGATTATAAAATGCTGAGAATGAAATATCAAGTCCAGGAAGAAATTAAATATGTAGTCCATGGTGTGGGATCATGAAGAATATTCATTTTCCATTAGGAAAATGGAAGAGTAGTCCTAAAATTCCTTAATAGTGTGCCTAGGGTGTCAGGGCTCAGTTGTTTTAATCCAGGCTCTGCCAAGTAATATGTTCTATGACTTTAGGCAAGTCATTAACCTTCATTTCCTCATTTGTAAAATAAAGATAATAGCATTATACTTTCTTAGAAATCCTGTCTGTCCTAAAAGTCTTGGTGCAGTTTTAAGCTACTAAAGCAGAAATAGCTCAATCAATAGACACCTCATGTTTAAAATAGTAATCAATTATCTGGCATTTTTTGAGTACCTGCTGTATACAGTCATGTAAGAACTTAAGAACAGTAATATAAGAATTTGTCATAAAACAAGAAATAAAGCTGTAAGTACTTAAACTGTTGGCTTCTGGAAAAAGTTGGACAACTAAAGTTATTAACAGAGGCAGAATATAAGTTGCTCTCTGTGCTGCAAGCCCTCCATTATTAGTCAGTCAGATCAGTCAACAAGCATTGATTAAGTGTCTCTCACTCACCAGGTACTAGCACATAGTGGCAGAAATGAAACCATCCCTGCCCTGAAGAAGTTCTAGCACGTAGAATTGTGGATTACCCAAATTTAGTCCCACTTACCAAAAGGAAAGAAAATGTTGCCCAGGTTTTACTTAATGTACTAAGATTTCAAAGTTTTGTCATTAAGATACTTGTCTGTCTTCACAGTACTTGTAGAATAAATGTAACATTCTCCTTTGCTGTATTTCAATTACTATCTGAAAAGGAAGGAAGGAAAGAAGGAAGGAAGGAAGGGAGGGAGGGAGGGAGGGAGAAAAATGAAAAAAGCATTTATTAAGCACCTTCTCTGTACCAGCTACTCTGCAAAGCACTTTACAAATATTATCTCATTTGATCTTCACAATGGGATGGAGATACTGATAGGTAGATGCTATTATAGACCCCTTTTTACAATTAAGAAAACCGAAGCAAACAGAAATTAAATAACTTGCTCAGGGTCATTAAAAAAAGTAAGCATCCTTGCCTTGGCCAAATTTGAACTCAAGTCTTCCTGCCTCTGGGCTAAACTTAGCATTGTGCCACCTAGCTGTCTGTAGGCCTATGTAATGATAGCATGAATTCACTGAGTTAATCAGGAAGGTACCAGCAAAGAAACAACTTTATTATTATTATATAGTTAGTTTATTTATTTAACAATGCATGATTAATAACTAATATGTCATATTAATTATATAATGCCATTATATGATATATGAAAATACGAAATGTGAAAATATATTGTATAATAGTATTGTATAATTAACATGATACATTGTATAATATGATCGTATTATATAATTAATTGCATATTATTAATAATAAATTGTTAAATAAACTAACTATATAAAAATGTACTTATCTATCCTATTATAATATAATCATGTAATATGTATTTTGTTATATACTAATTACTTGATAGCATATATTATATGATAATTATATAATAGTATATATTATATTATAACAATGATTATCTATAATACATTAATGAACATTCTATTAATATAATAATTCTTAATATATTGTTACATGTTACTATAACATATTACATAATGTGTATTTATAATGTATAATTATTTAGTAATGCATGATTAATAATTTATAGCATATCACAATATGTTATGAAATAAATATATTTATTTGCAACAATAATAATTATTAATAATATCTAACAATTTTACCTAATACTTCATTGGCTCATAACAGAATTCTATTCTTTCTAGTTTATTTCTTATTGAAAAAATATTCTTTCCCTGAGCAGGACAGGAAATCAACACCTTAAAAGTAAATCTCTGTGTTTTCCAGGTTGCTGCAGGAGAATGTAATGAAGACACAGAGGTTTACAACATCACTCTTTGCACCGGGGATGAACTCACTTTAATGGGACAGGCAGAAATCCTTTATGCAAAGACATACAAGGAGAAGTCACGATTCAACACAATCTTCAAAAAGATTGGAAAACTCAATTCCATCGGCAAGCTGGGAAAAGGCAAAATGCCGTGCCTCATCTGCATGAACCACAGGACCAACGAAAGCATCAGCCTCCCATTCCAGTGCAAGGGCCGATTTAGTACCCGGAGCCCACTGGAGCTCCAGATGCAAGAGGGTGAACACACCATCCGCAACATCGTGGAGAAGACCAGGCTGCCCGTCAATGTAACCGTGCCAAGCCCTCCTCCCAGGAACCCCTACGACCTCCACTTCATCCGTGAAGGTCACCGCTACAAGTTTGTGAACATCCAGACCAAGACCGTGGTGGTATGCTGTGTGCTCCGGGGCAACAAGGTCCTCCCGATGCATTTCCCTTTGCACTTGACTGTCCCCAAGTTTAGCCTCCCCGAGAACCTCATGAAGGGAGACATCTGGCCCGATTCCCTGGTCCAGCACTGGCTCAGCATCTGCCAGGAACAGTTCGACATCGACGAGTACTCCCGCGCCGTCCGTGATGTGAAGACAGACTGGAACGACGACTGTAAAAGCCCCAAAAAGAGCCGGTGTTCCAGTCACAACCACATACCCAATTCCCTCAGCTACGCCCGGGACGAGTTAACACAGTCTTTCCACCGGCTCTCCGTCTGCGTGTATGGGAATAACCTACATGGCAACAGCGAAGTCAACCTGCACGGCTGCAGGGATCTGGGGGGGGAGTGGACCCCCTTTTCTCATGACACCCTGCAGTACCAGGACTCCGGCGACAGCGGCAGCGATTACCTTTTCCCTGAGGTGGGCGACGAATCTGTGTGTCTCTCCTCGAAGCCAGAACTCCCTTATGAAGAGCTGTGGCTAGACCAAGGCAAGACAGACAGCCAACAACCCCTTACGGGTTCCTTGAGTGAAAAAGCCAAATGTGATAATTACAGAAGCTCTATTCGCTCCAAATGTAGCACTTCTTCTCTCCCTGTTGCCGGGACGCTGGCGACCACAACGTCTTCAGATGTGGCCCTACCTCCACCTCCAGTGCCTCCCAAATCTGAAGCCGTAAGTCGTGGAAATCTTTTTAGCTGAGTTGCATTTCTTTAGAGGGGAGGAAGAGGAAGCCATTGCTTCTAATGCTGCCCTCCCTCATTCTCTGATTTATTGTTATTTGCAGTGGGTAGGGAGAGAGGAAAAACATAGTGAAGAATTTTGATGAAAAATTTCAACTCATTTCTTTTTCATCAAAGCCACATGGCTGCAGGTTTATTTTCATCAAAATTTGGTACAGCTTGGCCAAGAATCTTTTCTAAGTTTGAATGGAAATGGTTATAACACATTGTAGTGGCATCACACGTATAGTTATGGTTGGTTCTATTGCTGATTTGAGTGCCAAAAAAAGATTTTTCCCTATTGCCTAACATTGATAGCATAACTTAAATTCATAGACAGCAGACAGTTTCAACCATTATTTTCCCAACAAGCATTTCCTAAAATGCCTCCTTAAGTAAAAGCTTGACTTTCATTGTATCTTGCCCCTGTAAAGATTTGGTTTTGGTTGCGTGAAAGGGAGGCTTTGCCTGAGATTATCATTAAGAGACTTTAAGGTCTCCCTGTGGTATACCCAAAGTACAGTAGAAAGAGTGCTGAACTTAGTAACAATTTGAATCATGACTCTTTTACTTAATCAATAAGCATTTAATTAATCTTTTAAAATCAATTTTTCAATTTGATTTTTATTACTTATTAAAATTTAAAAATTTTCCACTTTATTTTTATTTATTAAAATTCATCAATTTTAATCAATTAAACAGTAATTAATTAAATTACTATTTGCCAGGCATAATGCTTGAGCCTGAAGGATATAAGGAAAAGTTAAAAAAAAAGCATGTCATCAAAGAATTCACATCCTAATGTGGGAGATATCATTCATATAACTACAGAAATCCAAATAACTACATACATACATACATTCATACAGTATACTTGGGAGATCGTCTCAGAGAAGCTACAAGTAGTAGGGAGAACCAAGAAAAGTCTTTTTCAAAAGGTGACATTTGAACTGAGTCTTGAAGCAAGCCATGAAGGAAGCTGGGAAATAGAACATCATATAGGGAAATGGCTTGTGTGATCTTGAATAAATCACTTAGAAATTTAAATTTCAGTCTCTTCATTGAGAAAATGAGGGGGGGGGGGTAGAATAGAGGATTTCTAAGGTCCATTCCAGCAGTTTTGTGCAATGTACACATTTCCATGTTAGCTAGAGAGAATCACCTAGAATTTCAAAAATTGATGTGGTTCAGTGCTGAAACTGACAGAAATAAAGGCCAATTTTTGACTTCGTTTCATCTTCCTTTGACTGGAAGTATACAGTAGTTGTTCATCTTAATTTATTGAGATGTTCCATTCTCCGTCCCTTCATATGTTATGAGCTATGTTCCCTCCTATGGAATTGCTGAAGCATGTAGGTTATCATATAGGTAACAAATTAATGTTTCCTTTTAATCCAACAATGGGGCCTGTTCAGTGTAATTTCCATGTTCAGGCAGTAGCAGCTGGAAGAAAAAATTCTGCTGAAATAGTTGTACCTGCCACTTCTATTCCTGAAATTGCATTTTGATTTGACAGAGAGATAGGAAAAGAGGAAGGAAAGAAGGAAGAAGGGATGGATGGATAGATGAATGAATGTTGTGAAAGATAATGAATTATCTATGGCTAGATAATGGTATATGTTGCCAGGCAGCATATCAACTAGTGTCTGGGGCCAAATTTGATTTTAGAAATTCCTAATTCTACTGAACCACCTACCTGCTTAATTTTGAGTTAATTTCCCTTGACAGAGTTTATAACTTCATGATTGTTAGATTATTTATCTATTATATCCTCTTATTATATTTCTTGGTCCCTAGAAGAGTATTTGAGATATCAAAGTCAGAATTTAAAATTCCTTTTTTCCATCAACCACTATAGCAGGGGTCGGCAGCGTACGGCTCTTTCTACAGGAGCCATGAAGTCAATTTTTTTCAGGCGCTGTTACAGGAGCGCGCACTGTGAGCACTGTACGGCTCTCATGAAATTACATTTTAAAAAATGTGGCGTTTATGGCTCTCACAGCCAAAAAGGTTGCCGACCCCTGCACTATAGACTTCTTAGGAGAGAGAGCTCAGTCTAACTTATTAGCATTTACCTTGAAGATAGGTTTTCTTTCCTCTGATGGAGAATCAGTCAGTCAATGAGGCTTTTTCATGTAGAGCACTGGCCACAGCTGGTAAAAGATGGATACTACACAGGCGCTATTTCATTACAAATCTGAGGCTAGCAGAAGAAAGATTGGAAAACTATTTGTGTTCTTTAGGCTGGGGGAGGGAGAGAGGAAGAGAAAAAGATGGTGTTGTAATTAATAATGGATGAGTAGGAAAATAAATAATAAGGGACCTAACCATGACCTGTTTGCTTACTTTTTAAAATTCTTGCTGAGATTAAATATAAAAATGAAATCAAAGCTGTAGCCCAGGAGAGGAAATGTTTTTGGCCATTTAATTCTAAGGAATAATTTCCTATGGAGTCAGAAAGACTTTCCAAAGCCAGGCTAGTGTTTATGACATGCTATAAACATTAGAATGAATTGGATGGGGAGTGAGGAGTCCATCCTGAAGTAATTTAACTTATTTAAAAATTGAAAAAGAAAAATTTAGACATTTCATATGTAGTCATTTTTTTCTATTAGTTTTGTGACCATGAAATAAGTTTTTCCATTTTTAGGATGTGCGTGGGATCCAGAAAACGTCATAATTGTTAGATGTGGCTTCAGCTTGCAGTTTTCAAAGGGAAACTTTAATAGGGGCATAAGCTCAAATGGTCCCACAGAATTAAATAAAACTTCTGTGGATGGCAAAAATGGAATCCTGGGAGAGAAATGTGCCATATGTCTAGCAGCAACTTCTCTAGATAATTATAGATGTAATAAGTTTTCAGGGGAGGTCAGTCTTGACCTTGTCTGGAAAAGGGATGACTACCATCCAAGTCTTTGGGGATAAAAGAGTGAGAACTGTGGGAAGAAATCAAAGAGATGCCATGAAATGTGTCCACCAACATCTCTCCATCAACTTGAAAAGAGATCAGAAATTACTTAATGAGTTATGTTTTAGGGAAAGAAAGGAAGGAAAGGGGGAAAAAAGGAAGGAGAAAGAGAGAAAGGAATGAGAGAGAAAAAGAAAAGGAAAGGAAAGAAAGAGAAAACAGTTTACTGACTGATAGAAATTAAAAATATTAGAAAACACAATTGCCTCTTGAATTATCCTGGCTTTCACTTACCATTAGTTCTGAAGGCAGCTTCATCCAATGGAAAGGGCACTTAATTAGAGTCACACAGCACTTGAGTTCTAATCCCAGTTCTGCCACTTAACTCTCTTTGTGATGTGAACAAATCACTTAACTTCTCTGGACCTCAAATTCCTCATATATAAATCTTATGGAGGTTATATTAAATGACCTCTAAGATCTTTTCTTGCTCATGAACATGTGATTCCTCCATTTCTTACCTGTTGGTTTGGAATCCATTAGCCCCTAACTTCTATAAAAACATGCTTTCCCTCAAAAATATATTGACATGTGTGAGTGTGATGGAATCATTTCTTTTAAAGATGAAACATCTGACTTTCTCTTTATCTACACATTTCACTATCTGCAACCTAAATAAATTAATAATTTTGCGGAGCCAAGCAGTAGTGTATTTGGCAGAAGAATTATCTTTTTTTGGTACTATTGAGTTTAATTTAATGTTACTTTGTAGACTACCTATAATGAAAGATCTAAAACTAAATCCTATTATCTTTAAAAGAATATCATTTTGGTTGGGTTTTATTATCTTTCAGGGATTTTCTTCTTTAAAGGAATTATTCCTTTTTTAACCCCCTGCCCCCTGGTTATTAAAAAAAAATTTTTTTAGGGGATCAGCAAACTATTTCCTTTTCCATGATGATAAAAATCTGAAATAGCCAGTTTCCCCAAAGTTGGTTCAGATGAACCTGAACTACGATAATATGCCTAACTCATATTGGTAACTATTTTTTCCATTTTTAAACTTGTACATTTTGTACAGTCTGCCTTGGGATCAGGATGACCTGCCAAACCATCATAAGTGGATTTTTTTACTGGTTGATGTTTTGACTTTTGGGTCTTTTTAGGGGTGGGGAAAGAGTAGGTTTCCCTATCCCACCCAGTTTTGAAGTGTAGCAGCCACTCATGGACCTATATAGCCTGGAAGCTTTAATCTGGGCTAGTTCACTCACTTCTCAGCCACCTGGGGACCCTCCATTTTCTAGATCTCCACCATATTGGTGCCAGACAAAGTGAAGCCACTTAATCAGCTTTAGCATCACTGTAGTTCAGAACTTCCAAACTTAAGAGATTCACCAGCCACAGCCTCCCCAGATGCAAAGATTAAAGATATGTGCCAATTTGCTCTAATTTCTACAAATGTCCAAAAATTTCATCAGTTCCAAAAAAAGGGTCACTTTTTCCTTTTTTTACAAGTTATTTTCATTCTCTTCATGCTCTTGATATTGCCTATTATGTTTGAGTTGCAGGCAATTCTACTGTAACCTGGCTTAGGGAGCTACAAGTTGTCAAAAAGTATGTAAAAAGTAAAAAAAAGTATGTGTAAAAGTACACAACAAAACCCACAGGGCTTATGGGGGAAAATAGGATAAGGAACACAACACTCAAAGACTTTGTCACCCACAAATTTTAAAAGATAGAACCTAATGAAAAAAGCAGGACAGCTTTACTCATGTTAAATTTGTTAAGAAATACCTAAATATTACAGTAAATAACGGTGGCATCCGTAAGCTTCAGACTGCTGATTCCTGGTTTTCATAGCCAGGGGTAGAGGGAATGTGTGGGTTTGGGCCAACCCTCCTCTGCCCACAATCCTACTGCACCAGAAGATATGGAATAAATATGGCACTTTACCTTGACAGAGCCCTCAAGTTAGAAGCCAGATTTCTGGTGCCCTTTCCTCTATTTGCTCTCAGTGGGAACAGGACTCTCTTTGAGCTCCAGTCCCCCAATTCAAGCTCCAGCAGGGTCCTAGGACTGCAAATCATAGAAGGCAAATAAAAGAAGTTTATAATTCATGTTATGACTCTAGGCTCCATAGGAATGATGGGCTTTAGGCATGAAAAAATTATATTTATCCCAAAAAAGACTAATTTTGGAGTGATCACTTGCTTTGCAGACTGATTTTTACAAAATGAATCACCATAGAGCTCCACTAATTAACAAGCTTCCCCAAGCTACTCAGATTTAAAATGGTTTGCACACAATTTTCTAAGAGTACAACCATTACATAAGTGTATTTCTATGTGCTTCTTGGCAGGAAGACGAAAAGAATAGGATATTTGTAAAGTTTTGAAGCTTATTATGCCAGATTCTTTGCTGCCCACCTTTAAAAAAATCCTATATGCCGATGAACTACTATGTGTCTTTCATGTTAATTAGCATTCTTTAAGGGAAAGAGTGTTAATTAAAATACTGAATTCAATCTGGAGGTAGATGCTTTTTCAGATTCAACTTTTAGACACTATCGGCAAATATGTATGTCTGTATAAATGCATATGTGCACATGTAAATGCATCCATCATTTGTCAAAGGCCTTTTTTCACAACTTTATTTTTTATTACAACACTAGAATTTTCTCTTGCCTATCTCTGGCATTTCTCCCCTCCCCCATTTTTAATGGCATATTCTTTCTATTGATACTATGGCAGTCTCCTTGTCCCTGCCTGCCTAGAGTTGAAACAACTACTTCTTTTCAGAACCAGCTGATGTTCATGCTTCCCAATTGGTGACTGCTGGCTCCCTCCCACTTTTGCCTCTCTTGCCGGAGGCTTGGAATATTGGAGTCCATTTCAGAGCCAGGTCTGTGTTAGTCCTTGTCTTTAATGTAAGAAACTGGAAAAATAAAAATTAGACGTATGGTTCTGGGAGTCACAAGATTTTTGACTCTTCAATTCCTATCTCTTCTTTGCTAATTAATAAAATAGAAGTTTGTTTTATTTTATTGCTATATCATCACTATAAACCTTTTCTTTTTTTTCTATGACTGAAAACATCCACTTATGGCTACTTGATGGGGTTATGAACTTTTCATATAAAAGCTCCTTTTATAAATAAGATTTCTTAAGGCTCTAATGATTTTGTTATCAGAGGGGGGCAGGGCTGTCCAGTGGGATAGCAAAGAGTAAAAGAGAATGGAATCAGAGGATATGAAATCTAGGGCCAAGGAACTTTGACACCAAATTTAGAAAATTCGGTGAAACACAGTTACAAAAATATTAGATAATAATATTAAAAATTAGCATTTCCATAGTGCATTAAAGTTTACAAAGAACTTAATATATTCATTTTCTCATTTGATCTTCTAGCTCTGATGGTAGAGAGGATAGAGCACCTGGCCTGGAATCAGGAAGATTCATCTATCTGAGTTCAAATCCAGCCTCAGAAACTTATTAACTTTATGATCCTGGGTTTAAGCCTATTTGCCTTCGTTTCCTCATCTGTAAAATGAACTAGATATGGAAATGGCAAATCATTCCAGTGTCTTCACCAAGAATATCCCAAATGGGGTCATAGAGAATCAGATATGACTCAAAAATAAAACAAACACACACACACACACACACACACACAAAATTATCTTTACTCCTTTGTCTTATCTTGAAAAGCAGTAATGAAGAAAAGTATTACTATGAATGAGTCAAGCTTATTATTCCTACAGAGGAGGCATAATCTGATATGGATAGATCAAGTAGATAACTATCAGCACAAATAGTAAATGGAACCTCTCAGTGTTTAGAGATAACCCACATTGCAAAGCAAAATGATCTGTCCTTTCTTTTGGAGGGGTGGTGGTAGAAGGCAGTGTGGCACAACAGAGAGAGAATGGCTTTGAGGTCAGAAGACTTGAGACCAAATCCCTGGTCTACCACCTGCTACCCTTAGGATGATGGGTTTCAGTTTCCTAAGAAAAAAATTGAGAGAATGAAACAATACTTACTTGCAGGGACTTTACATTCTAAAAAGGGAGATGACAAGACACTCAGAATAAATATAAAGAGAATGATACAAATCGATCCAAAATAATTAATTGGATTAGACAGCCACTGAAGCCCCTCTGTGTCTAAATCTATGATCCTATCATAAATTGTTTCCCCAGATAATAATCTAAAATTCATGCTAAAAGTTTTATCCTTTCCAGTAGCTGCCCTTTCTACATGTTTTACTCTGAGCCATATGTTTATGGTCAACTAAGAGGCAGAGTGTATAGAATGCTGGACCTGGAGTTCAAATCTGGCCTCAGACACTAAGTAACTGTGTGACCCTGAGCAAGTCACTTTATACTACTTGCCTCAGTTTCTTCATCTCTGAAACGAGCTGGAGAAGGAAATGGCAAACCAGTCTAGTAGCTTTGCCAAGAAAACCCCCAAATGGGGTCAGAAAAAGTCAGGCACAAATGAAAAACAACTAAACAATAATGTGCTTCTTCCAGAATTTCCTAGTTTTGTCCTGAAAAAGCTTAGCCATATTTTTATATTCAGCACATCTTATCAACAGCCCTGTCTCTGATACAAAGGATAATAAATGAATAATGAATGTATACAATATGTACACTTTTCTAGTTATATGTGAAACCGAGAATGTAAATGTGAAACTAGGGCTTTTAAACATTTCTACAAGTTTGACTCATTTTTGTGGTTAATTACTCCATTAAAAACAGCATTGAGCAAGCTTTGCTATGAAATGGAAACACTTTTTCCTCCTCAAAGGGAGCTTAAAGCCTTTTAAGCAAAGAACGTGTCATAGTAAGTGCTCTGTTTACCTTCTTTAACTATCTCTTTAATCCAGGAAGTGAGGGAGGGACCGTGAAAGTGTCATTTCTTTCCATAGCACAAAAATTTCAGGAGTTCTAAATAAAGGAGAGGCTTAGTACAAAATTTAAACTCTTAAGATCCCCCTTTCT
The DNA here is from genome assembly GCF_016433145.1 of Gracilinanus agilis. Lineage (NCBI taxonomy): Eukaryota > Metazoa > Chordata > Mammalia > Didelphimorphia > Didelphidae > Gracilinanus > Gracilinanus agilis. The sequence goes on from NC_058130.1 coordinate 528,786,113, forward strand.
CACTTCACATGCTCAGTGTTTTCATTCCCACTTTGTCTTTGTGCCTTTTTCTGGGTTGGTCACTATGATGGTCCTCCATCAATATGGAGGAAATGGAACATGATCAGATCTTCAAAAAATAGTTTTTTGTTCAATTTATTTCTTAATGTCATAAAATTAGAATATATTCTGGGGTCCTGAGTTTGGCCTCAAAGGGTAAAATAATGCATGTACATGGAGAACATGCCCGAGTTAAACAATTTGCCAAAAGTAGAATGGTAGAGAAAATGACAACAAATAGAATTTGGAGGAGAAACTTTGGGCAGGTAAATTAACCTCTCTGGAATGACCTTTTGTGTCCTAGTGATTGATACCACTATTTATAAGAAGGAGAAACAAAGGTACTTTGTTAACTCTCTGTGTCAAGTGAGTAGGGAAAATAGACCTAGAGTCACCGAGTTCAAATCTCACCTCAGACAGATAGTAACTGTGGGATCCTGGGCCATCACTTCACTTCTGTGTCCTCTTCTGTCAAATGAGAATAATGATAGCACCTATCTCCCAGGGCGGCAGTTGTGAGGTTAAAAATGAGTTGGTATTTGTAAAACATTTTACAAATCTTTAAGTACTCTACAGATGCTACTCACTACCTAGTAATGTGGCCACTCTCTACTCTTATGGTAACTCACACATTTCCATAACGTTCGAATGAGGCTTGGGATGAGAGCACTCTCTCTCCTCTTCCCCCATCAGAGGGATTGCCAGTACCTGTTCTATTCTTAGCGGTAGAAAATTGTTAACAATCATACACATACATCTGAGGTTCTTGTCTTACACAATTTAACCTTTGTTTCCCTGATGAGAGGGGAAAAATAGAGCAAAGGAGCTCTCAAACACATTTTTATGTTTCCCTTTAGTTCCATTTTTTCCCTATAACCTTCCCAGTGAAGAATAGGTGAGACCACTGTAGAGGACAAGAGCAAGACTACCCAGTGCTCCCTATAGTGTAGCCTTACAGGTCATTTAGATTTATTTGGAAATGGGGAGAAAACAATCCGAGTGGTAGAAAACAATCCGGCTAAAGGTCAGGTTCTAATTTACCAGGTAGACCTTTCAGTGAAAAATTCTTTCTATTTGTTCTCATCCTCTTCAGCCTTACCATTTTCCATCCAAACATCCCATCCTAATTGATCTCCCTGCCTTACAGTTGGCTCCCTCCTCAATCTGTCTTCCCCCTGGCTGCCAAAGTGACTTTTTTTTAAAGCTCAGGTCTGACCACATTGCTCCCTTGTTCATTAAGCTCCAGTGGCTCCCTGTTACTTCTAGGATCAAATGTAAAGACCTTTTTTTAGCTTTTAAAGCTCTTTGCAGCTCCTTTATTAGATGTATAAATCAGAACTGAGCTCCAGCCCTGCCTTGTTGATTGATATTGATTGATTCTAAGACCCCAAGGCAGGCACCTTGGCTCAGTCATCATAGAATTTTAAAACCGGAATAGACCTCAGAGATCAATTATTCCTGGCCTTTTTATTTGACAGATGAAGGAGCCCAGAGTCTTGCCTCTGAGGTTGCACAAGTTTGTGGCAGAGCCAGACTAGAATCTCACGTCTCCTGTCTCCCCATCCAGTGACTTTTTCATAGGCGATACCTATAACCAGAACAAAACAAAAAAAAGAGGGGAATTAGAGGGTTGGGGAGTGGGGAGAATTGGTGGAATAGCCAAGGAGAACCTGACAGGCTGCTGAGGGAGGATATCTGTCACTTTGAGAATCTTGGCTTGCCTTTCCAGCCTTACTTTTTTTCACTGTAAAGGTATAAAGCTTTAAATATTAATATATGAAGTAATCCACATTCTCCTGTGGATGATACACACACGCATCTTTTTCCTTTTTTTTTTTTTTTTTTTTTTTTAACTGCATTATGGATTGTATATGCCTCTGCCTCTGGAGTTAGGTTATAGGAACAGAACCAGGCACAAACCTCCCTCTGCTGTCTGAATGAGACAATTACAATTAAGATAAACTTGGCCTAAAAGAATTCTTGGAGAAAACATTGTGGATCAGTAGAGTAAAGGTGGCAGTCAGAACCCTGGTCCCATTCAGGTGTCAGCTGGTCTCACATGAAGGTCAAGCAGTGCTCAAAGCAAGAATACCCATTTTTAATCTGGAGGCTCATCTCAAAAGCAGAATTTAGGCCATGATCCAAAAAATGTATATTTTCTAAAATCGGAATCCTTTCAAAGGAGTTGACACTAGTGAATGAGCACAGTATGGGAGCTTCAGCCAATCCTTTATTAATATCCTCTTCACTTTCTTAATGTACCTGTTTTATAAGCCTTCACATTTTGCTAGCTTCTCATCCAAAGTTACTCTAAACATACATTTTTTTTTAATTTTTTTTATTTTAAACCGTTAACTTCTGTGTATTGACTCCTTAGTGAAAGAGTGGTAAGGGTGGGCAATGGGGGTCAAGTGACTTACCCAGGGTCACACAGCTGGGAAATGTCTGAGGCTGGATTTGAACCTAGGACCTCCCATCTCTAGGCCTGACTCTCAATCCACTGAACTACCCAGCTACCCCTAAACATACATTTTAGCTACTGTATTTGGATGGCCACCTGTACTCAGCAAACCACTTCTTTCAAAATCAGTTTATCCTTAAATGCATTTGACAGGTGCCTGATGTTATGTGTGAAAGCATATATCAGTTAACAGTTGTTAATACCAGACCTTCCCTGGTTTTCTCCCCCTTCTTCTGATTCCTATTATTTTTAAGAGGGGAGACTTCACACAACTAGCACTTAGAGGTGTCATCCAGTTCTTTTGCTAACCCAGAGTATTCTCTCGTTCTAGGTTAGGGAAGAATGCCGACTCCTGAATGCACCCCCTGTTCCACCTAGAAGCGCAAAGCCTTCATCTACAAGTCCCTCCGTTCCCCCTCGATCAGCTAAACCAGTAAGGCAACAGACACGTTCTCCCAGCCCTACCTTGTCGTATTATTCTTCAGGGCTGCACAACATGTAAGTGTTGGAGCTGAGAGCTCTCCGTAGCAAGCATCATTCAACACGGTTCTTCCTGTCATCTGATCCACGGAGGGTCTGTGAACTTGAAAGGGAGTGGAAAATTCAGGAGAAAAAAAAAGCTCTCAAGGAATTTTGGAGTAAAAATTGGTCAAGGATGCTCTTTTGAGCCATCAAATTTGAAATGTAGATTTTTTAGGGCTCATCTAATGTCTCAAGAAGAGAGGAAAATAGAATTCATCTGTGAGAAAATCATTATTAAATTATTAAAGATATCACATAGGACTGTACTCTCCTCCTATAAAAGGAAATTATATACCCTATCATTGATAAGAGTTAACTGGATATTCAGTGGAAATAACTTATAGAAGTTAGTTCTGTAAAGTCAGGAACAGAGCTTAGGTGGTCTCAAACCAACAACTGTTTCTCATTCATTCAACAAGCATTTATTAAATGACTGTTTTGTGTAGAGGACTATGTTAGGTGCTGGGAGGCACCCAAAACTTAGATAATGTGTGTATCCTTATTTCCCTCTGTGTACTTAGAATCTTCTCCCCATGAACTCTTTTTCCCAGCTTCCCATTTTTGTTCTCACATTATTTGCTAATGTAGGGAGGATATATTTTGGTGTTACCTCACCCCTCTCTCTCTGCTCCCAGGAAGGTGGTTGTGGAGGTTGGGTGAGAGCCAGGCAGGAGAATTTTACTCATGTGGTTTTACTTAAGCTTTCTACTTTTGTTCTTTTATTTCTTCTATTTCAAGTGATATGGTGATTGATTGATTGGTTGGTTGGTTGGTTGGTTGGTTGGTTGATGGATTGAAGACCATTTTTTGCTAACTTCCCTTTCTGTTTATCTTTGCTTTTAAGCAGTGTCTCTGAGAATGACCCAACAAGTCCCTCAGAAAGTGCTTCTGTTTCCTGCTATCCCTGTAACAGGATGAAGACCGAGTCTCTAGAACTTAACAGATCTCCCTTCGGAAGCCCTCCCACTGAAACTCTGTCCTCTAGACTGTCATGGCCGAGCCATTTCTTGGGAGCAGCTGAGAGTGAGAACAGGAATGACTTCCTATTGGATCCAAGCAGAAGTTATAGTTACCCCAGGCAGAAGACACCGGGCACCCCAAAAAGAAACGGTCCAGCACCTTTTGATTTTGAAGGGGGTGAGCTCTCAGCAGGCTCCACCCAGTCAGGTCCAGCAGAGTTCACTGGGGGGATGTCTGGGTGTCCCAAGTCAGCCAGCTACTCCTTAGAGTGCACAGATGAGAAGACCCTAGCTGCTAGCCCAGCCAAACAGAGTCACTCATGCCCAGCCTTACCCCCAAGGGCACCCAAATTAACTGAGGAGAAAACAGCCCCAGAATCATTTCCTTTGCCGCTGAAAATTGATGGTGCTGAGGAAGACCCCAAACCTGGCTCACCAGACCTCTTGGAGGATCAGTATTTTGTGAAAAAAGGCGCACAAGACATTTTCTCCATTTCTTACCCTTTTTCCTCACCCCTTCACCTCCAACTAGCTCCAAGGTCTTGTGGTGATGGTTCCCCATGGCAACCCCCCACTGACCTGTCAGGACTTTCTATAGAGGAAGTGTCCAAATCACTACGGTTCATTGGTTTGTCAGAAGATGTCATCTCTTTCTTTGTTACTGAAAAAATTGATGGGAATTTGCTTGTCCAGCTAACTGAAGAGATCCTCTCAGAGGACTTCAAATTGAGCAAACTCCAGGTGAAGAAAATACTTCAATTTATTAATGGCTGGAGGCCCAAGATATAACCCAATAACCCATGTGGCATTGAATAAAACTGATGGATTGATGTGCTAGAAGGGATAGGGCTTGGTATATAATTTCATTATTATTGTTATTGTTGTTATTATTATTATTATTATTTTGCACTAAAACCCCTCTGTAAATAGTGGTAGAAACTTTTACTATGCAGATTAAGTTTTTGGATGATGAACCAGGCTATTTTGTACGTCAATAAAAATGCCGTAGAGAACACTTTAGAGTTGTGCCTTGTACATCACTCAACACCCAGCAGCTGCTAAAAAAGAAAAGGGAAGCTAAGATGTTTGTCCAGATAGGTTTATGCTAAGAAGATGTGATATTTATTATTGAACAGCCAAAGCTGAAAGATGTAAATCCAAAATATACTTGTGACCAAGAATCCTTTTCTTTTGGGGGTTGACTTCAGACGGTGAACTAGATGCTCTGCTCTGTCTGGTGGCTTGTTTAATGCTAATTCTTTTGATTCTAGTGCCTGAAAGTGTTTTAAGGTGGTTATGCTAATCCTCTGAAAATGAAAATGTTGTATGGTTTGTGCAGTTCTCTTTACCCAAAGTTGTCAATGTTCTGAAAGTCACATGTTGATAGAATTAAGCTATGTTACATGCCCTAAGTAATAATAAACGATGATAATAGAAATTTACCTATAACTGCAGCTGATTTTGCTGAGCAGAGAAAAATTACAATATACAGTGAGTATGCTTCAAAACGACATTGTGAGTCAGATCATTTAAGTAATAGTTTAAACTCTCCATCAAGATATCAGGACTTAGAAATGTGGCTTACACGTCATTACTTTCACAGAAATAGCATGGACATGGTGATTGCTAAAAATTCTTAGAACCCTGGGATTCAGATATGAATCTTCTTATATTTCTTAATAAAGGAAACTGAAGCCAGATCATTACAGAATGTCTTTATCTCTTCAGTTTTGGAGACAGAGAAAAAACCTTTTGCATCAGTGCACCATTATCATTGGGAAACTCTGAGGCTCAGTATACATCCAACTTAGATTTGTTCTACCGATAGGGGCAAACTTGGAAACCATCCATCTAAATATGCCCGCCATATGTTTCATGCATTGGCTGAGCCCAGAAACAATATTCTTTGTTTATCGCATTATGTTCTCTGGCCCTTCTACGAATTAGAAACATTAAAAATAAATACTCGAAGTCCCAAAAATCTTAGTGGTGTATTAGGTTATGACAGCTAAAAACCAAAATGAAACTTTTGGGTTGCTTTATAGCTAAGACACCATCATGAACTCTTCTATCTGTCCCTCTAACCCCAGCCAAAATCCATTACTGATTTTTTTCTTTTAAAACTAAGGAGTAATCCTTTGGCCCATTGCGTTAGACAGACAGGATTACAAGTCAATAGAAATATTCAAGTTCTTCCTTCATCATTTAAAGGAACCCCTTCTTGAGTTTCAGTTTTATGAGGTAAGTCCTCTCAGCATCATTTCTTTCCTTCTGCATCAGGAGGCATCCAGACATTTCGGGGGGATATGTCTTAGTAGGTCCATCATTGATTGGTGAGATTTTTGTTGGACTAGACCAGGCAGACGCGCTTGACACATGTCTCATTCTGTCTTTTCTTCTGTTTTGGGGGGATTTGTTCTTGAGAGAAGGAGTACAAGTTAGTGTGCCCCATGTGCCTGCCTGACTCATTCTAACTAACTGATCTTGTTTTTGTCCTAGATGATAAACTCTCATGCTCATCATTTAGGAGTTAGCTTTAATCCATGTCATGACAAGGGAATTGCAATATACTAACATAATAAAAAGAAATAACTTTTGATTTTTATCATCTCATTTTTTTTTCTTTTCATAAGTATGTGATGACATAAAGGACAGGAGATTTTTTTTTCCTCCTTTCCTTAAAAACCTCTTCCTGAAGCTGCATGTTAAAAGATAATTCCAGAGAATGGTACAACCCCATAGAGAGAGCTGGCTGTGTGATCTTGAACAAGCCATTTCGCCCCCGTTGGGGCTGTAGGCTACTCTTGAAGACCAGAATTTACACAGCAGGGAGTGGTCTGCATGGGTAGAGGGAATTCCTTATCTAGAGCTCTCTAAACCAGTGAAATCATGGGTCTAGCTTAAAAAGGTGACTGGAAAACATAGGAAAGATGTTGTCTTGTAACCTCCTCTCATCGTACATGTACAATTGTATAGTCCAGCATTAAACTTAGCATGTGAGAAACATCATCTTATTTTCTGATCAGAGATCTCATTCGGAAATGGACCTTAAAAGCCATCGAGGGTAATCCTCTCAAGTCATACATATTTTTAAAAACAAACTCCAGGACGTTAAATAACTTGCCTACAAATTATACGAGTGCTCAATAATGTGCAGTGGATAGAATGCCATCCAGGGCATTAGGAAGACTTAGGTTTAAGTCTTGCTACAGACATACATTAGCTTTGTGACCACAGACAAATCTCTTAACCTCTCAATGTCACTTTGCCATTCTAAGACTGAAAGGTTAAAGGGGAAAAAGCCATTCTATATTGGTGAAGGGAGTTTTCACACCAGGAGTTGCCTACATTGAAAAAATAATAAAGTCACGTCAAAAAATAATCTGATTTAGAGGAGACTGTGATCTCAGTTTAAAACTTTTGAGACTGTTTCTTTGGAAGAGAAAGAATATATTCTAACCCTGACGCTGGAAAGGTTTCTTCTAGTTATATCTTGATGAATCCGTTTTAAAATCTCTTGGTACTTAGCTGCACGGGTGCTCAGTTTAGGAAGGAAAACAAGGCTGAGTTTTTACAAAGTCTTTACCCTGTCCAAAGATGGGAGTTCAGCCCTTTCCTTGTTGCTGTGTTCCTGCCTAACCAGAAGTTCCTTAAGAAAAATAATTTATTGAAAATAGTCTTCTGTTTATCACCATGAAAAATTTGAAATATGAAAATAATTTGAAAATAATTCTCTTGTTGAAGGCAAGAAAGATGGTGTCAAGATATTGACATGACTTCCTCTGAATTTGCTAGGTTTAATAAATTAAGGGTACGTACTTTTTTTTTTTTTTTAAATACCTTTCCTTCCATCTTAGAATTGATACTGGGTATTGGTTCCAATGCAGGAAAGCAGTAAGAGCTAGGCAATGGAGGTTAAGTGAATTGTCCAGGGTCGCATACCTGGGAAATATGTGAGGTCAGGTTTGAGCCCAGTAACTCTGGTCTTTGGCCTGGCTCTCAATCCACTGAACCACCTAGCTGCCCCCAAGGTACATACTTTTTAAAAGAGATTTCTCTCCCCTGTGCCTCCCCCTTTTCCCAGACACCTTGGAAAAAAGGAGGGATAATAAAAACACCATTTGATATTGTCTAAAATCATCAAAGCTAGAAATACTTTTATTACAAAAGTCCATTATCTTCTGCCAATATTTTTCTGATTAATTCACTTCTGCGGTTCTGTTATGGTTTGGGGGTCCCTTTTTTTACCACAATTATAACAAATCTTGTCATCTCTAAACCATAAATAAGCATAAGCTATGCTCTCTTCCAAGAGCTACAGTAAGCAAATATAGAGCTTGGTGGCTGTTGTCAACACTACTCAGACACCCGGACTAGACAGAGCATGAATAGCTCTGTAAGAAAGTCAGAGCTATAACAAGGAACAGGGTGCAAAAGTGCAAAGGAAATACTTCCATTCTTACCACCAAGATCTTGCCGCCAGAACTCAATGTTTACATATGTGACAGCCCCAAGAAGTAAGGCCCATCAAGGCCAAGGAGAGTCAGTGAGGCTCCCTCACGGTCCAGAGGGTCCACTTATTTCCTGGACACATGGTGAGGTCCACAGAGTAGGCAGAGATCACACTTTCATCCATGCCTGGGGGAAGCATTCCAACTCAACTCTACGGGCTTCTTTCATCTCATCCATTTACTAATCTTTCTGAAATCATGGGGAAAGCAGGGTCCCCACCCACTAAACTCTAAAATGGAATTCATGTTAGGAGAGACATTTTAGATTCTTTTAACCCAGGAGCTCATAGGAAGTTATAGATTCCCCTTAAAAAATAGGAGAAATTAAATTCACACTTTTCCAGACCTATTGGGCTATGGACTTCTCTTTAACTCAAACTCCCTAACTTTGCAATAGGGAAACTTCCCTGTTTTGCTCTGCATTCGCTATTGACTTTGATAAAGATCTAATTAACCACCCAGAACAATTACGTGGAAAGATTTCCTGTGTCAAAGTAACAAAACACAACCACCCCCAAAAAATGAAAAATGTAATAAGAAGGGTTTGCATCAGACAAATATTCTTCTCCATATTAGCTATGAGCTTTCCCCAAGAAGTGTGCATATAAGGATATATCAACGTTCTTCCTGTCCTTTTGAACAGCAAGAGACTATTCCTTTTTGTTTTGATTTAATTTTAATTTTATTCTGAATATAGAACACCAAATAAAATTGGTATGTAAACATATATGCATATATAGATATACATGTGTATATATATAATACACAGTACATGTGTGTATATATTTTATATATAAGTGAATTTAAAAAGAAGATTGTACATGAAACCACAGGTCTCCATCATTAATTTTTAAGTTTATAATAAATTTAGCCTTGTAGCTGTAGGCTTCTTTCTGACCTTTCTTATGTCTCAAGAAGATATTCCTCATGCTCGTGAAGTAGCCTCTCAATGTTCAGGATGACTGACTTCCTGGCTAACTGATAGTTCCAAAGTCAATAAAGACCTAAGGGGTCAGAGTTAGAGTTACCCAAATCTTGACTCCCAAGCTCTTCCTCCATATAAAGTAATATACAACCCCCCCCAACCAAAAAAAAGCAAAGTATACTGTTGTATACAACTTTAAGGAGATGCCCTCCATTAATTAGCTCAGCCATTAACAATTACTTCATCTTATTAATTAGGTCAAGGTTTCAGCCTGTTGAGGCCAAAAAAAGTGAAAATGCTGATAGCTAAGACTTTACTTTGGGGGGGGGGGCATGATATCACTTAGAAATTTGAACGGCAACTTTTGGCTAAAACTTTACAATAAGACTTCAAAACTTCATGTTTTGAAATTCACCTCATTTTAAGTTTCTAAGTCATAAAGAAAATATAATGCGTAAAAAATTACTTTCAAGTTTTTTTCTGTGTTTTTGCTAAGTTTAATATCTTTTTTTTTTATTCTGTAATCTATGGATATTAAAGCTCTTTCAGTTAAACTGGCCTTGTTTCACTTCTGCAGGTTTTCTTGGCTTCCAAAACCATGTAGTTGAATTTCTTAGATAAAAATATTTTTCCCGTGTGTGTTAAATTCTTATTTAAAACATTGTATGAGCGGTCTAAAATTAGAAAGAACTTAATTGATGATTAGACATTCTGAAGGTTTGGGGTGACTTGAATCTAAGAAATGTATTGATTTTTTTAAAGTATTTTGTAACCATTTTTACTTAAGTTCTTTACTTGGAAAACTTGGATTGTCAACTACAACTTAACAAATACATTCTTTTTGGGAGCATTACCTAATGGACCCATTGTGTACCTCAAGATCAACAGTATGTTAAGTTTAAACTCATTGTTGAATGATTGCAATGATGTCCATCAATAAAAGGAACTTTGTTAAAGTTGCCCCCTTTTTTGCACTTATTCTTCTTTATAAAACATGTTTGACATGATTTCTGTATAGCAAAGACTTTAGTTGGCATACTATAGAACTTTAACTATCTTGGAAAAATGGAGATGGAGGGCATATTAGAAACCTCAAATCAGAATTTGAAAAAACAAATAGATCTGCTCATTAAAAAAAAAAAGCAAAAGATAATGATGCCAATAGGATTGATTAAATACAGAAACTTTCAAGGCAACTGGATGATGTAGTAGTAGATGGAGCTAGATTGCATAGCTGAGCTTGCAGTCAGGAAGATCTGAGTTCAGATCCTGCTTCAGACTTATTAGGTACATAATTCTGAGCAAGTCACTTAACCCCTCAGCCTCAGTTTCCTCATCTTTAAAAAGGGAAAGCTCCCAGAGTTTTAAGAATCTAATGAGATAATATGTTGAAAGGGCTGTGCAAACTTTACAATGCTGTATATATATTTTAGGCAGTCTCTTTTAAGAAAAAAAATTGTGACTAGTAAGAGTTCACTTCCTGATACTTTTGTTCCCTAGAATAATCCTACAATCTTCAAATAGACTAAAATTCCTTCTCCATAGCTCTACCCCATTCACCACTTGCACCAGTAACACCAATCCTCTTTTCTCTCTCCATCCCTCCCTAGGGCAGGGTGAAAGGCCACAAGTCAGCTATCTTCCCAGACTGATGGCTCTATGGTGGAACTAGAAATGTTTATAGAATTCCAGATGCTACAATGATCTTCAAGTAAGCTTGCCTGCTGCCCCCTCCTGGTATATTCAGAGAAGAAATAATACTTCCTTGAGGGCAGAGACTCTTGCTTTTTTTTTTTTAGCATCTCTAATACTTAACACAATGCGGACACATAGTAGGCACTTAATAAAAATGTATTAGCTGACTTATTAGTAAGGCTGCTAGAGGATCTTATTGATATGCCTTCCTCTAGATCAATGGTTCCCAAACTTTAATGGCCTACTTCCCCCTCTCCAGAAAAAATATTACTTAGTGCCCCCTGTCACATACTATCACTGTCCCCTTACAATTATTCACTGCCCCCAAAAGCACCTATGGCCATCACCACCCCGCTGGATAGCTGCAGCACCCACCAGGGGGTGGTGGTGCCCACTTTGGGAATCACTGCTGTAGATCTTTTAATATTTTATGGATGCCAATGTAGCACTTACATTGACCACTGGCTAACTCTTACTCTTACCTCCATTTCTGGTCACACATGCTCCTAATGATGCCATTGGTACCACATCTTACGTAGGTCATCAATGAGAATATATTATAACCTACTTTCAACCACCATATTCTTTTCATTGACCTTTAGGTCAGCCACAATTTTCTTCAGTTATCATTTTAGTTTTGTTTTTTATTTATTTGTTTTCTTTTGAACCAGACCTGTGATTTCAATAATATAGGCAGCTCCCAGGGAAGAAATTCCCTCTAGCAGTTCAGATCCACCTAGTCTTCAACTTTTATTTCTAGACAGTTTTCTGGAGCAATGAGAAGTCAAATGATTTGCCCGTGATCATACAACCAGCATATGTCATCAAAGGGAGAGCTTGAAATGGCATCTTTATTACGCCAGACCATTTCTCTGTCCACTGCACCATGCTTCCACTCACTCTGGGTCTCCCACTGGTGAGTTTTTGTGTCAGGAGCAAATCAGTTTCTCTGAAAATATCATATATAATTTTCCAAATACAATCTAGTCATTTCTCTTCCAATATAATTCTAATTTAATTCCTCCAGGTTTAATTCTAAACCAAAATCATTATAAAATGCTCTTGAAACCTTTAAGTGAAATATGTATCAGCTATTTTTCTTATCTGTGCCAGTGTGGATTTAGAGGTAGAGAGCTAGCCTTGAAGTCAGGAAGACCTGGGTTCAAGCCCCACCTCTGATACATACTGAATTTTTGTGATCCCAGGCAAGTCACTTAACCCTCTCAGTACCTCTAGACAACTATAAGACTAGAAGTTGCAAGGCAGGAAGACTATCTGCATTGTTAAGGAAGTTCATCACAGGTCGCTCTCTATGCCAATGAGATCAAGTCTGATTAAATAATAATAATCCTCTTAGTCATTTGAATACTAGGAAGATTTGATCTTCTGCAGAAAGGCATACACGAAAGGCTGCCTATTCCTTTGTATATTTTCTTCAAAAATCTCCTTAATGGATAGGTGTGTTGACACATGTCTACAATCCCTGACACTAGGGAGGCTGGGACTGATGTAAGCTCAGGAGTTCTGAAAGTGTCTGAAAAGCCATTGAAGTTCCTTTCTGTAGTTCAGCTCTCTCCCTTCGCTCTTAAGTCACATGGATTGCAGAATCTCTCATTTTCAGGGCTGCCACCCTCGTCCAAGCCCTCTCCCATTATCACCTGCCTCTCTGCTATTCCAATAACCTTCCAGCTCTTTCCCCCACCCTCATGGACCCCTCTTTCCAATCCATCCTACCTACAGCCAAGAGAATTTTCCTTATGATATAAATCATTTACATCACTCCTGTGTACAGAACCTTTCAATAGCTGATCGCTTTACCAAACTCCACAGCACCTGATGTTGCCTGTCCCTTCCCACAGATCTCTGCTCCCCACAATCTGTACCACTCACTCTTTCTATATATTACACCATCCATTCTTGCCTGGAGAGGTGCTTTCAGTTATGCTATTTGCTCTGCCTGGAATTGTCACCAAAATATCCCACGGGCACATCCAGTGAAAATTCAGTTTACCTTTCAAAGCTCAGCTTGAACCCCGCTTCCTCCAGAAAGCCAACCTTGATAACCTGAAATCATTCTTATCCTTTTCTTCTCCTCAGAACTCACCCAAGATGTTGCTTTGCAGCTAATGCCTGTATCATGATACATATTATAGGTGTGTAATGAGCATGTGACCATGGGAAATAGTTCATAGATAGAATTGATAAAATTCAGTTACCTGGAGGACAAGAAATTGGATTTGCCAATTAAGGTGGTGCCATACCTAATGTGACCACATGATGCCAGTCTCTCCCAACCAGCCTAATGTCAAATGTGTGCCCTGGTGACTTCCTTCAGCAGCCTTGATCTGCTCCCTTGTGGAGTTGGATCAACTATCTCAGACTATGACAAAGCTGATCTTTAAAAGTTCTTTCCCTTCTGTATGGAAGGCTCATAAAATTACCTTATCCCAGAGATCTCCCTTGACTTTTGCCAGTGACAAAAAAAAACAACAAACAAACATTTAGATGGTGGAGCAGAGAGAGCCTGGGTCTGGGGATAACACCTGAATTCAAATCCAGTCTCAGACACTTAGGAGCGATTTGACTCTGGGCAAGTCACTTAACCTCTATTTTCTTCTATCAATTTTCTCATCCGTAAAATAGAAATAATAATAGCACTTACCTCCCAGGGCTTTTGTGAGAATCAAATAAGATGTGTGTAGAAGTGCTCAACACATAGTAAGCACTTAATAAATACTTGTCGCCTTCCTTCCTTTCTTTGTACAAACAGAAAAATCTATGGTGGCAATATCCAATGAAGTTAAAAAGCTCAAGTTTCAAATCTCTTGTCCACTTGGGCATGTCATTTTATTTTCCTGAGCCTCAATTCTCTCATCTGTAAAATTGGAGAATTAGAAGACTTTATCTCTAAGGTCCCTTCCATCTGCAAATCATATGAAGATGTTCTGATGGTGAGAGCATTAGGAAGAAGAGTGCTATAATTCCCTTCTAGACAAACTAACCCTCTTTAAGCCTCAGTTTACTCATTTATAAAATAGAGATAATGTGACATTAATACCTGGGTAAATTGCTTTGCAAACCTTAAAGATGCTATGTACAAGCTATTATCATTATACGTATACGTTATCTTCACTCGCTTATTGTCTGACCTTTAGCTTAGGTCATTTGAGGGTCATTTCAAGGAAATGGAGATTGTTAGCCTGATCATAAGAATAATCAGAGAGGACTTGAAAAGTCAGTTAGAAAAGACTTAAGCCTCTTCCTTGAGGTACCAACAGAGTTCAAAATGAGTGGTCTGCTTTTCCAGGGGCTTTTTCAGGTTTCTAGTACTGGTCCACTACTGGGGAACTCAACAGAATCTGCTGGCTGATTCTGAGCAACCAAAATCCCAACATGAAATAAAATATATCAGGTAACATGACCTCAGAACTGACCTTCATATTAGAATCAGTAACAAATGTCATTTCTTTCTAATCTCCTTCCTCCTAAAAATATAACAACCCTTGGAGAGTATCACACTCCATGCTAATTGACCCTAATCAGACCAAAGAAAGCTAAATTCTTTTTGGGGGGGGTGGAGGGAGAGGGAAGATTTTATTTAATTAATTAATTTAGAAGATTTTTCCATGGTTACATGATTCATGTTCTTTCCCTCCCTTCCTTCGCACCCCCCTCCTGTAGTCGATATGCAATTCCACTGGGTTTTACATGTGTCATTGATCAAGATATATTTCCATATTATTGATATTGGCACTAGGGTGATCATTTAGAGTCAATATCCGCAATCATATCCCCATCAACCCATGCGATCAAGCAGTTGTTTTTCTTCTGTGGTTCTACTCCCAGAGTTCTTCCTCTGAATGTGGATAGTGTTCAAAGAAAGCTAAATTCTGACTAGGAATTGCCAGACTTTGATCTCTTCAACTCTCTCTTCTAGCAAGTGTGAAGTCTTATAACTTTGCTATTTACTGCCACTGGTAAGGCAGTTATTAGACCAACTAATTGAGGTCCCTTTTTCAGCTCAGCTGTTCTGCATTTGGAGTTTGTCAAGTCAGCCATAACTTTCTAAAGAGGTGACTGATTTGGATGGAGCTTGGTGCACAACCAAAATTTTCAGCTTGTGGTTTGGGCTACCATCTTAGAACAAAGTGACAGCAATAAAAGTTTTCAGATGGGCAGATCTCTAATTTTGAACAGGTTTCAATAAAATGGAATGCAGGAGTAGAAGCTACACAGATTTGAAATTTTAGAGAGATGGTCTACAGTTCACAGATGCACAAGTCTTAGCTATGTGGCATGGTATGCTTTGGTGGTTTACTAGTCTTTGATGTTGGGGAACCATTGCGTGCAGATCATACCCAGGCCCAGTTGAGCCAATGGTACACATGGGTCCCATTTCTCTTCCTCTCAAGGGAAAAGGAAAGAAATATTGGAAACCAAAAGAGATCATCTGGTTCATCTGGTACTATAGATAGGATCTCGTGCAAAATTTTTTAAATAAAGGAGACTCTATCCTATATTTACAGACCATCAGGAAGCCCTCCCACTCCATTTTTGAGTTACTTGTTCTATACCATCTATGTTCCTTAGGCTCCTTTTCAGTTTTCCATGGAGTTGGGATATAATTGGCCTGGTCACTATTCTTCTATCTAGACTCTTAATAGGATAGTTGTTGTTGAGTCATTTAGTTGTGTCCAACTCTTCATCACACCATGGACCTGTATACAGTTCATGAGGTTCTCTTGGCAAAGATCCTGGCTAGAGGTTAGCCATTTCCTTCTCCAGTGGATTAAGGTAAACAGAGATTAAGCGATTTTCCCAGTCACATAGCTAGTAAATGTCCAAGAGTGGATTTGAATTTAGGTCTTCTCAACTCAAAGACTGGCTGCACTCTATCCACTGTGCTATCTAGCTGTCACAAAAAAAAAAAAAATTAAGCTCCAGAGTTTTTGTTGTTCAACTATTTCTCATTCTTTGTGACCCCATTTGGGGTTTTCTTAGCAAAGATCCTGGAGTGGCTTAGCATTTCCTTCTCTAACTCAAGACCAGCCACTTTTCACCATATCAATTTTAGTTATAATTTATAAAGCACTGGAATCAAAAAAATCAGACCTATACATATGACCATAGGTTTAGAGCTGAAAGGGCAACTTAGGTCACACTGTAGGTGAAGCACCAACTTGAGGTCAGGAAGAACCAAGTTCAACTCCTCAATCAGAAGCTTAATATCCATATGACCCTAAGCAATTCACTTAACCTCTCTGTCTCAGTTCCTTCATCTGTAAAATGGGAATAATAATTAGCAGCTTTTTTCATGAGGTTTTTGTAAAGATGAACGGTCATATAAAGTGCCTTGAAAACCTTAAAGTGCTCTATCTAAATGCCATTTCAGAGGTCATAGAAGCATAGATTCAAAGCTGGAGGGATCTTAGAGGCGACTGAGTCAAGCCACTTCATTTTACATCTGAGGAAAATGAGTGATACTAAATCAGAATACTAAATACTGAAAACCCCAACATGGTCAATTTTTTCAACTCCCCAAAACCCTTTGCCCTGAGATACTGCATTCTGTCCACTGTCTAGACAATAGTATTCCTATCCTTTTTGGGAGCAATTTGTCAATCTAAAAAAAAAAAAAATACAAAACTACCAAAGAAGTTATAGCAGTCTTTAACTGAGGTAGGAAAACTAATATGGGAAGACTCACAGATCCTCAGTCCTAGGACATCCAATGAACTACAGAATGCAATGTGCTTAGATTTTGAGGGTAAGGAAGGGCATATATGTGCTGCCACCCACTTGGGAATGATGTGCCAGTCACAGGCACCCTGGCTGGGATAGGTCTATGGCTAGGGTACCCAGGAGCAGCCTAGACACAAAAGGAGAAACTAAGAAACCCAAAAGGGCACTTAAGATTTTATTATATCTGCTAATCCTATGTAGGGTGATCAAGGGATCCTGGAGGGTTTACTGTTCAGTATGGGACAAGGGTTAGTACTGGGCTTTCTTCAAGATAGGTTATCAGGGACAAGAGGCAATTTGGGGTTTTATAAAACAAGGTGATCACAGTGAAAAGAGTCATTTGAATTTAGAGATAGAGGGTCTAGTTCAAATCCTAGCTCTAAAACTTTACTTCCTGTTTGACCTGGGGCAAATCTCTTAATCTCTCTGGGCCTCTGTTTCCTTTGAAGTTCCTTCCATTTCTAAATCTAAGATCTCTGATACTGTAGCATTTTCAGATTTACAGAGTATTTTCCTCTTTTGAGTGAAGTATCAGGGCGTTTTGGTAAATGTTTAATAACTAGTTTTCTGGGAAGGAAATGAAAATGTGTCTAAGACAGTTTTATGTTTATTGTTCATTATTAAGATTTTCCATTTAAGTCTAGACAATCAATGAAACAATATATCATAGCCTGATTTGAAGTGTTTATTCATTTCTGAGGTATACATGTGCTCACACTGAAAAGTCTAACAATTGGTTTCCCAGAGCTGGTACAAATCAGCACTAGTCCACCCATGAAGGTAGGGTGAACATTTTACAGATGTTCGAATTTTGAAGGGACTTTCTGAAACTGTCTAGTAAAAGTCTGTTGATTTTCTTTTTTGTTATGACCCTCTTTGCAGTCTGATGAAGCTTACAGACCCCGTTTCAGAATGATGTTTTTAAATGTGTAAAATAAAATACATAGAACTACGTCAGAAATCAAGTGTATTAAAGTAGAGTTATAAAAAAAAAAAACTTTTTTAAAGAAGTTCTCAGGCTTCAGGTTAAGAACCTCTGACCTCGTGCAACTTTTACAGTTCAAAGATGAGGTGGACCCCAAAGCCAGACAGGTGAAAGACTTGATAAGAAAACAAGTTAGGTTCAGGGGCAGCTGGATGGCTCAGTGCACTGAGAGCCAGCCTCAGAGATGGGAGGTCCTGGGTTCAAATCTGACCTCGGACACATCCTAGCTGTGTGACCGTGGGCAAGTCACTTAACCCCTATTGCCTCGCCCTTACTGCTCTTCTGCCTTGGAACCAATACCCAATATTGAGTCTAAGATGGAAGGTAAGGGTTTAAAAAAATTAATAATAATAATAATAATAATAATAATAATAATAAAAAGAAAACAAGTTAATAATGATGAAGTAATATGCTACTCCAAAACGCATAACCAGGCTGGTCAAAGATTCAAATCTGAGTCTCCTGCCATGTCTCTCTACTTCATCAAGGTTTAAATAGTTTGAAATCAGTCTTGGCCATGCATGTGCTGAAATTGATTTGAGATCCTCAGTGCTATTCGTTTGCCAAAGCAGTCTCTATTTTTACATAGCTAGGGTTTTATTATCTAAATGTTTATGAAAAGTTTTGCATTCAGCATTGAACCACTGGCTTATCTCTCTCTGTAGTAATGTATTGCAGCTAAAGAGAGGCAGGGCAAAGAGGTCTCCTTGTTTGTTTGTAGAAAGTGGGTTAGCAGAGTTCTAATTTCGAGTTAGTCTCTTAAAAATCATAAGAGACTTCATCTTTTGCAGTGTAAAATGGTGCTTTAAAAATGTCTCTCCTTCCCTTTAATGTAAAATACCAATGTTCTGACTAATTAGCTAGCTGTCCAAATGCTGAGGTGAGGACTGTTCCCTCTAATTTACTGAAACTAAAAAGGTTTTGGTAGCAAATTTGGCTCCTGTAAAACTTTGGAAAGAAAATATAAGAAACATGAAGTTCTGTCTGAGCAATCTGGGAACAGGCAAAGGTTAACTAAGATACATTTGATTTTGAAATTAGAAATTCAACTTATCCCATTTTATTGAAAGCAATTTCAAAGTTGCTTATCTGTTATGAAGATAACTTGATCCCAGCATTTATTTAATAGTCAATTAGCAGGAGCTCTTTAAGATACTTTGTCTGCCAAGGAAACATATCCAAAGCCATAATCCCAGCTAATATTGCCAAAGTGATGAGAAGAGGCGGAGGCACCTTCGTTTTCAGCTGATGATGTGGCAAAGATCAGGAAATTCCATAAAACTCAATCTAAAGAAAGTTATAAATGGCACCAAATACCAGCTAATGGATAATGAGATTCTATTCTAATGTTGATAATGTGCAATGTAAGTGTTTCCTGTTTCTTAAAAAGATCTCGGACCATTTAAGCAATTCTTTAGCACTGAGCATCCATAGGCAGGCGTGTGTGTGTGTGTGTGTGTGTGTGTGTGTGTGTGTGTGTGTGTGTGTGTGTACAATTGAGTGATGCTGGAGGTAATGAAAACGTACTTGGAGATAGGCCACACACAAGAGGAATCATCAATGTCTTATTAATAGGTAAGAGCACACTGAGTTAATAGTGCATTGATAACTTGTTTTTATTGTCTTCTCCTCATCACGCTTCTGTGATTTCATGATGGATTATTAACAAGAAAATAAAAAGCCAAACTCATACAATTACCCTGTCATCATTTTCTCAGATAAAAATCGGTTGACTTTTTATTGGAAATGTTATTTGTTTCTATCCAGAAGAAGAATATTTGACCTTTTTTTTCTCCTTCTCTTTTAACACTTTATGTCCTATATTTTCTCTTCTTCCCATCTCTAAACTCCATGAGTACATCTCAGTTTGCTCCTTCCAGGCTTTACCAGGCACCAGGGACAAAACCCCCAGGTCTGGTTGAAGGTACAGTTAGATAACTTAACAATCCAACAGAAATTCAACATCATCAAAATTAATTCTGGCAACTCTGTTTTCATATGGCCTATTCTAATGTCTACCAAAGTAGACTATTCCCCTTCACTCACTTACTTTACCTAAAAATGCCTGAGGAGTTGAAGATATACTTCATTCCAGACCTTTTATCAAATGCTTTTTTGAATACCCTTTTGGAGACAAACTAGTGCAGCACTGGCCTTCTCTGGTTGGCATCTAAAGCCCTTCCCAATCTGCCCCTTTATATCTTCCCGATCTTTTTGTACATTATTCCCATCTATGAACTCTACTATCCAGTGGCATTGGCCTCCTCTCTGTTCCTGGCACACAATCCTCCTTTCCCTGCTCCTGATTGTTGCCCATGCCTAGAATGCTCTCCTGCATCACTTCCACCTCTTGGCTTTGCTTGCTTCCTTCAAATCTAAGCTGAAAAGTCACCTTCTGTAATATGTCATTTCCACCCTGTCTCTAACCCCAACTAATGCCTTTCCTCCAAATTTCCCTCCCAGTGGCTCTGTATTTTCTCATTCAAATAGTTTCTTGTGGGCAAGAGCATGTTTTGGACTTTTCTTTTAATCCCTGAAGTTTAGCACAGTGCCAGGCCAGTAGAAAATGTTTAATAATGATTGATCCTGCCACACACTGGCTGTGTGACCCCAATCAAGTCATTTCATATTTCTCTGCCTAAGTTTCCTCATCTATAAAATTGGAGGGCAGGATGTCGGTTTGAGATGCTATTCAAGGTCTCTTCTAAGATTCTTTGTGACCATCAGTGTGGCACTCCATATGTGACCACCAGTGGGGACACTGGGGGGGATACAAAGAAACATTTTCCCACAGTGGAATGCAAGTTTCTTGAGGGCAGATTTGTTTTTCATCTTTGTATTCCTTGATCCTAGAAGAATGCCTTGCACATAGCATGTGCATGATAAATGCTCTCTTAATCCAGTTGAATAATATACATCCTTCTTACCCCTGAAGAGTTTATAATCTAGGTGAGGAGTCAAGATACTGGTGCTTCAAAGACTGCGTTAAGAGACTAGAGAAACATCCTGGAGTAGTTAAAGGAACACTTACTTTGAAGTTGAGACCTGGGTTTGAATCCTACCTTTGACACTTACTTGCTGGCTGTTCATGTTTTTAATCTTTATTTCCCTCTTCTGTAAAATGAGGATGGTGCTTATAGAGTGAAATAGTGGTAATATTTTCCAGGGTTGTTGTGAAAATCAAATGTGATGCAAATAAAGCAATTTGTAACCCTTTAAGCAGGCAGCTAGGTGACACAGTGGGCCTGGAATCCAGAAGAATCATCTTCCTGAGTTGGAACCTGACCTCAGACACTGACTAGTTGAGTGACACCAGGCAAGTCGCTTCACCCTGTTTAACTCAGTTTCCTCATCTGTAAAATGAGCTGGAGAAGCTGTTGTTTTTATATTTCCCTCAATATCTAAATCCGTGTTTTGCACATTGGATACTTAATTGATATTTGTTGAATATCGCCCCCCAGAATCTGCCAAAAAAGGTGGGGCACAAAGTCAGGCACAACTGAAATGACTAACAAACCTTTAAGCAGACAGTGAAGTCATTTAGAAATCACTTATGGTGTACCCAGCACTGCTGTGGATACAAAGGACAAAAAAGTTCCTCCCCTAAAGAAGCTTTAAATGATACACAACATGTAAATAACCAGGAGCACACAAGATATAAACTGAGCAGATAGATGGTGATCTCAGCAGGAAGGCACCAGAAAAGGGGCAGAGAGAGCCAAGAGACACAGCACAGCTCTCTACAGATTGTGGGATTATTAGCCGAGTCTTGAAACAAGCCAGAGAAGTAAAGTACATATAAATGTCAGTTATAATTATTAAACCACATCACAAGGCAGTTAAGTATATATACTAGGAGCAAATAAAGGGCATAGTCAAACAAGACTACAGGAATACACAGAAATTCCTGTGGACTGGAAGAATCTTGGAAGCCTTCCTGGAGGAAACAAGATCTGAATTTTCCGTCTTTTTTTAGGAGGGATGTCATAAAAGAAGAGATTCGACATCCATTCCACAAATATCGATTAATTAATCAATGTGCAAAATATGGGTTTAGATATTGAGGGAAATACGAAGACAACTAAAACATGGTTCTGTGCCCCATAGAACTCACAATGTAGTACAGTGTGTAGGACGTGTGTCTCTGCTGTCTACCCAGAGTATGTTTGTCCACATGAGTCTAGCTAGATAGAACTCACAAGAAGGAATGAACAGACAACTTTAGAAGTATTCCCCCATCTTTCTCCAAGGGAGACTCTGATTCAAAGGCTGACTACTCTCCTCAAAAAGGTGGGGTACTTGCTTAGAATTATATCTATCTGTCCCCCTCCCCCATAATATTATCTTAGGGAAGATAATTTTGAGGTTTGAGTTCAACTTTTGATTACTATCTCTTAATGGGGAAGGAGTGGCCTAAGCTATCTCTCCAAGGTTTGGCTCCTTTACCACCGATTCAGTTCTACAATGAACAATGAACAGTTTCACAATGAAATTCTACAAATGAATCAAGGCAGATACAAATAAATCTACTTATCTTAGTATATAGCAAGCAGAAATCAGTGGAAGTATGCAAATGAGAATATATAAGCTAGTACACAAAGTGAAGGAGCTTTCTTATTAGGAGTGAAGTATTTCAACTCCCAGATCCCACCCCAAAGGGAAATTCTCTGAAGTTTCTAATGTAGTAAGCTGGGAATAGGGATATAATCAAGCTTCCTGCTCTTCTATACATGTCACCTTCTTCCTGGGGTCTTTTTCTCTCTTCAGAGACCTCTCCCTGAAGAAAATCTGGAATTGAGTGTCTTCTCTCTCAAAGCTGGAAGCCAAAAAAATCAACCCAGAAACTTTCTTCAATCAAGCTCTCCCCAACTCCGCTCCTCACACAAGCATGGGGAATTGGAGTAATCAGATTCAAATAATTAAGAAAATATTCTACAAATGGACTTTGAGACAGGGGTTACACAAAGAACCATTATACAAAAATAACATAAGTACCCAAGAAAGGCACAAAGTAATCTGCGACCTCAGGAGAAAATAATTCTGGTGTTTTGTCTTTCCTTTGTTTCATTCAATTAACCATAATTGGCACTGTATCACTTAAGATTTGTAAGTACTTTCACGTGCATGATCTCATTTGAGATTCAAGACAACTCTGTGAAATATATTTTAAAACATCCAACAAGATTCAATCAGGTCTTTATGACTCTGTCTCTGCCTCTCTGCCTTTCTCTTTCTCTGTGTGTCTCTCTGTCTCTCTGTGTGTCTCTCTGTCTCTCTGTCTCTCTCTCTCTGTCTCATAATTACTTTCCATGTCATTGTCTCAGTAGCTCCCAAATCATTCCCTGTTGTTTTGTGAATTCACCTCATGTTTGGGCCATCTTTCTGTTTTTGGATTCTTCATTCATACTCTTTTTTCTGCTTTGCTTTTTATAAAAGGACAAGCTGGGGATAAGCTGGGAAGGTGTTCCTTCTTCCGGGTTCTCTCAGAATTCCACAATGCGCCAAACCATAATTATGGCCACAGACAAGAGCTGTGGCAAAGTATGAGTATTTTTGGTATTTCCCAACACCTTATTTTGCATTATACTATTGTGTGTTTACTAACTAGTCAAATGAATTTGTAAACTAGAGAGACTCAATTTTTTTGTCAAAATTCTGAATATTAGATTGAATTAAAAAATTCTCTTTTTTTTTATCATAATTTCTTATGACTAGTTAGAGTAGCAATTCTTAAGCTTGTTTGTGTTACAGACACCTTTGGCAATCTGGTCAAACTGGTGATCGATCCCCTTCTCCAGTGTACTGTTTTTAATGTATAAAATAAAACACCTATAGAAATAAAGAAAAACAACTGTATTGAAATATAATTATAAAAACAGGGTTTTTTAAAATTCAAAGCCCCTAGGTTAAGTCTTTAGAACTCTAGAGACCAATTTCTTTACCTGATTTTCTTCAACTGATTTTTTTTTAACTGTAAGCCATGGATATCTTGATTTTAGAAGAAGCACAAGCATTAATAACTCAAATGGGAATAGAAAGAAAACTATGCATTAATTGGATGCAAAATGTTACTAATGATTACTTTTATACAAGAAGTAATTTATGAGAGAATGTAAGGCATGGTGGATTGAGTAATGGATTTGGAGTTAGGAAGAAATAGATTCAAATTCCACATCTGGTGATTATCATCTGTGTGACCTTGGGTAAGTCATTCAACCTCTTTGAACCTCAGTTTCCTTATCTGTACAACAGTGATAATAACAGCACTTAAAGGATTGTCATGAGAATCAGATGAGATTGTGTAAAGTACATTAAATACTATATAAATGTTCATTATCATCATTACTATAAACTATTTTCAAGGACACATAAAGCTACAAAAAGAATATGGCAAGAACAAATATGTAGCAAGAATGAGGCAATGGGTAGACAGTATGAATGGTTCATTGGTACCGCCAAGTTACTGAAAGGATTCCAGTTCATCAGACTCACCACAAAAGATTTATGGAAAAACATGAACAAGAATCGCACATGAGAAAGGCTAGAGAGGTTGCATCTGGCATCAGTGAAGGGAATATATATTGCCTGTGAAGCTGTAGGTCCACCAAAGTATTGAGAAATTGTAGTTATTCTGAATTACTCATTTATTTGTGTTCTAATAGCAGAGCAACGGAAGCGGTAGGAAAACCTAGTAGAGCAGAGGTTTAGATTGTACTTGATGAATAAGGGCATTTTCATTGGAAATGTTGGAGGCAGATGAAAATATTTCTAGCCTAAAGATTTTTTGAATCCATGAAGAATCTATCAGCTCCACTACTGGTGAAGCTGTGAAATGGTCCAACCATTCTGGAAAACAATTTTGGAATCATACCCCAGAGTGCATTCAAATTAACCTACCCAGAAATGCCAATATTAGGCTTATACTTTAAAGAAGTAAAATGACCAGGAAAAAGATCTATATCTACAAAAACATTTATAGCAGCTTTTTGTTATGGCATGTGACTTGTAATGGAATATTATTGTACTTTAAGAAATGATTGAAGGAACAGTTTCAGAGAAATACTGGAAGATTTATATGGATTGATGCAAAAAAAAAAAAACCCAAAGGAAAATGTATACGATAACAAAATTTTTAAAGAAAAATAACATTGAAAAATTTAGGATCTCTGAAAACCAATGATGATTCCAGAGGAGCAATGATAAAGCAGACTACATACCTCCTGACAGAGAAGTGATGAAGTCATAATGCAAAATAGTATGTATGTTTTTGGACTTGGCCAATATAAGAATTTATTTTGCTTGAACAAACATGTTACAAGGGGTCTCTGTCTGTCTCTCTGTCTGTCTCTCTCTTCCTCTCTCCCTCATAAGAGGAACAAGGGTTACTAATGCAGTCATCAGTAAAAAGAAAAAGAAAGGAAAGGGGGCCATTAAGATATTTTATATGCACAGAGAGGAGCACAGAAGGAAGGATAAAATGAAAGACAAGAGTTTTGAAAGTTATTATTTTATTGTTGAATGTATATACATAAAAAAGAATCTATATAATAGAGATTTGTGGTTGCACATAGAATCCTTTCTGTCCTTGTATATAGAAATGTTCATTTTATTTGGTGTTAAGTTCAGATTTTTTTTTCTAAAAAGAACCTACAAGCTGATTTACAACAACGATTCAAATTTCATATTTATGTGGCCTCTTTTAAAGGCACTTTCACAAAGGCTGACCATTCAGGTAATTACTTGAAATTTTTCATTATCTGGCAGTGCCTTACACTGTCCTAATGTGTGGTGTGTGCTATGATGCACAAGGAAAAAGAGAATGCATCTCTTGTTTCATTTCATGTTTTCAATGGTTGGGGGAACATGCCATGAAGCATGAGATAGTACTGATGATCCAAATGGAAAGGATGTGTCAAAGAAGGATTTGTTGCCATATGAGAATCTCAGCTGCCTGGGCAGCTTCATTTCCCACCCCCTAAAACTATTGTAATTCTCAGTTCTGTGGTTACCTTCTCTCTGGGAAAAATAGTACAGCGTCTGTTGGGCTGAGCTCTAAAAATAAGCATTAGCTACTTCAGTAGATAAGATCCTCAGAAGGCTGGTATTTTTTCTAAAAGCAAAGACTGTTTAACCCAGTCTATATAAAGCACTCTAATAACCCACCTTGTCATTTATCTGTCAGATGAGGCAGGCACACCAACAATTTGGGAACAAAGAGATTCTGAAACATTCATAAATCTGGGGAAAGGTATAGAATGAGCCACCCAGAGGCATGCAGGCACTGTAAAGGCAGATGGGCAAGTTCATTTGAACAGAAGGAAGAGAAATGCTATTTTTTAGCTTTTTAAAGTTTGAATTTAGTGACAGCAGGAATAAGAATAAAAATAGAAATAAACTTCTTCAAATATATGTAAATATCCCATTTTTGGAAGGTTTCCTAAGATCTCTCCTACTGTATTCTGGCAACTGAATAACTGCTGATGGAATGGTGATATTCAGAGGTTGTTTCCTAGGAAAGGATATCGAATGTTATTCCATGAATATGAAGAGTTATGTTGCGCGCTGTATATGTGGGGGGAGGGGTATGACTTTATATGCCGCGTGTGCTTCTTTTTTTTTTTTTTTTTTTTTTTTACCCCCAGTGTGTTCTGTTAGCCTTTTGCCTGATCCTTTCAGGTTAGGATCCAGTATTGTCAGTATCGCGCTCCTCTCAAAAACTGTGCTTTCCAAGCAGCACCAGAGGGCGCTGTAGGGAAACACTAGCTCTGTAGATCTCAGAAAGCTGGCAACAGTCCTTTTCCCCCCTCCCCTGTCGTGGCTGGCCAAGCTTCTTTGATTGGTCTGTGTACAGAGAGCTTACTAAACTCTTGGCTCAGCCTTCACTCGCTGTAGAAATTATTCTCTTCCCTTCATTCTGTGGCTGATCGTGCTAGGATGGCACAAGGTTGTTGCTCGTGTAAGCACAATGTGGCTATGCACAGTTCTTTAGAGAGAGCCACACAAGTAAAAAATAATAAAACCAAAAGATGAACATAACTTTCTGTGCAAGGCTGTGTGCCTGCAGCTTGTACCCGACTTAGTCCTTAATAGACACTGTATTAACACATTCTAAATCCAGTAGTTCTAAGGACAAAGTTCAGGCACTTAATAGCTAATATTTATATAATGCTTGAAGGTTTGCAAAGCATTTTACAAATAGTATCTCATTTGATCCCCACTAAAACCCAGTGAAGTAGGTGCTATTATTATCCCCATTTTCAGATGAATAAACTGATGCAGACAGTGGTTGAAATTTGCCCAGGGACACACACACACACACACACACACACACACACACACGTCAATGTCAGGTAAAATTCAAACTTGTGTCTTCCTGCCTCCAGGTCTACCACTTGACCCACTGTACCATTTAACTGCCCCATTTCAACTTAGATCTTCTGATCCAGAGGATCCCATCAGAATCTTGCCACATCTCCTTTGCTAATTCTGTTCAAGTCCTCCTTAAGAGTCGCTGTCATCTGTCATCTCAAGAAAATTCTAAACTAGGGTACTAACTTCTCCTTTAGCTTCTTTCCTTTTCTCATCTCTCTGTTGCTGACTGAGATGAGCAATCCTACCCTCTCACTGGCTTCAGCTGTATGGAAGAACCCTGATCATTCTTCTTTTTAACCACTAATGAAATAATGGGCAACTTAGGTACAGAAAGAGATTGCTCTCCCTTGAATTCTATGTACCTGCCACATTCATTGCTTTCGTCTCTATTTCTTGGCTCTTCTCATACTTTCCCTTAAAATTTTAGGCTTAGCTACTTCCTCTTCTCCCGATCCATTCTTCTTCCTGCGTTGCATTCCTCAATCAGAAAATAAGATAGACTAAATTATTTTCTCTCTTCTTTTTTTTTTTGAGAGCCATCATGAATACAAAATAGAACAGAAATAGAATAGCATAGAAAGCTGACCTCAAATTAAGGAAGAACTTGTAAATATTGGCTGTGTGACTTTGATTAATCATTTAACCTCTCAGGGGGCAGCTGGGTAGCTCAGTAGATGGAGAGCCAGGCCTAGAGATAGGAGGTCCTGAGTTCAAATGTGACCTCAGACACTTCCCAGCTGTGTGACCCTGACTAAGCAAGTCACTTAACCCCCAATGCCTAGACCTTACCATTCTTCTGTCTTAGAACTAATACTGGTTCTAAGGCAGAAGGTAAGGGTTTAAAAAAAATAAAAATAAATAATTTAACATCTCCGTTTTCTAGGCAATTTTCTAATGCTATAAATTGCAGAGAAGGTGCCAACCTATAATGGTAGAAGGAATTTCCTCATTTAGGAGTTCCTTGAACCAAGAAAATGTCAGTTCTGATGCCTCTTCCTTTTAATTAATTAATGCAACAAAATGTAGTTGGATTAAAATATAGAATAATTTCCCGTTATTTTTTCATTATCACAAAACGAATTGTGATATGTAAGTGAATTTTCCAGATGATTTCACCTTAGTCCCCCTAAATAACAAAGTCTTTTCATTTACACACTTTTGAACAAGATTTTTCTAAAATGTATAACATTCCTCCCTGTCTTTCTAAAAAGAATATGATTAACAGACTTAATTTTTATAGTTATTAAGAACAATCATTATGTTAATGAATTATTTTATAATATAGTACAGTAAAATTGTTTACCATATTGTATTTTATTGTATTGTAATATAGTTATCTCATTCATTCATTCAATAAATGTTTCTATGTCACTACCAAGTGCAAGGTATTATGCTAGGGAGTGTGGAATGATCCTTTTTCTCATGAAATTTATAATAGGTGGTATAGAGAATAGAGTAATGGGCTTGAAGTCAGGACACTCTAGGTTCAAATCTGTCCTCAGATAATGAATCACTATGTGACCCCAGGCAAGTCTTTTGTCCCCTATTTGCCTCAGTTCCTCATTTGTAAAATGAGGATACACTGGAGAATAAAATAGCAAACTACTTCAGTATCTTTGCCAAGAAAACCCCATGGACAAAAACCCATGGAATCATGTGCAGTTGGCCATGACTGAGTGACTAAATAACAACAAGGGGAGATAATGGATGGAACAGAGACTGAATTTGTGATTTCATAAATATAGGGAAGTCCTAGATGAAGAAACTCCCTCTATCACCATTAGTTATAGCACCCTCTTCACAGTAATTGAAAAGTTGCCTGGAGCATCAAGAGCTTCAGTCCACGGTCATGCAAGCAGTATGTGGCAGAGTCTCCTTGGATTCAGGGCCAACTTTCCATCTATTACACCAATCTGCTTCTCAGGGGAAATAATACATATGCTAAAGTACAAAGTATAATATGAAATAAAGATTTCTTCATCTGAATGCCCTCCTAGTGCTTTAAGTTCAATACATCTTATCTAAGCTTATTATTTCTTCTCTTTAAAATTTCTTTTGGGGACAATTTCTAACTCAGTGGATTGAAAGCTGGCTAGAGATGGGAGGTCATGGGTTCAGATCTGGCCTCAGACACTTCCTAGTTGTATGACTCTGGGAAAGTCACTTTAACCCTCATTGCCTAACTCTTACTGCTCTTCTGACTTAGAACCAATACACAGTATTGATTCTGTCACAGAAGATAAGGCTTTTTTTAAGTTCCTTTTGACTTCAGCATTTCCATCAGCAATATTATAATTTACACAATACTGTATTTTTGAAACCTTGCTTTTGCCCTTGAGTCTTCCCTTTCCTTCTGTCATCTCTTATATTTAATCAGTTTCCAAATCCCATAGATTCTTCCTCTAAGCCAGTGGTTCCCGAACTTTTTTTGGCCTACTGCCCCCTTTCCAGAAAAAATATTTCTTGGCGCCCCTGTAAATAATTTTTTTAATTTTAATAGCAATTAATAGGGAAGATAAATGCACCTGTGGCCATCACCACCCCTCTGGATCGCTGCAGCACCCACCAGGAGGAGGTGGCACCCACTTTGGGAATCACTGCTCTAGAATATCTCTTGCCCCTATTTTTTCCTATTTATTTCCATGTCTCTACTTCAATCACATGCACTCATTTACACCTACAAGGACTATTGTGATAGCCTAATGTATTGTTGTACCCAAATTTTAATACCTAACCCAGGTTCGATCATGGCCAGAGGAAGAACCACACTGACAATGCAATATGCAAGAAGAGGCTCATTCTTTACTAGCTATAATAGCTAGGGTCGCTAGGCAGAGAGGCATGCCTGAACGACCCCTTGGAATTCTCAGCCAAGAGTTTATATAGAAATGTTTGGGGAAGGGGGTTGGTACATACATAATTATCAAGGTAGTGTCAGGGACAGGTGGTCAGGAAGCATCTGGGGAGGGGGGTTTCAGGGTCAGGGGGCTGGAAGCATTTGGCAAACATACATTAAATAGGCAAATATTGTAAAGCAGGCAAACACAGACAAACATTCCTCTAGACATCAGATAAGATAGCTTCAGTTTTAGGTTTATGATAGGGGGAGATAAGGAAGACTGTGCTGGGAAACCTTGGGGGCTGGGGATAGCTTGTCCAGGCCAGAAATAGTTCAGTAGACTGCCAGACTGATTTTTAAATCCAACATTCCCTTCTTTTTCTTTTGATCCTGAGGAATCATCCTCAGGTGGTCCTTTAAAGATTGGTGACTGCACACGCCATATCAAGGGTGGGGGTTGTCAGGGAATGCTGATGCAGAACCAAAAGCTAAACAGTGTTAATTCATTCCTTTACAAAAGCTGCTAGGCAGTTAAGAATAAGGGGAAGGGTACATAGTGGAAGCAAAGGGATTTTCCTGCCTATAGTTTGCCTGAAAAAATTTTTTCACTATGTGGGTACAGTGTTCTATGCTGTCTCTGGGGTACAATGTCCCACAATGTCCCATGCCGTCTCCCCTCCCCTCCTCCAAATGTCTAAGGGAAGAGGGTCGATGGTTTCCATCTTCTGTAGCTTCTTCAAGCTTAGAAGGGGCGTAGAATCTCTGAGAGGGGGAACAGGAGGAGGAGCTGTGGGCACAGGGTCTTCAGAGGCACCTCTGCAGCGAATGCCAGGGTCCTGAAGGCTTGGAGACCAGAGACTGTTTCCCCAGACTGACAGACAGGTCACAAGGGGGAGCATCCATCCCTAAGGCATAAGTATAGAACCTAGGACTAGGGCAAAAACTAGAACACCAGATACAAAAAAAAGAAAATTAGCACAATAGAAACTGATATTAAACATTAACATTTGGGTATCTTAGCCAACAGATTTTATCCCCAGAAATCATCCTCTGACAGGAATTAAACCTTTTAGGAAATTTGATCCCTAAGTTGTTTGCAGAGTTGGCATGTGATGTTTCTGTTAAAAAAATATCCTTCATAAGGCCCACATTAATATGGCATCTATAACTACTTGAATAACAATATTTTACAGATAAATTTCTTTATCCCAGATTCTGTAGGAAATCCAGAAAGCCCTGGGTTATTTCTAGGGTCAAGATCTGAACTTCAGCTGTGGTAAATTAAGGCTTCAAGCTACAAGTCATCTATCACTAAACTTCACCTACTCCTCAAGTGTGTTCCCTAACAATTTGACAATTTTCAGTTATTAACCTAATAGGTTGTTTGGGGAGATGGAAACATTAATTTACAATTTGCATTAAGTGCTGATTATGGGAACTTGCTCCAAAAAGGGAAGGCAGATAGGAAAGCATTTCCTCACGTCCCAAGGGACACATAGTGAGGGGCTCCATGTGTAGGCTAAAGCTGTCACTGGCTCATGCCATCCTTGTGTCACTCAAGCATTAGTAGCCTAGATGGTCAGAAGAGGTCCAGTCCAAGTTGAGCCCTAGAATTGCCTCTCTAACCATCACAGAATATTCTCTGTCTTTTGCACTATATCACTATTGGATCCCAGAAGCCTTTTCCTTCCTTAAAAGACAAGTCTTTCCCATTACAGCTCAGAGAAATTCTGCTAAGCAGCATTCTGGAAACAATTTCCATACCCTCAAACAAGCCTTTCACATCCCTACCAGGCTGATCACTCAGTTATTCTTACATATTTTGGCAATAATTAACATATCACACTTTAGTCACAAAACCTGAATTAAGGAACAGGAGTGCTGGATTGAGTAGCTCCACTGTAAATATAAATCAGGGCTGTATCATCTCCTGTACCTGGACCATCTGAAAGACTAAGACAAGCCAGACAGGAATCTCTTCAGTGTAACTTTCAAGAGAAATTCCAGAACTATTTATGATTTTCCCAACACCATATACACTAACTTTAGAAATTATCCCTAGGTCAGGGATCCAATTAAAAGAGTAGAACATCTATCTATTCTCTTTCACCTCCCTATCTGTTCTCTTTCATCTCTCCTTCTCTCTCCTTCTTCCTCTTTTTCCCTCAAACCCTCTGCTTAAAAAGCAGAACACAACTTCCATTTACCCATCACGAATCTGCATACTCAGGACATCCAAGTCTCTCTTTCTTCTGTATTCAAACACAACACACCTTACCTCTTCACTTTCTCTGACTCTCTATTACCATCACAAAAACAAACATACCATTTGGTATCCCTTCAAATGCTAATCAATAACTCCCAAGAATTGAGACACTGTAACTTTAGCATAGTGCTCATTATAAGATTCAGTTCATAGTACAAATTGGTAAACTGAGGTAACCACTGAGTATTGAACAAAACCCATGGTACAGTAAGGTTTACAATGAGCTTTTGCTTACATTCAAACAACACTTAAAGCACATGTTTTAGCAACAATTTACATAAAAATCATACTTAAAGGAATATCATAAAGCATGTAGTATTACAGGGTCTATTTTCAATTACAAGATTTGAAACCTTTTAAGCACTATAAACCTTAAAGCAAGCCTTTTGACCAGCAGGCTGCTTATCTATTTTCAAGAGCAGGGAGTGAAATGTAATAATGAAGTTAGTTAATTTTAATACACTGAGATGAAAAACCATTTATGATAACTTTTAAACCCAAAAAATATTTTTAATCAATTTAAACAGATACACCTCTGGCCACACCCTGATAGCCAAAGCCCAGAGGATCTCAGACAGACCCCCCACTCACTAAATGCCTGAGTGCAAGGAGTCATGTCCACGCTCTTTGAAAAGGATACTTCTATGCTAAACTTGGAGTCCTCTCATCCTCAGGGCCTCCTTCTCGAACCCAGGGGTTCACCATTTGCACCCCTATAACAACTGTACTGCTAAAAAAAAGAACCTGTTTTACAAGATATCCATGACTTTTCTATCAGCTTTTACTTGCTTGAACATCTCTTTAAAACTCTGAAGTATACAATTAAAATATACTCATCTTTAAACTCTTTAAGATCTTATGTACTGTGTTGCTATATCAGTTCCTAAGTATCAAAGTGGAACAATTAAAAGTATTTCTTTCTTTTCCTTCCTGTTTGCAAGGAAGAGTTTATGAGCAATTTACCCTAAGGCTGCCTGGCTTGATTTAGGTTTTTATGACTTAACAACCTTGTCTCTTATCTCTCTTTACCAAGTGAGATCACCTACAATTTAAAATTTAGCATGTACCAAAATCTTCATAATAAATTATTTTCAACAGACTTTAGTTTGAACTCCACAACTTCCAAATAACTTTAAGTCCTTTAGCAATCTTTCAGTATGTAAACAACTGAATTTCAAAGCCATTTACTTTTATTCCTTTCAGACCTCTGTTTAAACAGAATAGAACCTCTAGTTCAGTTTCCTTTTACCTCAAAGCATTGTTTACATAACTGATTAAATTCCATCAATATTATTCTGATTTACTATTTGTTCTAGAATTCACACCTATTATTTCTTTATCAATTACTCTTATTTCCTCTGGCTTCTCTTCCTTTACCATTATTGCAAAAAAAGAGGAAAGGTACTATATTTAATTGCATGTAATCCTATTAGCTTCTTGGACTGGTCAAATTTTCTCTGGTTAATTTCATACAGTTTGCACATCATATATTCTTAACCTATTGAAAACTTAATTCTCTTTATAGTCCAAATGCATACATATTTTGTATTCATTCATCATTACTTTCTAGCAATTTGACTCTAAATGCATGTTAATCTCTAGATCACAAATTCCTTCTTATACATTGCACACATTTTTACCAAATTTTCAGTATCTGTATTATTAAAACCCATGCACAGATTAACCACTTTAAAAACTTCTTGTGTATCATATGATTACATGTTGCTAGTTCTGACAGCACATACATTAAAAGAACATCTCATTTTAAAATCCCAAGTTTAAATTCTAGAATAAGTTCTCAATAATAACATTACAACTTTTTCTGAATGACTTTTACATCTACAAAGTAGCCAATACAATTTTTGACCTTATAGAATAAACATTCCCTCTCTGTGTCAGACTGGCTATTAACCACATTTAGACGATTCTCAATTCACTGAAACCAAGGCTTAACAAACTTCTAACCATGAGTTTTTGTGCTCAATAAAATCTGGTAATATTTCACATTTGACTGACAGTTACCACAATAAATAAAATTACATTGTACCATATCAACATCATTAGCAATCCTCAACCCTTAAAATCAGATCTTAAGTGAAAATGCTTCCAATTGTGGAGTAAAATCTCCCTTTTCTGCTCTGAATTTTTCTTTTTCACTCCTTTGGGGGCCCATCCAAAGGAAGAAAGAGGAAAAATCATTGAACAGATATTTTCTTTTGTCCTCTGCTGAGGATTTTTGACTATGGGAAGTTCAATCTTTCAACTCCCCCTCTTTTTTTTTTTGTAATATCCAATTTAAGAATACATAGAGACAAGACTGTGACAAAGACAACAATAAACAAAAACATACAACCTTATGATAAGCATGCTTTAAAAGGAAAAAAATCAGTTCTTTAGGATCCATGTTTAAAAAGAAATATTTGCAGTGAGAAAGCTCATTAAAACAACACTGGCCCCTTCAACTGAGGGTACTCAGGTACAGCCATCAGCCATCTGATTGGCTGAGCTGACTTTCTTGTCCCCTAACTCTCCCTGTGCTTTACACTCTGATTGACCAAACTTGTCTCTCTTTTTGGCTGTGATTTCTAACAAATGCTTCTTGTAGCACCTAAACAAACTGCTATCTGCTAACAGTGGGCATTGGAAGTGAGCTGTTCATTAAGCTGGCTGTGTTTCTTAAGGAAAGAACTTTGAACTTTCAAATCCCCTCCTGTTCAGACATTAAATCTGCCTCCAGGTCTGAGAGGTTTATTTAGAATCCTCTCCCTATTCAAATATTGTCTGCTGCTGGAGTAGCACAGTTCCTCCAGTCTGGGAGGTGAGAAATGTAGATGTGGGAAGGGGAATTGCCGAATGTTTGTAGTTTTCCCCTCTGAACTCGCCTTGAAGCTGGGGAAACCAGCAAGCACCAGGTTGACTCTCCCTGGCTCATGATAAGGACGGAAATAACACCAAAGACACAGACCCAGCCAGGACACACAAAAGACGAACTAAGGACGGTTTAAACCTGACAGATTCCTGACTGGCCAAGACAACACAAGACAAAGGTGCGCACACTCACACTCACTTGCCTGGGGGAGCCCAGACAGATCCCAAACAATTAATGTGGGGATCCTGCCTCAGTCCTCTCTCTCCTCCCTGCCTCCAGTGCGTCCACTGGCCTTCCTCAGGGGACTCGAACCCCTGACTTGGGGCCTCAATTCCCCAAGAAAATCCGGCTGGACTCGAACCAACCAGACGGACTCCAAAGACAGGACTCGAACCTTTTGCTTTGGGGTCCTGTGAGGCCTCAAACCTCACCAGTTCCCGTAGTAATTCCAAGGGAATAGAGAGATCAATTGGTCTACGTGGCCTGCCAGTCACACACAGCACTTGCTCCCAGGGTTTCCGACCTTTGTCCGCATGGATCAAAAGGAACTGCGTACTTTCCCCAGTCCTCTCTCAGAAACAGGTAGAAGAGGTGCCCCTGGCAGGTGAGCTTGGCTTAGGTTCCTCCGTATCAAACCCGGAGCAGCGGGGCAAGCCGAAACACTTAGCTGTATGCTTACCAGGGCATCACCTTCCCCATCAGTTCAATCACACATCCACACACATGCAGAAGGGGGCCTGTGGCAGGCTCCCTCCTCATACAATGCAAGCACACAATCACACAACCACATGCACAGGCCACCCAACCCCAGATCTCCTCACCCTCTTGGCTCTTCTGGCAGTGGGTCTTTTCCTGACCATGAGAGATGAGCCCCCATATGTTGTACCCAAATTTTAATACCTAACCCAGGTTCGATCATGGCCAGAGGAAGAACCACACTGACAATGCAATATGCAAGAAGAGGCTCATTCTTTACTAGCTATAATAGCTAGGGTCGCTAGGCAGAGAGGCATGCCTGAACGACCCCTTGGAATTCTCAGCCAAGAGTTTATATAGAAATGTTTGGGGAAGGGGGTTGGTACATACATAATTATCAAGGTAGTGTCAGGGACAGGTGGTCAGGAAGCATCTGGGGAGGGGGGGGTTTCAGGGTCAGGGGTCAGGAAGCATTTGGCAAACATTGTAAAGCAGGCAAACAGACAAACATTCCTCAAGACATCAGATAAGATAGCTTCAGTTTTAGGCCCATGATAGGGGGAGATAAGGAAGACTGTGCTGGGAAACCTTGGGGGCTGGGGATAGCTTGTCCAGGCCAGAAATAGTTCAGTAGACTGCCAGACTGATTTTTAAATCCAACAGTATCTTCCCATTTCTACTTTCTACTATAATCCATTCCCCACACAACATCTATATTAGTGTTCCCTCAAATACCCTAACTTCCTAGTTCCCTAATCTACTCAATTCCCATTACATAGTTACCTCTCTATCACAGCAACACATAGAAATGGTCACCCCAATGACCTCACCCTTAATTATAAGCATTTTGCCTCTATGTTCAAAAATTCTGATATTCCTTAATCTGATCATCATACTTGATCATTCCTTCATTCCCTAGGCCTTATAACCATGTTCTTCTTATTGCAACCTCTATTAGTTCCACTTTTCTGCTCTTTCCTAGACATGATGCTCACACAGCTACATTCCTCTCTTTTCCCTAACTGGTCTCTGAACAATCAAGATTTTGCCTCTCTTCAGGGAATCAGAAAAAATAAATAGCACTTTGAAAGAATGGAAGAAATTCTTCAAAGAGAAAACAGAACGAAAAAAATCATCTGAGCAGGAAGAGGGGACTCAATCTATGGCTAGGAGTTAGAGCATGGCGGAATGGGACTTATAAAAGGAAAAGAAGGACCACTGAGATTTAGACTTTTGTAATTGATAGAAAATTCTTTACTTAGAGGGTGGAACTGGACCTTTTGGGTCAGAAGCAATTTTTTGTATGCCAGGGAATGATGTTTTTGAATTAAAGGTCCAATTAGTAAATAGATCATTCAATAAAGGTCAGATAAATCTGACCAAAACAAATAACACATGTAAAGTACTTCATACACTTTAATGTGCTACCTAAATGTTAGTTATTATTATTACAGAAAGAACAGATAAATGGCGTTAGGGGCTATTCTCTGCTGATAACTACAAAGGGAGTAACTTTTATGCTTAATGTATATAACACAGAGGTTTTGTGTCTTCCTGTGATATGATGAAGTATTTCCTGATACTTGCCATATCTGTCAATTATCAAATTTGTTGACCAATGTATACTCCATTTAATTGATGTGACACAAGATGATTCTACCAAGGCAACCTAGAAAGCCCCACAGTTAGAGTTCATGAGAAAGAAATGACAGATCATTAGAACACACAAATGATGTTTTATCTCTTATTAACTGATTGAAAGTAAGGTCAAGAAAATATCACCTGTGGCTTGGATTTCTTGACCAAAACTTAAAATACAAAAATAATGGGGATCTTGGTGAGGGATAAAATGTATCTTAAATGGGCCAGTAAAAAGATAGTGGCCTAAAGCAGTGATGGGTGAACTTTTTAAAGAGGGGGCCAAAGGAAAGGAAATGCTCATCTGTCAGGCTGTTTCTAAGGCAACTCTTTCAAAGTTTCATTGTATTGTATCCTACTCATTGTATTCGTCAGATTAGGAATAATATCCCAGGCCAGATAGAACATTTCAGGGGGCCGCATCTGGCCTGCGGGCTATAGTTTGCCCATCACTGACCATGAGAATTAGTTGTTTAAGAGAATATAAAACTGAAATTGGAAAAGGAAGTAGAAAACTGCCCACAAGTATATGACAGCCCATATACCACAGAGTGGCAGCAACACTACAGTATAAAAGGAGAACAGGAGAGAGGTTGAGTAATTCACTAAAGAGAACTAGCAACAAAACTGATATATTTCTCTCTCTCTCTCTCTCTTCCTTTTTTGTTGTATATATATACAAATGGGCATTCCTAACAAGCCCATTTTTTTATTACTAACAAGTAATATTATTACTTGTTTTACTAACAAGTGTTGTGAGGAAGATTAGTTAGTAATTAATTAGGTATTAAGGTTGGACCTAGCAGGAGGGACTGGGGCATTCCAAGATGGAATGAAGGAGCAGGAAGTAGGGCTTGTGCTCCGAGAGAAACTCCGTTAGTGGTTGGCACAAACTGTTGCTAGCCCTGGGAGATCCCAGACCTGCACCCTGATTTCCCTGGGATCCTGAGTGGTCGTGGTTTCTAACAAGTGGACAAGACCTACAGAGCAGCACTAAGTGGAGGAGGAGTTTGGGATCTGGTGGACAGCATCTCCAGCACGCTCTCTCTACTTGGATACCTTGGACCACCTTGGCTTTTGGCATCCTGAGATCATCTGTGGATTACCGTGAGAACCCCAAAGCCACCCTCAGACCCATTAGCTGTGCTGGTCAAACCTGGCTGGAACCAAGTTTGAAGCAGCCTCCCCAGAGACTCCAGAACAGCTCCTTTGGGCTCTGCCTGCTTAGGTCACTAAGATTAGAGAAGTCAAGTCCTCCCCTTGCCCTGTGTTTTGCCCTTTAGGGTATTAAGTGTAGAATCTCCTATCCCACCTTTATAAGTTAAACATAATTAAAACTGTTAAAACCTTTTACCTTGCCTGCTGGTTCCATAGACTCTGGCCTAGTGGTGAGCTGGGAGACTGTTAGCTTAACTGCCATTCTGACTGTTAATAGTTAATACCAGCTTAGCAGTGAACTCTGATCTCCCTATCCTGGTCCTATCTCTCCTTCAACCCAGTGTGTGTGTACCCACAACCATTTAGATTATATTTTTTTTTTTAATGAATAGGTGTTTTTATTTATCTATTAGGAAAAATTTTATTTAATTAATTGATTTAGAATATTTTCCCATGGTTACATGATTCATGTTCTTTCCCTCCCCTCCAACCCCCCCCCCCAGTCCCCCTTCCAACCAAAGAGTAATTCCACTGGGTTTTACATATGCCATTGATCAAGACCAATCAATAAGTATTTTTAAAGGGACTATTATGGTAGTAGGCACTGGGAACACAAGTAGAAGGAAAGAAATAATCACTACAGATAAGAAGCTTATTTTCTTTGGACCTATTACACACATTTTTGTGTAGAAATATTATGGCAAATATTTAACAATTGACTCTGGGGAGAGAGGCATACTGGGAACTAAGATGTTGGAGTAAGGGATGCTTAGCTTGCCAAAAACCTTCAGACACACAGAAATAGAAAATAAAGTGCTTCAAAACAAAAGAAATCAGGAGGAACATATCTCACTATGGAGAGAAACCCAATGAATATTGCATGGAGAGAGCTTGCAGGATACACTGACTTGATAACCAAGTGGCCTGAGTCAGTGAAACAACAGATAGGGAATAGCTTCAGGTAAGGAAACTTCAGAACCTGGAGCAGCCCTATATGTGGTCTGAGGCAATAAAACATCATGGGGAGAGGGGGAAGTTCAAGGTGAGCCCTACCGGCTTCCATGTGGTCTAAGGTAATGAAAAACTAGAGTAAGGAACAGCCCTAGGAGCTACCAAATAGTCTGAGGCGATGAGAAAGCAGAGTAGGAGAGCAGTCCAATGGATAGCCCTATCTGTTTTTTTTTTTTTTACATTTATTAATATTCATTTTTAACATGGTTACATGATTCATGCTCCTCCTTTCCCCTTCAACCCCCCCCCCGCACCCCCCCTACCCATGCGCATTTCCACTAGTTTTGTCATGTGTCCTTGATCAAGACCAATTTCCAAATTGTTGGTAGTTGCATTGGTGTGGTAGTTTCGAGTCCACATCCCCAATCATGTCCACCCCGACCCATGCGTTCATGCAGTTGTTTTTCCTATATGTTTCCTCTCCTGCAGTCCCTCCTCTGAATGTGGGTAGCATCTTTACCATAAATCCCTCAGAATTGTCCTGGGTCATTGCATTGCTGCTGGTTCAGAGGTCCATTACATTCGATTTTACCACAGAATGTCAGTCTCTGTGTATAGAGTTCTTCTGGCTCTGCTCCTTTCGCTCTGCATCAGTTCCCGGAGGTC